>NC_133326.1:260582797-260921898 GCF_042186555.1 Aquarana catesbeiana
GTGTGTTTTTCTTCAGAATAATTTGAGGACATTTGATATGTTGGACTAAATTCACTTTATTGCAAACACAGAATATTTATTGCTTATGCACTGGAGCACTTTAATATATGTTAAAATCAACAGGTTCACATTGAATATATTGCACTATTGATGCGCCCTATATTATCTGTTATATTGTTTATTAGTAAATTACTAATTTAGGAGCAGCATCAGGTTGATAGACTGCATGTATGTATTTTTTTGGCACCGTGCCCATTAATTATTCACTTTTTCAACGCATCTGTATGTTTCTGCTACATTGTCTGCGATCTATTGGCATTTGCACTTTGAGCTTCAAATCCGTTTTTTTGTTTCAGAGGAAGGAAGGGATTGGAATCATTTAGACTATGCAGTTATCCATGATCACAGATCACATCCTTTACAACCCTTATTCTATGGGACGGTTCGCGGTGCATGGGTTCTAAATGCAGGTCTGGTCTATGTGTGTCATCTAACAAGATTAGGGAGTGAAAATAAATTCAATTAGTATCCCGGCTTTTTGCACCAGTAGTCGGCTTGTGGACAGTAAGAAATGTATAGCAATGCATGGCACGGCTACCGATTAGTAATTGCCAGACAACTCTACTGGACAGCCACGGGATATCTTCAATGAAAAAATTTCCAACTTAGTGTCCATTAATTCCCCCTTTTAAGAGTGGTACCTGGACTGTGGAGTTTATGGGGGGGTTATTTGAGCGTAGTGGTTTTATTGACTTTTTATGTCTTTTTGTGTTACAGGTGAAACTTGTTCATTGGTATATGTGAGAGCGTGGTACACTAGAGGGGGTGCGCATTCTGTACCACCTCTGGTGAACCTAACGCCTTTTATTCAATTTTGTTTCATCAATAAAGTCTTACAATTTTTTGCATATAAACTGTAGCTGACCCTCCTATTTTTCACCATTCAGGTGACATTCCTTTGTCCTCATCATTTAGTTCTATAGTTAACTACTGGTATAACAGGAGGTATCCCGTCTGATTGACGAACCAGTCATTGCTCGCTAATACATTATACGGTGATATGGATTCAGTGGGGCTTTTACCTTTATTCTATAGTAAAAGGTTCCAAAACCAAGTGCCAACTATAATGTGTGCCTGGTACATCGTCCCCTATGGTCACTCTCTTTCCCTTTCTAGTCACTCTTGGCCCCCTCTGATCACTCTTTGTCCCCCCTGGTCATTCTCTGGCCCCCTCTGGTCACTATTTACCCCCCGACCAATCTCTTTCCCCCTCTGGTCACTCTCTTTCCCCTTCTGGTCACTCTCTGCCCCTTCTGGTCACTCTCTGACCCACTCTAGTCACTCTCTACCCTCTGGTCCCTCTCTACCCCCCTTTGATCACTATCTGCTCCTCTCTGGTCACTCTCTGTCCCCCTCTGGTCACTCTCTGACCTCCTCTAGTCACTCTCTGCCCCTCTCCGGTCACTCTCTGTCCCACTCTGGTCACTCTCTGTCCCCCTCTGGTCATTCTCTGCCCCCCCCTGGTCATTCTCTGCCCCCTTCTAGTCACTCCCTGCCTCCCTCTAGTCACTCTCTGTCCCCTCCTGATCATGCTCTGTCCCCCTCTGGTCACTTTCTGTCCCCCTCTGATCACTCTCTGTCTCCCTCTGGTCACTTTCTGTCCCCTCTGATCACTCTCTGTCCCCCTCTGGTCACTCTCTGTCCCCTCTGGTCACTCTCTGCCCTCTATGGTCACTCTCTGCCCCCCTCTGGTCACTCTCTGTCTCCTCTGGTCACTTTCTGTCCCCTCTGATCACTCTCTGTCCCCCTCCGGTCACTCTCTGCCTCCCTCTAGTGACTCTCTTCCCTCTCTGGTCACTCTCACTCCCCTCTGGTCACTCTCTGTCCCCTCTGGTCACTCTCTGCCCTCTCTGGTCACTTTCTGTCCCTTCTGGTCACTCTGTGATCACTGTCTGACTCTACACAACCCTCTCCCCTATACCCCCCCACCCCCCCCATACACCCCCACCTTCCCCTGGAAACTCATCTTCCTGGCCAGGTCCAGCAGGCACAGCACACAGCCCAGTACAGACTGTCGGAAACTCTCGGAGGTCAGATAGTTACACAGACGCTGCAACAATGTAATCAGATGAGATCCTGTGCAGCAGAGCCCCTTCTCCAATTGAGCAACCGGCCAACTGCCCAGAGCCCAGAGGAGGGTGGAGCGGAGGAGGGAGCAGCAGCATGTGGAGGAGGCTGGCACCTCTAAGCAGTGCCGGGTTGACACCCCCCAATATATGGCATCCAGGACGGACCGCCCCTGCCACCCCATTAGTACTCCACTGAATGGGATCACTTTGGCTTCTTTTACACTGTGACAGGCGTGTTGTTTCACTGAAACCATGTGAGTGGATCTTAATCCTTTTATTGTGTCAAAATAAAAGGAGGTTTTACACTAGAGGAGCGCTTCCCTTGTTTTATTGCCATCTTATCTTCCATTACAGATTGCAGGGAAGACCTTGTTGGTAATCTCTTTCAGAGATCAGCTGTACCTAGAAAACCTCACCCATTTAACGGATGATTAGGTTTAAGAGCGCAGGATTAGAATCCTTTCCTTTTGTGGTGATGTTCTACTAAATGATGTTTAGGCAGGGTTGCTCTTAAATTTATCTGCCAAGTGATAGTTGCCTTGGCCAATTGATAGGAGGTCAATTGATTTCACCCTAGGTCTGGAATTGCTGCACTTCTCTCTTCTGTCACTAGATGGCTGGGTATCTGGTGGCATTAGATAAGAGAAATGCATTGCAAGGACAGATTAAGAATGAATGGGGTGTCTCAGCCAATGGGTAGGGATTTTCTTGGGTCTCTTGCCTGCCGGGAGAGCCTATTTATTTGGGTGAGGTCAGGTGATCCGGTTCTGTGCCACCTGGACGGCTGTCTGGGTGGACATGTGTCGTCTTGCCCCAGACTAGTAGGCCAGAGGCCTGAGGCCTATCCCAGGGACATCTGGCTGCTAGGCTATCTGAGGGCCTATGCAAAAGCAAGAGAGCAGCGTAGGGTTGGGATTGCGGCTTGCAGTCCAACCAGAAGTAACGGTTTTGCCGGCCGGAGAACCTGTCATGGTCAGAGGTAGAGGGGAGGCTATCACCACTAAGGGACCATCCACCTTATTACCAGGGACCACTGTGAGTAGCTGAAGCAAGTACAAGAGCAGTATTTTCACCAACTGGGGACGGTAAAGAATTCGGAAACTTCAGCAGATGTCAAGCCAGGGACCCAGCCAGTGGAGGTGACGCTTGCAGAGCAATATTGTTCCAAGCCAGGGACCAAACAGGCTAGTGGGGTGACACTTAAAGAAGTATCTGTGAGTGCCAAGCTAGGGACCCAGCGGGTTATGCTTGAGAAAGATACTGAAGGAGAAGAATGGAAGAGCTCAGGAGATCCAGTGGCAGTGGATCAGCGAGTCTAGTGAAAGACTGGGAGCTTAGTTGAGTGAAGATCTACAACAGGAGATTGTAGAAGAAGTTAATATGTTCATTACAACCTTGTAATGAAAAACTGTTCAAGATTGTTGCCATGGGAGACAGCGGTTCTATTCGTGCAGATGTGGTGTCTTGATGGATGCCTTTTCCTGCATGGCTGTCTACCTATAACAAGTCTTGGATTCTGCTAAATTAACATTGAAACTACTACAGAGTTTCCTGGCCCTAACCCTCTCTCCCACTGTTCTGTTTAAGAGACAATAAATCTCTTTGCATTCAAGAAGTGTCTGGTGCCCATGAATCTATCTTACGTTACACCCATCATGCCTCGTAACCCACTCTACACAGAAGGATGTCAGCTGTCCCTAACTCTGGAGGTCACCATTAGGCCTCTGGGGATTCGGGACCTAGCTACATTTGGCGCCCAACGTGGGGCAAAGGCGTTATCCTCGCAGCAGTTGTCCATAGCAATCGGCTGCAGCTCCATCGGGATTTCTCCTGGCTCAGTGGGAAAGTGGCAAGTAACTTCTCTACTTCTTATAGACTGTGTTATTATGCATCCTAACAACGGGGGGAAGAACTAACAAGTTTCATTGCTCATGGGAGAGTAAGACATATGGAGGGGGAGCCTATCATGGACTTTAATGGTACCGTAATATAACAGCAGACAACAGTCACAAATTAAATTTTATACATTTTAATACAAAAATACAAAAAAATACAGTATATGATACAATACAAAATGATTTTTAAAACCAACTAAGGTAATCGGACAAACGTGCTCCATGGTCACAAAATGTGGCATCTGGAACAATTATACCATCAGTGCATTTGCTTGCTCTACATGTTTCGTGGATGAAGTTTTACCACTTTTTCAGGAGCAATATTATACATATAAACGATTATACATATAAACGATTACCATTTAACCACTTCAGCCTGGTAGTATTGTACCCCCTTCTTGACCAGAGCACTTTTTGCGATTCGGCACTGCGTTGCTTTAACTGACAATTGCTTGGTCGCGCGATGTTGTACCCAAACAAAATTGACGTCCTTTTTTTTCCCACAAATAGAGCTTTCTTTTTTTGGTGATATTTGATAGCCTCTGCGATTTTTATTTTTTGCGCTATAAACAAAAAGGAGCGACAATTTTGAAAAAAACGCAATATTTTTTACTTTTTGCTATAATAAATATCCCCCAAAAATATATTAAAAAAAATGTTTTTCCTCAGTTTAGGCCAATATGTATCCTTCTACATATTTTTGGTAAAAAAATCACAATAAGCGTATATTGATTGGTTTGCGCAAAATTTATAGCGTCTACAAAATAGGGGATAGTTTTATGGCATTTTTATTTTTAATTTTTTTAATTAGTAATGGCGGTGATCTGCGATTTTTATCAAGACTGTGACATTATGGCGGACACATTGGACATTTTTGACACTATTTTGGGACCATTGTCATTTATACAGCGATCGATGCTATAAAATACATTGATTACTGTGTAAATGACACTGGCAGTGAAGGGGTTAACCACTAGGGGGCAGTGAAGGGGTTAAGTGTGTCCTAGGGAGTGGTTCTAACTGTTAGGGGGCTGGACTAAAACACACAGGACAGGGATCACAGCTCTCGATGAGAGAGAGCTGTGATCCCTGTCCTGTCACTAGACAGAACGGGGAAATGCTTTGTTTACAAAAGCATCTCCCCGTTCTTCCTCTCCATGACACGATCGCGGGCACCCGGCGGACATCGAGTCCGCGGGACCGGCGGTCACGGTCATAGAGACTGCGGCGGGCGTGCGCCCGTGATGCCACTTCTTAAAGGGGACGTACCTGTACGCCTTTTGCCTACCAGCATGCGCTGGTCGGCAAGCGGTTAACCAACTCCTGGAGATAAAACGATAATTCTCCCGCTCTACAAGACTCTGGTCCAGCCGCACCTAGAGTATGCTGTCCAGTTCTGGGCACCAGTCCTCAGGAAGGATGTACTGGAAATGGAGTGAGTACAAAAAAGGGCAACAAAGCTAATAAAGGGTCTGGAGGATATTAGTTATGAGGAAAGGTTGCGAGCACTGAACTTATTCTCTCTGGAGAAAAGACGCTTGAGAGGGGATATATTTCAATTTACAAATACCGTACTGGTGACCCCACAATAGGGATAAAACTTTTTTGTGGAAGGGAGTTTAACAAGACACGTGGCCACTCATTAAAATTAGAAGAAAAGAGGTTTAACCTTAAACTACCTAGAGGGTTCTTTACTGTAAGAGCGGCAAAGATGTGGAATTCCCTTCCACAGGCGATGAAAGGTGCAATTTCACCTTTAAACACTAGTCCTGACTATCATCTTATTATCTAATTATAATTACCTTCAATCTGTCGATTCTGTTGCTTTCACACCCAAATATATCTCCATGCATAGGGGACCCAATGATTGACACAAGACAGGTTGCTCTACAATACACTGTTCCGATTTATTATCCCCGACGGGGGGGGGTTAAGTGAGAATGAAAGATAGGCGTTACCGATCAAATTCCACCAATAAGGGGTACATATTCAAATGACACATTTCCTAACATACAATCAAGCAATCACAGTCATTAAATCTTTATCTAAGCAAACCCATCATGTCATATTATTATTATGTCACCTAGACAGATTTAAATGTAGATCATCTCGTGACACATACGTCACTTACTTATGTCTAGTTTTGTTTTTAACACAAGACCCATCTTACACAACATATTTTTACTTAATCAGCAAGATGATAACCTTTAAAGGTGCTGTTCGTACATCAGATTGCAAAACACAAGAGGGCTTTTTCATGACCCTTTCAGGCGGTGGTGTCAGCAGGGAGCATCGATAGTTTAAAAAAACTATTAGATAAGCACCAGAAGGACCACAACATTCAGGGATATAAAATGTAATACTGACATATAATCACACACATAGGTTGGACTTGACATGGAAATTTATAGATAGGCATCTCCTATCCTCATATTGATTAGTGGTTCCAAATTAATAATAACTACTGCAGTAGGGAACAGACACAAAAGATACACTCAGCATCTTTCCAAATAACTGTTCTGCTTTATTATGACGCAATTGAAGGTTTTTATACACATGATTACGTAGGTATCACATTAATATTACAACTGTACGTTTATGGTAACAAGGGGCTTAACATAGGCAGACTAATTCTAATCAGGACTCGAAAGAATGCAAACATGTAATGAAAACATTATTAGTGCCATGTGCACAGTGGGGGCAGTGTGCAATACATACAAAATAGAATACAATTATAGACAGAACTTACAAATTCCCATTACAGTCTCCTATCTTTTGATCAATATTTTGATCACTAACCATACCTACTGTCACCTTTAACCTGGAACCTCCACTGGTGGAGGTAGTCCTGGATAAAGAGGCAAAAATTCCATTGTGACACTCACAGTTACTCTTGGTGGGCGCAGGAATGGGCCCTGCTGTGAAATATTAGATCAAGAATTGTAATTACACGTCCCTGTTGAACAGGGGCAGAAAAATTGGGCCTTAGGCACTGGTGGTGGTGCCCAGAACCAAAAATGCTCTTACAAGCTATCAGCATGAAAATTGAGGAGGAAGAGGATTGTGACTCAGCATAACAGGATAGTCACTCAGCTTCAGCATAGGCAGTCTTGAAGGAATCTCACATTAAAAAAAAATCAATCGATTACATCAGCATCAGGTGCTTGGTAGCTGGTGATCCAAGACTGATTCATTTTTATGAAGGTCAGCCGATCGACTGATTCGGTGGACAGGCGCACCCTGTGATCAGTTACAAAACCGATCAGACCTTGGGGCTGCGGACTAAAAAATTGTCTGAACGCATCGGTCAGACGGCCACCTTCTCCTCCTTCTGTGACTGACCGAAGCCTCAGCAACACGTTGTCCAGGAGGACCAGGAAATTGTAACCTGCTAGGCTCTGGAAACACGTTGCACAAACCTTTCTGCAAGGCTTGCCGAAGATGTTTCATCCTCTGCTCCCTCTGCGACGGCAAGATAAGGTCTGCAACCTTACCCTTGTAACATAGATCAATGAGGGTTGCCAGCCAGTAATCATCTCTCCCCTTGATACCACGAATATGAGGATCCTTCCGCAGGCTTTGCAGGATGAGGGAGGCCATGCAGCGTAGGTTTGGCATTCGGTTCAGAGTCCTCTGGGTCACTAAGGACAACATGATCTGCAGCCACCTCCTCCCAGCCACGTACAAGTCCATGGGTTTCTTCGGACTGTAAATGATCCCTTGAAGACTGCTGCTGATGCTGAGTGCCAGGTTCCACCTCCATGCTGACACAATCCTCCTCCTCCTCTTCCTGTGTGATCGGCGGGCATGCAGGAACACTGTCTGCTTTAAGGGGGCCTTGAGAGGTAAGGAAGTCCTCCTCTTCCTCTCTCAGTTCTGCCTCAAGTGCCCTGTCCATTATTCCATGCAGCGTGTGCTCCAACAGGGGGACAAGAGGGACATTATCACTGATGCATGCACTGTCACTGCTCACCATCCTTGTGGCCTCCTCAAATGGTGACAGGACAGTGCATGCATCCCTGATCATAGCCCACTGGCGTGGGGGAAAAAACCAAGGTCCCCTGACCCTGTCCCGGTGCCATAGTCGCATAGGTACTTATTGATGGCCCTCGGCTGCATGTGCAGCCGCTGCAGCATGGCCAACGTTGAGTTCCACCTGGTGGGCATGTCACAGATTAGGCGGTTCTTGGGCAGGTTAAATTCCTCTTGGAGGTCAGCCAGCCGAGCACTGGCATTATATGACGTGCGGAAATGCACACAGACTTTCCTGGCCTGCCTCAGGACATCCTGTAAGCCCGGGTACCTGCCCAAGAACCACTGCACCACCAAGTTAAGGACGTGAGCCAAACAGGGCACATGGGTCAGTTGTCCTTGTCGGAGGGTGGAGAGGAGGTTGGTGCCATTGTCGCAAACCACCATACCTGGCTTAAGCTGGCGTGGCGTCAACCATCTCTGAACCTGCCCCTGCAGAGCTGACAGAATCTCTGCCCCAGTGTGGCTCCTGTCCCCCAAGCACGCCAGCTCAAGCACCGCATGGCATCTTTTAGCCTGTGTGCTTGCATAGCCCCTTGAACGCCGACGGAGCACCGCTGGTTCCGAGGACAAATCAGCACAGGAAGAGGCCATGGAGAAAGAAGAAAAGGAGGGGGTGGAGGAGAGAGGTGTGGCAGAATCACCACTAGTAGAATTTTGGAGATGTGGTGGTGGAACACCCTCCAACAATACTGAACCCTGTCCTGCATCCTTCCCAGCTGCCAGAAGAGTCACCCAGTGCGCGGTGAAAGATAGGTAACATCCCCGTCCATGCCTGCTGGACCATGAGTCAGCGGTAATATGCACCTTATCGCTGACCGCCCTGTCCAGTGAGGCCAAGACATTGCCTTCCACATGCCGGTAGAGAGCCGGAATCATGAGAAAAAGTGGCATTTGGTAACCTGCCACTGAGGAACCGCACATTCCACAAACTCACGGAAGGGGGCAGAGTCTACCAACTGAAAAGGCAGCAATTGAAGTGCTAGCAATTTAGCCAAGCTAGCATTCAACCACTGGGCATGTGGATGGCTGAGAGCAAACTTCTTTCGGCTGTGCAGCAGCTGGGTCAGGGAAATTTGCCTGGTACAATCTGACGTCGGTGTACTAATAGCAGGTTGCCCGCAAGTACTTGGCTGTGACACACCTAATTCTACACCTTCATTCCACTCAGTGCAGGTTTCAGAGAGGACTGAAGGTATAGTGGGGTTGGAGATCCCAGCTGATCAGGAGCAAGGAGAGGTCGGCTTTGTTCTTTGGTCTGGGTCTTTTAGGTACGCTTGCCAACAAACTTGGCAGGTCGACATATGTCTGGTCAAGCATGTGGTGCCCAAGCGGGAGATGTTTTGGCCACGCGAGATACGCTTGAGACATATGTTGCAAATAGCAGCGGTGGGATCTGATGCACTCGTCTCAAAAAAGGCCCACACCAAAGAACTTTTGGAATAACGCGCAGAGACAGCAGCGCCCTGCACATGCGGAGCTCTGCGGTGTGATGCAGTCGGTGTACTGCCCTTAAGCTGGCCCCTGGAGGGCATCCTGCCTCATTGGACATGTGCCTCCTCGTCCTCTCTCCTATCAGGCACCAATGTGGAGTCAGTGACCTCATCATCCCCTCCTTCCTCATCACTGCATCAATGCAAACCTGGCAGTATGCTGCAGCTGGGGGAATGTGACTGCCAGATTGCTGTCCTTCTTGGGCACCCCCTCTCTCTGGGCTCACATTACTGCCTTCCTTTAGCTGGGTACCATCATAGGAGCCTTCAAAATGCTGGGCATCCTCCTGGAGCATGCACCCAACACTGTGGTCAAACAGTTCGGGGGACTCCTCAGGAGGACATGGTGGGCTAGGGAAGGAGTGACTGATGCCATTGAGCCGAGGGAAGAGGCCGCATTGGCAGCTGCTTTGCCAGACAAAGTACCCTGAGCCTGGGTGAGAGAAGATGAGGAGGATGGCTTGGTCATCCACTCTACCAAGTCTTCTGCATGTTGCGGCGCAACACGGCCAGCTGCCAAAAAAAAGGACAAGCTTGTCCCACGGCCACGTGCTGATGAGGATGCACCGTCTCCACGACCAGTACTGTTGCCTCTAGACACAGAGCCTGCTTGCCCTCTTTTATTGGCTTGTGACTGTCTGCCTCTCCTTGTTGGCCTTCCAGACATACTAATGGCCTGCAGTGAGATGTAGCTGCACAAAGCTGGGATGTATATATATATATACTGATGCTGCAGCTAGCAGAATCAACTGCCTGCCTGTAGTATTATTAATATGAGAACGCCAGCAATTGTCTTCAGGTAGCTTTAGGTGCACACTGTGCAGAGGACACAGTACACTAACTGTAAATACTGCAGCTGCCTGCCTGTGGTATTAAAAGAATCAGAACAACAGCAATTGTCTTCAGGTAGCTTTAGGTGCACACTGTGCAGACGCAGTACACTAATGCCGCGTACACACGGTTGGACTTTTCGGCTACAAAAGTCAGACGGACGTCGACAGACCAAGTCCGGCGGACAATCTGATCGTGTGTGGGCTTCCCCGGACTTTCAATGGACTTTTCCAGCCGCAAATCTGACAGACTTTAGATTTGGAACATGCTTCAAATCTTTACGTCGTAACTCCGCCTGACCCAGAAATCTGCTTGTCTGTATGCTAGTTTGTCGGACAAAAAAACGACGCATGCTCAGAAGCAAAAACGAAACGGAAGCACTCGGTCTAGTAAAACTAGTGTATTGTAGGTAGCACATTCCTCACGCAAATTCTGTGATCGTTGAATGTAGTGCATTTAATGTCTTCTTTAATAATGCTATAAGAACGAAGATGTTTTGCTGTTCCTATTCACACAGAGTTCTCCCAAACTGATTTCTAGATTCTTTTTCTCTTTGATCTCATGAATGATATAGTATTTTTTTTTAAAGCCATATCTCCATACTAATACTAATTTTTACACTTTTTTTTTTTGGGGGGGGGAGTCATCTTTTATTTTAGATTTTATCCAGATTTTTTTTTATGATTATTGTCGAAATGATTTTATCTTTATCTTATTTTTTTTGTTTTTGGGTTTTTTAAATTAACAAAAAGAACCATGTTTATTTTTTTTTTGTAGTTCTTAAATTGAACACAAATACATTTTTCTTTTCTCTTATTTTGTTTTAATTTTATTTGGTTTAAGTTACCACAAAGAACCATTTTTTTTTGGATTTGGATTTTTTCTTTGTATATAAAGTTAACACAAAGAACCTTTTTTGGTTATGTATATTTTTTTTTGTTTTTTTTAAGTTACCACTAGAACATTTTTTTTGGTGTTTTTGCAACCTCAAGGAGATTGTTGTCCCTTGTTAATTTGACATTGTCTCTAAATCAATGATGTTAATTAAAACACATAAAGTCTTTTCATAAACTAAAATATCCATTTATTTATGGAAAAAAGAAAATAAAGAGGAAGTCAATGCTGGCAAAAGTCTGTGGACAAGAAAATTGGGATCTTGAGGAGTCCATATAAGAGGGAGCACAATCTGGTCCAGGAATCCCAGAGATCAACAGCAGCAGCAGATGATATAGATGTCCCCAGACTGTGGTACTACAACAGCCTGCGTCTTCTGTCAGACCAGACTGAACCCAGGTCATCACTTTCTTCTCTTCCCTGCAGCCTTCCCTCCACGCTGCCCTGCACCCTTCCCTGCAGCCTTCCCTGCAGCCTTCCTTGGAGGCTGTGGCACTGGTGGTTGAGTTGTGGCAGGAGGAGAAGGAAGAGGAGGAGGAGGAGGGGGGCTGCCTCATTTATTTGTGTGTTGGCAGTTAGCTCGCTGTTCAGCCCCTTGTGTATCATTTGAGCAAACAGTTTTTCACAAATGAGGCGTTGGCCCCACTCCAATTGAAGCAGCCTGCTGGCTAAATAGCACCCATAGGCCTCTTCAGCTTCGGGGGGGCTCTTCAAAAAATTTGTGGCCTCTCGCATGAGGCGCAGGGATGCCTCCTGTGTCACCGTCCCCTTCCTGGCCCTTTTTGTAGGAAGGCGGAGGGGAGCCACTTGGGATTGGTTCAGGCTCTTACTGGGCCCAGCCACCTCCTGCCTGACACTGGGTCTGGCCTCCTCCAGGATGACACTGGGTCCGGCCTCCTCCAAGATGACACTGGGTCCTGCCTCCTCCTGGATGACACTGGGTCCGGCCTCCTTCTGGCTGTCCCTGGGCCCGGCCTCCTCCTACCTGCAACTTTCCCCACTTTCCTCCTGGCTGACCTCATCCTGTGTATAAAAAAGGGACATAGTTTTAGTTGTTTGTTTTTGGTTCATCAATGACACACAATTTGCTTCTCATGACTTGCAAATTCAATGTTAATACATCTATTAATAAAAGAGTCTAGAAATCAGACGCTATAATTTTTTAAAGCTGGTGACAAACATATTTGGCCACTACTGTCAATTGATATGTATACATCATTTTTAGGCGAAAATTATTTTAATCAATTAGAACATCTAGTTAACATCATTAATATTAGGACAGTAAATATTTTTGAAATTAATTTACCTGACTCCAGATGGTCACATCCGGTTCTTCCAGGATGGAAGACCCAGCTTGGTCCTCATCAGCCTCTGCTGGGGTGGAGGGAAGGGTGCATGGAAGAGTGCATGGAAGGGTGGAGGGAAGGGTGGAGGGAAGGGTTGAAAGTGATGCCCTGGCTTCAGTCTGGTCATCAAGAAAACGTAGTTTATTGTAGTACCACAGCCTGGGTACATATACATCATCTGCTGATGCTCCTGATCTCAGGGAATTCTGTATCTTGTTACCTCTTATACATGTTCCTCAAGATCCCAATTTTCGATAACAACATCTCCATCGTTGTTTCTGGGATGTACGTCTGGACAAATGTTAGAAGTCTCTCCAGCGTTGACTTTCTTACATGCTTAAGATAATATTGAGGGTGTTTGACCTCCCACAGATTTCTCATCTCTCTGTATTGATCGATAAAAGCCGACAGAAATTCAGGCTCCTTTTGCATTCATAATTTCTGTATAAGATAAAGACACAAGACAAAAAACACTTATGTTTCTGCTAAACCCTCATCATCTTATCCCAACATAGGCCTCATCAATCTGTCAAACCATATAGGCTGCTTGCTACAAAGTTTTTAACAAATTAAAAAATTTAAAATTACCTTTGTTTTCTAGCGTCTCGGTCCACTATCATCTACGCACAGAACGTACGTACGGCACAATACGTAAGAACGCTTTTTTTACACTGCGCATGCGTCAGACTCCGCCTGCTTTGCCTGCCCCTGATGTTCTTTTTCTTTACGCATATTTTCAGCCCCTTGTCTTTACGCACAGAATGTACGTACGACACATGCGTAATACCTCTCTTTATACAGTGTGCATGTGTGAAACTCCGCCTGCGTCGCCCGCCCCTGGCGTTCTATTTTAACTCATATTCTCCGCCCCTTGTCTCTACGCACAGAACGTACGTACAACACATGCGTAACACCTCTTTATACACTGCGCATTTGTGAAACTCCGCCTGCGTCGCCCGCCCCTGACGTTCTATATTAACGAATATACTCCGCCCATTCTTTCTATGGTGTGTAGTGGGGTGAACAATGGTGGAGACACATCAGGTGTGTACCACCTCAAGTAGTGACGAAAGCCTGGAGGCCGGAACGTCACGATCTGGGAAGCAGAGATTTAAGGCCTCCAATATGTCCTTTAAAGAGATGGTGGAATTGGTGGCAATTCTGAGAAAAAATTACTACGATGGGAAGTATGGACCGTACGCCCGGACTAATTTTAGAAAAGCCAAAATAATGGCGAAGGTGGTGAAGACATTACATCTTTCTTTTGGGGTACAGCGCTCAAAAGATCAGATTAGGAAAAGATGGTCCGACCTCAAACTCTGGGAGTCGGATCAGTACAGACGGATCCGTAAAATGCTTAAAAAAAGTAAGTACTTGTCGTGTGTTCATATTCTGTTTATTACCTTGTATACTGGTCCATGTGCTTTTCTTCAATGTACAAGTTTATATCGTTTGAAACGATCTTAATAAACCTCATTACATATATACAGACCTATATCTTTTATTAATGTATCTATCTATATTTTATATCGCTCTCTCTCTTTCTCTCTCTCTCTCTTTCTCTATATATATATCTATAGATATAGATATATATCTATAGATATATATCTATATCTATAGATATATATATCTATAGATCTATAGATATAGATCTATAGATATATATATATATATATATATATATATATATATATATATATATATATATCTATATCTATATATCTATAGATATAGATATATAGATATATCTATATCTTTATATCTATATCTATATAAATATAAATATATATATAGATAGATATATCTATCTATATAGATATATATATAGATATAAATATAAATAGATATATAGATATGTATATAAATATATATAGATATCTATATCTATCTATCTATCTATCTATCTATCTATCTATCTATCTATCTATCTATCTATCTATCTATCTATCTATCTATATAAATATATATATATATATATATATATATATATATATATATATATATCTATATCTATAGATATAGATATATATATATAGATATCGATATAGCTATATAGATATCGATATAGATATATAGATAGATCTATATCTATATATCTAGATATATATATCTATCTAGATATGTCTTTAGAAATTGGAAAAATGTATTAAACTAGGAACTCTACAAAAAAACAGACAATTTGTACACCACTTCACTACAATGTTTTAAGATTACTATGTACTAAAATATCTGTGTGCTAAGTATATTTTTTGTTTCATTCACAAAGGGGAGAAAAGACAAGATGAACCCAGTCCCCCCCAACCGTAACACCATAATTGGGAAATCAGCCCAAGCCCCACTGAGGATGTGGAGGAAGAAGAGGTGGCCGACATGGGCACCCCACCAGGTGAGTGTCTGACACACCAGCTTACGGTAATCTATGTATGGCTGCATATTTTGTAAATAACATTTTCTACTCTATTTTAGGTGATCTGGTTGTGCTTGAATCAAGCAACAGCGCCACCCCCGAGGATGTTTCGGAAGTATGCGACATGAGCACCCCACCAGGTCAGTGTCTGAGACACCAGCTTATGGTAAGGTAATCTATGTATGGCTGCATATTTGTAAACACATCTTTTTTTCATTCAATTTTAGGTCTGGGTGAACATTTTAGCACAGACAGTGCACAACGACTAATTGGTCAGATAATGGCCTGGAATGGGGAGATTGATTTAATGCGGAATCGGCTGGATCGTATGCAGCAGGAAATGAAGAACATGATCAATGTTTTGGGGAGAATCTAAATGCCCTTTTGCAACCAAAAAAACATTGATCATGTTCTTCATTTCCTTGTTTGCTGACCCCATTCTGGGCCTTCTCTTTTCTCTTGTAAAAATGATATGCCTGTTTTCCCCCCCCAAAAAAAATAATAAATAAATAAAAAATAGAGGCCTGTTTTTATAAAATAAAAAACATAAAAAAATAGAAGCCTGATTAAAAAAAAAAAAAAAAAAAAATAGAGGCCTGTTTAAAACCCCTTCCCGCCGACCGTACGCACATATGCGTACTCGGCTTTCCGGGGTTATACCGGGATGATGCCCGCAGCTGCAGGCATCATCCCGGTACCGTTGTTTACAGCGGGCGATCGGCTACCCATGTATAACAACCGATGCGGCTAAAAGCCGCTCGGCTGTTATACCGGAGGAGCGGGAGGGGACATCACCCCCCTCCCGCCGCTGTTACCGGGCCTCCCATGCAATCGGGAGGCCCGGTGTCCATTCGGCTGCCTTCTTGTTGTAAACGCGGAAGCGACGTCATGATGTCACTTCCCGTTTACTCGGCTGCCAATGGCGCCGATATTAAAAAAGTACACAGTATTCAGAATCGCCGTTTTCGGCGATCTGAATACTTTGAAGTGTAAAGGAGGGATGGGGGGTCTTTTAGGCCCCCCATCCCTCCATAAAGAGTACCTGTCACCACATATTACTGTCACAAGGGATGTTTACATTGCTTGTGACAGCAATAAAAGTAAAAAAAAAAAAAAAAAAATTTTAAACACAATTTATAAAGTACAAAAATAAATAAATTAAATAAAAAAAAAATTTTTTTTAAAGTGCCCCTGTCCCCGCGAGCTCGCGCAGCGAAGAAAACGCATATGGAAGTTGCGCCCGCATATGTAAACGGTGTTCAAACCACACATGTGAGGTATCGCCGCGATCGTCAGAGCGAGAGCAATAATTCTAGCCCTAGACCTCCTCTGTAGCTCAAACCTGGTAACCGTAAAAAAATTTTAAAGCGTCGCCTATGGAAATTCAAAGGTACCGTAGTTCGTCGCCATTCCACGAGTGCGTGCAATTATAAAGGGTGACATGTTTGGTATCTATTTACTCGGCGTAATATCATCTTTCACATTATACAAAAAAATTGGGGTAACTTTACTGTTTGGATTTTTTAAAATTCATGAAAGTGTCACTTTTCCAAAAATTTGCGTTTAAAACACCGCTGCACAAATACCGTGTGATAAAAAATATTGCAACAATCGCCATTTTATTCTCTAGATTCTCTGCTAAAAAAATATATATAATGTTTGGGGGTTCTAAGTAATTTTCTAGCAAAAAATACGGATTTTAACTTGTAAACACCAAATTTCAAAAATAGGCTTAGTCATGAAAGGGTTAAAAAAAAAAAAAATAGAGGCCTGTTTAAAAAAAAAAAAAAAAAAAAAAAAAATAGAGGCCTGTTTAAAAAAAAAATTAAAATAAAAAAGAGGCCTGTTTGTTAAAACAAAAAGAAAAGAAAATATTGTAAAAAAAAAAAAGGACCTAATTCTATTGTTAAAAATGTATAAATATAGATATATTTTGGACTATCAAAAATTTTTACCAACGCATAAGTGAATGTACACAGAATATTAAAAAATCTGTGTAGTAATTAACAAAATGTGTGGTTTCTTCTTTTAATGCTCAGTATCAGTTTGTTTAAAGTTAAAATAGTTGCTTACAGTGGCAATGGTGCTTATTTAATAAATGAAAATACACTTGGCACTACAAGTGCTCTACGATAACCTAGGAGAAAGCCAAAAAGAAAGGCAAGCTATAAATATAATTCAAGATTTGATCAAGATTTTTTATTTTGACAAATTAAATATTCTGGGGCATTGCAATGGCCCCCCTACCCATAAAATAATCTACATATTGCTCACGAACTTGACGGGCACTTTGGGGGGCCAAGCCAGTACGGACAGTATCCAGACCCGTCAGATTGTCACTAATAATAAGTCCGGCCTCAGGCCCAACTGGCAAAATATAATTTGGTGAATGTTTGTTCAAAAAGTTGTGCAGGATGCAGCACGCTAAAATGATGTAATTAAGTTTGTATTCCGCAAGGTTTATCGATGTCTGAAACAGGCGGAACCGGCTGGCCAGAATCCCAAAAGCATTCTCAACAACTCTTCTCGCTCTGGCCAGCCGGAGATTAAAAACCCTCCTTTCCGGGGTGAGGGTCCTTTGGGGGAATGGCCTCATGAGGTGCTTGCTCAGAGCGAAGGCTTCATCTGCTATGAAGACAAAGGGGAGTCCTTCCACGTTATCCGCATCAGTTGGCAATCCCAGGCCACCACTCTGGAGACGCTGGTAGAACTCCGTCTGGGAAAATACTCCTCCATCTGACATCCAGCCATTCTTCCCCATGTCCACATACAGAAAGTCATATTGTGCCGACACCACCGCCATTAGGACAATACTATGGAACCCCTTATAATTAAAATAGTATGACCCCGAATGGGGTGGTGGCACGATGTGGACATGTTTCCCATATATAGCCGCTCCACAGTTGGGAAAGTCCCAACGGGTGGCAAAATGGGATGCCACAGTCTGCCATTTCTGTGGCGTTGAAGGAAACTGGGGAATCAAACAAGAAACCAAAAATCAGTAATTTTGAAAAGAACATTGCAAGAACATTACACTTATTAAAACAATATTGCCCAGCATCAGTATAACATTAAATAATTTAAATCTTCTTTAATAAATAATATGGAAAGATACACTTATCAGATTGCTCACCCCCTCTGATGGCACATTGTTACATTTTAGGGGGTGGTGAAATTAGAAATTAAGTTTAAGGACATGCAGGGTTTGATTGAGTAAAGACTACAAGACTGTGCAGTTTAAAAAGTGCAGTTGTTGCACTCTGCAATTGCAGTTGCTCCACAGCTTAGTAAATGAGGTAAGGTAAAAAGACTTCATGTTGCAAGGAGTACCCAATCACATGCAAGGGCAATTAATCCAAACACTTTGTGGCTTGCACATGATTGGATGATGGAAATCAGCAGAGGTTCTGCTCATTTACTAAAGCCCTGGAGCAAATGCACTTACAGAGTGCAAATGCATTTTGCAAAGTGCAACATACATTTACTTTTTTAACATCAACACCACAGAACATTATAGCAAATTATTAGGGGGGGGGATTGGATATCGAGTTAATGACACACACACTATTTGAATGGAGTTTAGGGGGGGGGATTGGAAATTGAGTTAATGACACACACACTATTTGGATGGAGTTTAGGGGGGGGTGGGGATTGGAAATTGAGTTAATGACACACACACTATTTGGATGGAGTTTAGGGTGGGGAGGGATTGGAAATTGAGTTAATGACACACACAATATTTGGATGGAGTTTAGGGAAAAAAACTACAATGCAGCTGACAAAATACATTCAAAGTGAGGTGGATATGTGCCCAGCATTGCATGCTGGGGAGGTTAGTGAAGGCAAATATACATGCAGGACAAAAAAGAACATGAAAAAATTACAGCATGCATGAGGACATAAGGGGGACATTCACACTATACTGCAATGATGGTAAGTAGTGTTTGAGTTAAGAAATACATTACATTATCAACATTAAATAAAATAACATGCGATGCTAATAAAGGATAAAATTCTTACCTTAATATACTCCTTCTGCAGGACCTGAATGATGGCAGAACAGGTCTCTGGGATAATGATCCCCAGAGCCTGGGGGGAGATGCCTGTCGAAAACGTAAGGTCCGGCAGGCTTCTCCCTGTCGCCAAGTACCGCAACGTGGTGACTAGCCTCTGGTCCGGAGTGATGGCTTGCCTCATGCAGGTATCCTGCCTGCTGATATAAGGGGTGAGCAAAGCCACCAAACGGTCAAAAATGGGGTCCGTCATCCGGAGAAAGTTCCTGAAATCCTCAGGATTATTCTCACGGATCTCACGGAGCAATGGCATGTGACAGAATTGGTCATGCTGGAACAACCAATTTTTCGTCCATGAACTCCTCCTTGCCCTGTTCATGGACTGGTCTTGGGCTGAAGAATGAACCACAGCACCAAGCACATACAATGCATGAGCTCTATGACCAGTACGTACAGGTAACATGGCTTCAAAACGGTCGGCTGGTCAGAACGCACTTAACAGAACGCACTGAAGAACAACAAGGCCTGTGAAGAGCGACCTGAAAATCAGCAACGAGCGGACAATAAAACAAAGATTGCTCAATGCCAACTGACCAAACGCACTGAAAAGCAGATACAAACCTCACAAGCACAGACTGAACAACAGTTAAAACGAACTGAAAAATATGAATCTCACAAGCGCGAATCGTCTCTCACCAAACTTCTACTAACACGAGATAAACATGAGATTAGCAGAAGGAGCCCAAAGGGTGTCATACCGGCTATTGAACTTCCGTTTTATAGTCTCGTCGGACTTGGTGTACGTCACCGCGTACTAGGCTGTCGGACTTTTGTGTGATCGTATGTAGGCAAGTCCGTTCATTAGAAAGTCCGCAGCAAGTCCACCAAAAGTCTGTCGAAAGTCTGTCGGACGGGCCGAAAAGTCCGACCGTGTGTACGTGGCATAACTGTAAATGCTGCAGCTGCCTGCCTGTGGTACTAATAGGATCAGAAGAACACCACCAATTTTCTTCAGGTAGCTTTAGGTGCACACTGTGCAGAGGACGCAGTACACTAACTGTAAATACTGCAGCTGCCTGCCTGTGGTATTAATAGGATCAGAACAACAGCAATTGTCTTCAGGTAGCTTTAGGTGCACACTGTGCAGAGGACGCACTACACTAACTGTAAATACTGCAGCTGCCTGCCTGTGGTATTAATAGGATCAGAACAACAGTAATTGTCTTCAGGTAGCTTTAGGTGCACACTGTTCAGAGGACGCACTACACTAACTATAAATACTGCAGCTGTTTGCCTGTGGTACTAATAGGATCAGAACAACAGCAATTGTCTTCAGGTATCTTTAGGTGCACACTGTGCAGAGGACGCACTACACTAACTGTAAATACTACAGCTGCTTGCCTGTGGTACTAATAGGATCAGAACAACAGCAATTGTCTTCAGGTAGCTTTAGGTGCACACTGTGCAGAGGACGCACTACACTAACTGTAAATACTACAGCTGCTTGCCTGTGGTACTAATAGGATCAGAACAACAGCAATTGTCTTCAGGTAGATTTAGGTGCACACTGTGCAGAGGACGCACTACACTAACTGTAAATACTGCAGCTGCTTGCCTGTGGTACTAATAGGATCAGAACAACAGCAATTGTCTTCAGGTAGCTTTAGGTGCACACTGTGCAGAGGACGCACTACACTAACTGTAAATACTGCACCTGCCTGCCTGTGGTACTAATAGGATCAGAACAACAGCAATTGTCTTCAGGTAGCTTTAGGTGCACACTGTGCAGAGGACGCACTACACTAACTGTAAATACTGCAGCTGCTTGCCTGTGGTACTAATACAATCAGAACAACAGCAATTGTCTTCAGGTAGCTTTAGGTGCACACTGTGCAGAGGACCCACTACACTACTGTAAATACTGCAGCTGCCTGCCTGTGGTATTAATAGGATCAGAACAACAGCAATTGTCTTCAGGTAGCTTTAGGTGCACACTGTGCAGAGGACGCACTACACTAACTGTAAATACTGCAGCTGCCTGCGGTACTAATAGGATCAGAAGAACACCACCAATTTTCTTCAGGTAGCTTTGGGTGCACACTGTGCAGAGGACGCACTACACTAACTGTAAATACTGCAGCTGCCTGCGGTACTAATAAGATCAGAAGAACACCACCAATTTTATTCAGGTAGCTTTAGGTGCACACTGTGCAGAGAACGCACTACACTAACTGTAAATACTGTAGCTAATAGGACTACTAGGATCAGAAGAACACCAGCAATTTTCTTCAGGTAGCTGTAAATACTGTAAAAACACCTAACTTAACTTCTAACTTAAATCAAATGACACTGTCTCTCTGTCTGTCTCTCCGCCGCCACCGCAATACACTACACAAGGCCGCCACGCAGGTGGCCTTATATAGTGTGGGGTGTGTACTAAACCCCCTGAGCCATCATTTGCCAAAGCCACCCTGGCTTTGGCCAATTATGGCTCTCTGTACAGACGGCGCTGTGATTGGCCAAGCATGCGGGTCATAGTGCATGCTTGGCCAATAATCAGCCAGCAATGCACTGCGATGCCGCAGTGAATTATGGGCCGTGACGCGCCACTCAAATTTGGCGCGGACGGCCCATAACGTTTGAAATCCTACGAATGGTCGAACATGCGATGTTCGAGTCGAACATGGGTTCGACTCGAACTCGAAGCTCATCCCTAGTGCAAATATTTCATTATCAGGGAAAATTTGTACTCCGACATGACTGTGCCAAAGAAAGAAGTGGCTAGTAATTTACTGGTTGTCCAATACCTCTTCTACAGGGGTTTCCCCACCACTCCCTGAACAATTATGAGGCCCAGAAATCTCCAGATCTCCTCTTTGGTCACTGGTTCCCACTTTCTGCTCCTTGAAAACCTCTGAGGTGTAGCAGCTTGTTGTTCCTGGTACCGGTTTGTCTCCGTGACTATTTTTTCAATGACCTCATTGGTCAAAAATAGTTGGAGGCATGCCAAGGGGTTGTCATCTTCTACATCCACTTTTATACCGGGTGATCCATACCGCAGTCGATAGAGCACCAAGTCCGCACATCACTAATGTCAGTCGCAGGACCATGACAGAAATCGCTTTCTGTGTCTGATGACGAACTTCCCCACGAATCGCTATCACTCAATTCTGCAAGCGATTCTGTATCGCTATCGCTGTTTTCCAGCACGTCATAAACCGCTTTTGAGGTAGAGGCGTGCTTTTTTGATGCCATGGTCGTTTTGAAGTTTCCAGGCAGAAAGTACAGTAAAACTGCAGGCAAGGGCACTGGAGAAAGCACTGGGGGACAAACTGAGGTCAATTTATTAGATACAGTAATGTAATCCAATAAGATTACAATGTATGGTGTGTGTTGTGGTTTATACTTTTTGAATCTGGCGCCGGTTTCACCCCCTGCGTCGCGACGCTCACAGGGAAGGGAAGCCGGAACACACAGAGGATCGAGTGGAGGATCCGGCTGCCGTACACAGCGGGAGTACATCGCGGGATCCTGGGGACAAGGTAAGTAACCTCTTCCAGGATCCAGCGAAGCAATCCTGTGGCTCGGGGTTACCGTTAATGGTACTGAAATCTTACCCCGAGCCACACTCGGGAATAACGCCAAGGAGATTAATCTAAACTAATCCCATTTTACAAATTTCCCCAATAACCTGGATTTCATTTCCAACCAAAGGTTGTCTAAACCAGTTATAATATATCTATAATATTAATAAAATTGTTAAACTCATATCAGAAATTAATACTCAAGTGATAATCTCAATATCACACCCTAATTCTAATATATATCCAGAGATATATCTTACATTTTACTTAATTTCCCTTTTTTAAATGCACTGTTTCCACTATCAAAGGATATTCAATTTGTGGAATACATGGTTAAATAGAACCTTCATTTTACCATGTTTGGAAAACGGATTCAAAAATAATTGTGATAACATTGTTTATCATTAGATTAATTAACCCGGCACATTTTGTTATTAATGTTTTGTCTAAAAAATAGATAATGGCATGGTGTCCTTCCAGCTTATCACTGTTCTCTCATCCCAGCTACATTCTTTCATGAGAGCGCAAAGGATGGGGTCACATCTGCATACATGACACACACAAGAGATAGAATTTAAGGTTCCAGCATTCGCACACAATCACGAATATCTCTCCAAAATCACTTACATTTTTCCCATTTGTACACAACACATGCATATCATTCTCTCACTTTCTTTTAACTCTCTTTAATATTTCACTGCTTTAAATTCTGCTTTCCTTATTTTGTTCTTATATCCTTTGCATCCCATGTATTGTAATCCCATACTTCACATACTCTAGCTTCTATGATTGTATGATCAGACGGGGAGCCATAGTGCTCATCCCATCTTCCCTCTCTGACAAAATATAAAGTATTCTGTTTTAACTCTCATTTCTCTGTTTTGACTTTACTAGTTGTAGTACCTGACCCCAAATTCATCCCACAACTTAACAATAAAATGTCCCTTTCTGTCTACTGTTAATTGGCCCCCCTGATCTATCCTGCTCACATAGATAGCTGTTTCTCTAGCTGTTTACTCTGCATGATTCTTAGTCCCTGTGGACTTTGGTAACCCAGTTACCCATTGTGGATCCCTGTCCACTCTAACCATTTATCTAGGGCTCAGTAGAGACAGAACCACACCTTCAGTTCACATTTTATAGCGCTCCTCTTGCGCTGGGCATTTTTTTGAGGGTCTCTTACCCTTCATTCCCTTACTTAATTTAAATGCCCATAATGACTGGCCAGTCTTCTCTACGTGTGCCTATACCCTCTTGCCTCTAAACTACTTTATCTAGCAGATGTACTACATGTACCTGTGAATTGCACTATTCTTCCCTTTCTTATCTATAACACTCCAATGGACAGTAGACAGTGACAACATAACATATAACCATAAAATTAACAGTGCAGCGCTATAGATAAAATCAGCAGACTAACACATTGCTCATGGCATATATGATGAAAGTCCCCTTGAAATGGATAGTAAAGAGTAAACAGAAAGTAGTCTCCTCTACAGTGGTGAGGGTGCTCTCAAATATTCATATGGTGCAACGAAAAATCCGTGATTCCACCACCAGTAAGCCAAACCACTCACCTCAATCAATGGAGCCCTGAACTAACAGATGGGTCGGATAAAGCTTTCACCACTTACAGTGGTCATGAATGAAGGCTTGAATGGGTGGATCAATGAAGTAGGTTGCCACATCAATTTGAAGAACCAGACTCTGCTGCTCTTAATTTTCAGCCATGCTAACATGAAAAGTAAAGAAATATATAGTGCACTCTGTATAGCTAAAACAGTATCCTTTTACTGTAAAAACAGGTACTCACATAAAAAGCACTATGACCCTAGTGCTGGGATGGATAATTAAATGGTACAGTCTCAATAAGACCTCTGTAAATAAGGTGGCTGCAGTGACGTCCTGGGATGCTCCCGCACACGTATCGTCCTCCACGGGACTTCCTCAGCGGTAGTGGAGTCCCATATGTCCTATTCCTATATAACTACAAGCCCCTTATGAAGATCACCTGTATCCCAGACCTCCAGCGCGGGACCGTCCAATCGGATCAAGGCGCTCGGAGAACAAGGGAAACACTTCCTCCCTTTGTTACTGGGTAGCTATGGTGACCGCAGCGTCAACGACGGCGTGACGCCCGGTCACCTGACCCTATATCCGGGAGGATGCTTCCTATTTACTTTATGGATCACTATGGCAACCGTGACATCATCCGCAACGTGACACCCGGTCATATGACCCTAAAGACGTTTCCAGTGTATTGCTGGAACGCATGAACAGGAGAAGAAATCTCCACCCTCTGTGACCACCATTACCAGGGCAACAGATTTAAACAGCCAAAGCCCGCCCCATTCATCCGCTCCGTAAATAATTACCAGAGCCTATGGACACATGAAGCTGCAAACAGCTGCAGTTGCAGAACCCCCCAGTAGACCCACTGGCCGAGATCTTTCAATAAACTGCCAGTCTTAAGTGTGTGGTGTCGAAGAGGCAAAGAATATTTTTTAAAAGACTATTAAAATAAAATTAAAAATATTTCTAAATCTTATTTCAAATATAACCGACATCATCACAGCCACCCTTTACAATAATGGAAATGGATCATCCTTATTCCAAACGTATTACAATTACAACATGGAATATGAAATGGGAACAAATAAAATTATAAATAATCCAGAATAAAAAATTTAATAAGACACAATCGTAAATCAACGGTCTGAAATTGATGGAATCATTGGATGATGATTCCATGAAGGAATGGGGGGACTTTTTCACCAGTAAAGGCCTGGAATTGGTTGATTTTCTATTATCACGAAAACAAAAAATTACGCAGCTAGAAACCCATATTAGGGAGCTTAGGAGTTCTATTGAGTCTCACAAGGAATCAGAAGAATTCCTTAGACTATCAGCTGAGTTAACAAATAAACTAATGAAATGGGACTCGGAGACACAAAAAAAAGAAGAAAAAATTTATCAGAGATCTGGAAGATTTTGGAAAAGGTAATGTGTATAAATGGCAGAATAAACCTACTGATGTGACTATG
The DNA here is from genome assembly GCF_042186555.1 of Aquarana catesbeiana. Classification (NCBI taxonomy): domain Eukaryota; kingdom Metazoa; phylum Chordata; class Amphibia; order Anura; family Ranidae; genus Aquarana; species Aquarana catesbeiana. Next base: position 260,608,466 of record NC_133326.1, read on the forward strand.
GTTCAACCACATCTTGGCCCTCCCAACATAGAACCTTCTAATACATCCATACCTACCCCAAGGGGTCATTTCCTATGAGAATATTGATTATAATGATGTTGGGACACCTCAGAATACGAACCATTATAAGGTTGCATATAATAAAAGAGGCAAAAACAAAAAAGGTCGGGCCGAAGGGGAGATTCTTGTGAATTCTTGTGAATCCCCATATAGACAGTACCCACGGAACCCTCCTTATGCCAATAATGAACCTTATGGGGACTTTAATTACTATCAAGAAGGATATCACCCAGGAGGAGAACCCAATGATGTTCATTATAATAGAGGTCCTAATTCTGATTACCATCCAAATGGATATCAGAATACTTCCAGACCCAATAGGAGCAGGGCTTCTCAATTCTGTGGTAATCCATTATCTATTCAAAACCATTGCAATATCCTGGGCCCCTGGGGGGAGGGGATTTTCACAGGAACATGAAGGGGTCAGGGAGGGGAGCTCCGTTTATCCCACCGAATCCAGGAGGGAAGCCAAGTACTGTCCCTCCCTCTACCAGCTCAGACAACGGACAATTAAGAAAAAGAAAAATCAGAGAGGAAGGAGAGCGGGTATCTACAACCTTAGTGGTTCGTCTCTGAGTAAGGACAAAACAAAGATTTTGGATAGAGGTCTCAAATATGCCCCTACCCGTAATTTAAACAAATTTCAGACCTACATTAGCCTACAAAAATATATTAGGAGTCTGAACATTAAGAAATACCACTTTTCCAATACTGCAGTCCGGACTGAATTTAATGCAATTAAACCCCCGGTTCCTCATTCTACTCTTCATAATAAATCTGTCTTTAATCCCCCAAATTTGGATACAAAACATGTAGATGTTTTTAAAAATATGAGTTATTAAAGATCTCGAATTACTTAAGATTAAGAAGGTGAACGATCCGGCATATATTAAGAGGGGTATTGAATCTTTGACAAAGCAGAAGGACTTAGTGATACGACCGGCGGATAAAGGAAGAGGTCTGGTAGTACTTAGCAAAGCATATTATAATAATGAAATGCAAAATCTACTTAGTGATTACAACACGTAAGTGATGCTCACTAAGGATCCTATGTTTCAATTTCAGGAGGAGCTGCATATAAGATATAGATATGAAGCATCATATCTTGATCCATCATTTTGCCGTACCCCAATAATATATTTTTTGCCCAAAATCCACAAAAATAGTATAAATCCACCTAGCCGACCCATAGTCAATGGGATTGACTCGGTCTCGTCTAGACTCGGTCAGTACATTGACTTCTTTTTACAACCTATTGTCTCCAAAACTCGATCCTTCTTAAAGGACACCAAACACATCATACAGATCCTTGAAGCTCTTTCTTTTTCGTCTCCTTGTTTTTGATAACGGCAGACGTAAGTTCCTTGTACACAATCATCAGTCATGAAGACGCTTTAACTTCTGTACAATGGGCATTTAAAACATTTAATCTAACCAGGAGACATAAGAACTTCATATTGGACTGTCTCAAGTTCTGTTTATCAAAAAACGAATTTTGGTACAACAGACAGTTTTTCCTCCAAACCAGAGGTGTAGCAATGGGTGCTCGTTTCGCTCCCAGTGTTCCTAATTTGTTTATGGCACACTGGGAGGAAGATGTCATCTATAAAAACACACCCCCGGAACTGGTTTGTTATCAGAGGTATATAGATGATATTATTATGATCTGGAAAGGTGATAGATCGAATTCATGCAGAAGCTAGACAGGAACACTAGGAATATCGTCCTATCATGGAATGTGAGTAGTGAGAGAATAGTATTTCTAGATTTAGATATCATCAAGTATGACAATGGTTTGAAACTGATGAACCACTTCAAGCCCACTGATCGTAATGCGTTAATTCCCATCGGAAGTTGCCACCACACTCAGTGGTTGTGCAACATTCCAATTTGTTCGCATTAGGAAAAATTGCACCTTTGAAAGCAATTATCTCTCCCAGTTCCAGGTTTTGTCTGCCCGCTTTTTGCAAAAGGGGTAGGACAGGTCTGGCATTGACAGAGATATTGAGTCTGTCTGGATGTTGGATAGAACTACTCTGGTGTCCAACTGTCCTAAGGACAAACAAGACACATCTGGGAACATCAGAATTATCCTGGACTATAATGTCTAACATAAAAAATTTGAAAGGTTGGTTCGTAAACATTGGCTGATTTTAAAACAGGACAGGGTGCTTGGTCCAGCTCTTTCAGATTATCCTCAGTTTGTATACAAGAAGGCTCCTTCTCTGAGAGACAGATTGGCTCCTGGGGTCATTGACCCGCCTGTCCTGTTGAGAATAGGATCTTTAACCATTTCCCGCCCACCCTATAGCGGATTGACGTCCGGGAAGTGGTTCCGTTATCCTGACTGGGCGTCATATGACGTCCAGCAGGATAACATGCCGCCGCGCGTCCCTGGGGGCGCGCATCGCAGCGATCGGTGGAGCGGTGTGTGTCAGACTGACACACCGCTCCCCCGATCTTGGTAAAGAGCCTCCCTCGGAGGCTCTTTACCACGTGATCAGCCGTGTCCAATCACGGCTGATCACGCTGTCAATGGGAAGAGCCGTTGATCGGCTTTTCCTCACTCGCGTCTGACAGACGCGAGTAGAGGAGAGCCGATCGGCGGTTCTCCTGACAGGGGGGTCTGCGCTGATTGTTTATCAGCGCAGCCCCCCCTCAGAGCACCACACTGGACCACCAGGGATCGCCACTAGGACCACCAGGGAAGGGGCAACATGTGGATGGCCAGGTATGTACCCCATGGCCATCCACATGTGCCCAATGTGCCCAATCTGTGCCAATCAGTGCCCACAAATGGGCACTGATTGGCGCCATTATGTTCCAGATCTGCCCAGCAATGCCCCCAATATGTTTTATCAGTGCCACCTGTCATTGCCCATCGGTGCCACCTGTCATTGCCCATTGGTGCCACCTGTCAGTGCCCATCTGTGCCCATCAGTGCCCATCAGTGCCCACCTATCAGTGCCCATCAGTGCCACACATCAGTGCCACCCATAAGTACCTATCAGTGCCACCCATATGTACCAATCAATGCCACCTACGAGTGCCCATCAGTGCCGCCTATGAGTGCCCATCGGTGCCACCTATGAGTGCCCATCAGTGCCGCATACCAGTGCCACCTATCAGTGCCCATCAGTGCCACCTATCAGTGCCCATCAGTGCCGCCTATCAGTGCCCATCATCAGTGCCCTTCAGTGCCACCTCATCAGTGCCACCTCATTGGTGCCACCTCATCGGTGCCCATCAGTGCCGCCGTATCAGTGCCCATCAGTGCAGCCGTATCAGTGCCTGTCATTGAAGGAGAAAACGTACTTATTTACAAAAAATTTTAACAGAAACAAAGAAAAACTTGTTTTTTTTAGAAATTTTTGGTCTTTTTTTATTTGTTGCGCAAAAAATAAAAACCGCAGAGGTGATCAAATACCACCAAAAGAAAGCTCTATTTGTGGGAACAAAATGATAAAAAATGTGTTTGGGTACAGTGTAGCATGACTGCGCAATTGTCATTCAAATTGCGACAGCGCTGAAAGCTGAAAATTGGCCTGGGCGGGAAGGTGTCTAAGTGCCTGGTATTGAAGTAGTTAATGTACTGACAGGTTTTTATGCCTGTGGACATTGTCCACCATGCAAACAGGCCAAGGGTAATGTTAAAAAACGAAAGGATTTCATGGCTACGGCAACAAAAAAAGTTTATCAAGTCAAGGATTTTATAACATCTTCCACATCAGGGGTTGTGTACATTATGGAGTGCAGCTGTGACCTCCAATATGTAGGAAGAACATCCAGACCTCTACATATAAGAATTGGAGAGCATGTGACTAATATTAAGAAAGGCCTTATTACACACAACGTCTCTAAACATTTTAGATTGTGCCATAATCGCAACCCTGCAGGATTAAAATTCTGGGGGGTTGAGAAAGTGGCCCCACACTGGAGAGGGGGAACTTCATTTGACAATTGAGCCACCGTGAATCATTCTGGGTCTATGAGACCAAAGTGGGAGTACCCACGGGGCTCAATGTCGAATTTGATTTAAATTGTTTCATTTCAAACCGTTGATTTACGATTGTGTCTTATTAAATTTTTTATTCTGGATTATTTATAATTTTATTTGTTCCCATTTCATATTCTATGTTGTAATTGTAATACGTTTGGAATAAGGATGATCCATTTCCATTATTGTAAAGGGTGGCTGCGATGATGTCGGTTATATTTGAAATAAGATTTAGAAATAGTTTTAATTTTATTTTTATAGTCTTTTAAAAAATATTCTTTGCCTCTTCGACACCACACACTTAAGACTGGCAGTTTATTGAAAGATCTCGGCCAGTGGGTCTACTGGGGGGTTCTGCAACTGCAGCTGTTTGCAGCTGCATGTGTCCATAGGCTCTGGTAATTATTTACGGAGCGGGATGCATGGGGGCGGGCTTTGGCTGTTTAAATCTGTTGCCCTGGTAATGATGGTCACAGAGGGCAGAGATTTCTTCTCCTGTTCATGCGTTCCAGCAATACACTGGAAACGTCTTTAGGGTCATGTGACCAGGTGTCACGTTGCGGATGATGTCACGGTTGCCATAGTGATCCATAAAGTAAATAGGAAGCATCCCCCTGGATATAGGGTCAGGTGACCGGGCGTCACGCCGTCGTTGATGCTGCGGTCACCATAGCAACCCAGTAACACAGGGAGGAAGTGTTTTCCTTGACCTCCGAGCGGCTTGATCCGATTAGACGATCCCGCACTGGAGGTCCAGGACACAGGTGATCTTCATAAGGGGCTTATATATATATATATATATATATATATATATATAGGAATAGGACGTATGGGACTCCACTACCGATGAGGAAGTCCCGTGGAGGACGATACGTGTGCGGGAGCATCCAAGGACGTCACTGCAGCCACCTTATTTACAGAGGTCTTATTGAGACTGTACCATTTAATTATCCATCCCAGCACTAGGGTCATAGTGCTTTTTATGTGAGTACCTGTTTTTACAATAAAAGGATACTGTTTTAGCCATACAGAGTGCACTATATATTTCTTTACTTTTCATGTTAGCATGGCTGAAAAATAAGAGCAACAGAGTACGGTTCTTCAAATTAATGTGGCAACCTACCTCATTGATCTACCCATTCAAGCCTTCATTCATGACCATTGTGAGTGGTGAAAGCTTTATCCGACCCATCTGTTAGTTCAGGGCTCCATTGATTGAGGTGAGCGGTTTGGCTTACTGGTGGTGGAATCATTCGTTGCACCATTTGAATATTTGAGAGCACCCTCACCACCGTAGAGGAGACTACTTTCTGTGTACTCTTTACTATCCATTTCAAGGGGACTTTCATCATATATGCCATGAGCAATGTGTTAGTCTGCTGATTTTATCTATAGCGCTGCACTGTTAATTTTATAGTATTTGAAAAAGGTTTTTATATGTTTACTTTTAGTGTTCAGCTGCTCCTATTTCGGGTTAGGGTATTGTTTTTGCGCTGACTGATTTCTCATTTTTCCATAACATATAACCACCAATCAATACAGTTCGATTAAGGAGAGTAAAATAGGTACTCTTTGTTCCAAAAATGCCTTAACGATCAAGGAAGTCTGATAACTCTAATTTAAGCAAAAGCCTTACCTCAGCCGGCTGATTATCAGAAATTCCCAGATCATCTCAAGCTCCTCGTTTCGGATTCTCAGGGTCACCTGTAAATCGCCTCCTGGCTGGCCCGCCATCTGACATGGAAATTTATAGATAGGCAACTCCTATCCTCATATTGATTAGTGCTTCCAAATTAATAACAACTACTGCAATAGGGAACAGATACAAAAGATACACTCCGCATCTTTCCAAATAACTGTTCTGCTTTATTATTGCGCAATTGAAGGTATTTGTACACATGATTACATAGGTACCACATTAATATTACAATTGTACGTTTATGGTAACAAGGGGCATAACATAGGCAGACTAATTCTAATCAGGACTTAAAAGAATGCAAACATGTAATGAAAACATTATTAGTGCCGTGTGCACAGTGAGGGCAGTGTGCAATACAAAATATACGTATGTAGGTGGCCCAAAGTTACCCTAGTTGGTTTTAAAAATCATTTTATATTGTATCATATATGTATTTTTGTATCTTTGTATTAAAATGTATAAAATTTAATTTGTGACTGTTCTCCGCCATTATTTTACGGTAGCATTAAATGATCCATGATAGCCTCCCCTCCATATGTCTTTCTCTATATTGCTGGGACGAAGGTACCAAAAAAAAAAATCCAGGACAGGCCACACTCCTTTGGGCTGCCTACATATGTGCATTTTTGGTAAGATGATGCATATTTTCCTGGGGGGTTTTCACGACGGATGCTCATCATTACAACAGCTGTTTGTATATTATTTTCATTTTGGTTTATACATATATAGAATTTGTGACTAATGTATGTTTTCTTTATTCATAGTTATATGGTAATCGTTCTCAAAATTCCTTGTGTATATGTATAACATAGCGCCTGAAGAAGCGGCAAAACTTCATCCGTGTAACATGTAGAGCAAGCAAATGCACAGATTGTATAATTGTTCCAGATTTTGACTATGGAGCGCATATTTGTCCAATTACCCTAGTTGGTTTTAAAAATCATTTTGTATTGTATCATATATGTATTTTTGTATTAAAATGTATAAAATGTATTTTGTGACTGTTCTCCGCAGTTATTTTACAGTACTATTAAAGTCCGTGATAGCCTCCCCCTACATATGTCTTTCTATATATTGCTGCCACGAAGATACCATAATAATTAATATTATCGTGGCACTCCTCTCTATATGCTCATGGGAGAGTACCAGCCTGCACTTTTTACACTCCCCGCCAGTGCTGCTAGGGTTAAAACAGAATCCATTACAGATTTGGCACGCTGCAGAAGCAAGAGAGCGGGTACCAAAGTTTCTAGAAAGTATCTGCACCAATCTGTTGGCAGGGGGAGGAGCCCCCGCTCTGCAGAGGAGGATAAGGAAGTGCTGCCATGTATGCCTGGTTGTGGGTTGGAGAAGATGGCGCAGTTTGGAAGTGCAATGGCGGATTGGAAGATGTACACTCTGGGTGTTGGCTTCGGTCTAAACGAGTCAAAAAGCGTTCTGACTGACACCGGTGTGTGGTATATACCAAAGGGTAGTCTTGCCATGTATATGGCTGGAGGCTACGAGGCCTTGGAACTGATCTGCGGGAAATGTTCCGATCTGGCCATGCATCTGAGGCCTTGGATCGTCTGTGGACGTTGCGGGGAACACCTGCTGGAGGTAGTCTCACCAGCCCAACTTCCATGGATACTACAAGCAGATTGGGACAAGAATGTCGCTATCCCATCTGGGGGTGATGTCAAAAGTCCACTTGCCATCACCCGAGTCGTGCAGGAAGCTGCTCTCCCTGTCTTAACTGGTGCCCCAGGTCCCAACGCTCCGGTCGCTCCTCAAGGCCACAGTAGGACCCAGCTGCTCGCTTTGATGCCAGAGTCACAGAGGAAAAGTAAACTGGAGTCGGGTAAGCATGCAAGATGTGAAAGCAGGGTGCCTGTAGGGGAGGTGATGCCTGTGGCCATTAAGGGAGACAACACGGTTCTGCCGGTTAAAGCCCGTGCCAAGCGTAACTATCTCCAAAGAATGCTCCACCATTTCAGATTCTGATATCCCCTCTGACAGGATCTCTGAACGGTTCTCGGACACTTTGTCATGGACTGGAAAGGGGCGTGAAAGTGAAAAGGAGCAGTTGTGCGATTTGGGAGAGGATGAGGTTCCTCCGGGGCCTAACACATGTGTTAAGATTGAACTGTCTGATAACACTGCCCCAACTGCGTGTGTTTCACAATCCTTTGAGAAGGGTCATTGGAAGCAGTGGGTCCCTAAATTGATTCCCACCAAACAGGTAGAAGCAACAAAGTCTGATTGCAAACCCGATGCTGTCGCGGGTTTCCCGGTTCCCGGTATGGAGATCCCATGATCCTGCCTAGGCTGTCAAAGGTGCAGCGAATTATCATAAAGAAAGTGGCTAAGGAATACAGATACCTGTACCCCTACATACCAGCTCACTTAGAAGAGGAAATTCTAGATAAAGAGACCCAATGGGTAGATGAAGCTGTGCGCAGTTTCCTCCAGATCCCTCTGTGGGTGGAATTTCCAAAGCTGTCACCAAAGACTTCTGAGAGATATGTTTTCGTGTTGCACACCTGGGGTTATGGTCGCAGAATCCACCTAGATTGCGTGATCTTCCGAAGGCCAGACAAGAAGGACATTAAACGCTTTATTACCATGGTAAATACAAAGGAGTGGCCTTAAACTTGGGTATTACTGGTGAGAATATTGAACTGTGTTTCCCTAACATCTTTGGATTACAAATGTGCACTTTGTGGAGAAAGGATGCTATGCTGAGAGTTAACTCCACCTTTGTTTAGAAGAAAAGAGAAATGTATTGCCAGTGGAAGAACATTCCTGCTGGCTATATTGCTGAGATTGTGCTGGACTGAATGCTGCTGGCAGATAAAGGGAGTGCGCACTTAAATCATGCTGGCCAGTACTGTGGAATTGCCAGTGTTCTCGGACACTTTGTCATGGACTGGAAAGGGGCGTGAAAGTGAAAAAGAGCAGTTGTGCGATTTGGGAGAGGATGAGGTTCCTCCGGGGCCTAACACATGTGTTAAGATTGAACTGTCTGCTAACACTGCCCCAACTGCGTGTGTTTCACAATCCTTTGAGAAGGGTCGTTGGAAGCAGTGGGTCCCTAAATTGATTCCCACCAAACAGGTAGAAGCAACAAAGTCTGATTGCAAACCCGATACTGTCGCGGGTTTCCCGGTTCCCGGTTCCCGGTATGGAGATCCCAAGATCCTGCCTAGGCTGTCAAAGGTGCAGCGAATTATCATAAAGAAGTGGCTAAGGAATACAGATACCTGCTGCTGGCAGATACAGGGAGTGTGCACTTAAATTGCGCTGGCCAGTACTGTGGAATTGCCAGTGTGGTTCGCTCTGAAAAGTGACCTGTGATGTTCAGTAGGTTATTATTTATTTAAAGGAGCCCTGACCATGAATCACCAATATTTTGGAACACATTAATCAATGACCATCAACATTTAAGGGATCACGCAGCTATCAGAGGACCCACTTTTTCACAAGGGTTGACAACCAACAAGCAAGTAGGGGAGATGCTAAAGCAGTAGTAGTCCTTAAACGAATAAAGCAAACAGCAGCTGTTAATAGAGTCAGCGGGATGAAGGTCAGATCAGGCACAGACAAACCTATCCCAAACAAGATGCAGGTTCCAGACAGGTGGAAAAAGCAATAACTGAAAATAGCCGACGGGACAATGAAGATCAGGATAAGCACAATCTAAATACAGATGCAGTCCACAAAAGTAGCAGGAATAATTCAGGGCATGAAAAGACAGAAGTCAATCAGACATGATCCAGGGCATGAACAGACAGACTAACCCATTAATTGGGAAAAAGTTGAAAGTCTACTAGTCAATTTAAGCTTTCTTGATTAGAGCCGATGTACACTGCAGAAAAATAAGCTGCAGTGATGAGTAGCAGATAGTAAAGGTTCACAATTGACCACCAACCTAAAAGGGGCACTTATTTCTGACTGCTGCACTCTGCACTTTATTTTGTATGTCACATAGCCCTGACTACTGCACTCTGTATACCATGTTGTACATTATAAAAACCTGATCTGTGTACTCTATTCTTTATGTTACAGGTTTTTTAGTCCTTAACGTTATACCCTGTGTTCTATATTACATAAACATGACCTCTGCACTTTATATGCTATTTTGCATATTACACAATCCTTGCCAAAGTGAAGATAGCCTCAACAGTTGCTGATTGCTATGTAAACCCAAGATATTTAAAATAAATTCTTCTTTGGAACAGGCTCAGACAATGTATTAGCTCTATGTCTATATTCTTGTGTGCAGAAAAGCATATGTAATTGTAAATATGTTTTTAATGATCCTTTGACCTAAGGTTTATATATGTCTAGCAGACGCTTGCTTGTGGCCCAGTGATTAAAAAGTGTATGTTACCCAAACATTTCATATTGCTGATATATGTCTGTTGTACTATATACTTATGTTAAAAAGTATCCTGTTCTCATTGTATTGCTTCCTTTGTGTGAAATACCTGGTGATCCTGCCAGTCCCCCTGCTTTCCTATTATAAACCGACCACGCTAGGCTGAGAGCATATCCATCGCAGTATAGTCAGTTTTCTGGCTGTGGTGCAAGAACAGCCTGCTTGTCCACCAATGGTCAGACTTCTGCTGACACGCCCCCCTGTAAGCCATTCACTGGGAAGATCAGTGTACTGCTGTTTCTCCACCCCCACCTTTCCAAGCCCCTAAGCACATGTGTCCTGACAATCAGGTTCTGTTTAGCAATTCTTCTGGGGCACCTAGGGGATGGGAGACCTCAAACAAAACAAGTCATCCTTACTCTTGGGGTGACATGTTTTGGCTGTAAGTTGGCAGTGATGAGTGTAGTGATATTCTGTACTCCCTACAAAGTTCTGGCATGGCATCACTCAACAAAGACCCAGGAGGCAGCAGCTCAGGATGTACAGTATGAAGCTTTTCTCAGGTAAGCAAACACTCAAGCTCCCACTGGGTACCAACAAAAGGAGGCACTGATAACTGACCACAAAGGTTTAAGGAGGCATAAAAAGTCAACTTTTAAGGGGGCAATTACAACCAGCATGTAAAGGAATCCTGACCATGGACCACGAACATTTTAGGGCACATTAATAAAAAAACACCAACATTTCTCTTTGACTATTCTCCTTCAAGCCACTTCCACTGTTAGTTAAAGCTTGCCCATGCCTACCATACATCGTAATTCCATCTCCTCAGTGTGCCCAATGGTGTGCTGAGTCTTTCACAGCCAATGACTGTCCCTGGTATTTAGTAAAAGTACAATTTACAATGACTTTTTTTTATAAGTGCCTAGGTGACATGAAACAAAAATTGCATTAACTAATTAGCAATCTTCAATTAATAAGTTTAAATATGGTAAACTGAAATCTGCCACAGGTCAATGAATTTTAACACCGTGCTTTTGTCTAGCTTTTTTGCAAAAGCCCACATAAGGAAATGATTGCATTTTTATGGCTAATGGAAGGATGCATTACACATACTGAAGAGTGCTTTATTTACAAGTTTGCCCAGTTCCTTTTATTATAGTGCTTCATTGAGGAAAATAAAAGTTTCCATAGTGTAAGTGGTTAATTACAGATGTTTCTCTTATGTGCAGATAATGCCCTTTTATGGCCATTGTCATAGTACATTAACTTGTAGGAGGATGGATACGTGTCCCACCATCCAAAGGAAAGATTTCGGCAACACACTTCTTAAGTCTAATATTTATTTTTACTTGTCTACCATTTTTCCATTCAGTATAGGCTTTGAAATGCTAATGTATGCGTCTTCTTATTATTTGTTTTTATAAGACATGATACAGATTCCTTTAGTTTTGAGATGTTTCTTATATTTAGACTCTTTTTAAATTATTACAAATTGAATAACAGCATATACGCTAATATTCCTTTTTAGAATTGCATGATGTTTGAATATTATCATCAATGTTATTGCTCCCTATTATAATTAATACAGAAATAATGTTCCTACCTAACCTTAGAATTAGATGAATTAAATTACTATTTCTCAAAAGCATCTATTGTAGTTCAGTTCATCATATATTTACTTAATTTAGGAATTCAACGTATTAACACTTCTATGATGTCAAACAGGGCAAGTAAAACAGCGCCTTAGCTAGGTGTTTGACATAGTTTGTATAATTACTAGCCATCTTGCTTGTTGCTGGACATCACTACTATTTTAACATTTTCTTCTGATCCATATGTTTGGCAGAATGCTCTGCCAAGTTTGTATAAGAGATGGGTTCCGGTGGATGTAATATGTCATTGTTTCTTTTACTTGTTGGTGCTTCAGCAAGAGATAAAAACCAGCCAAGAGTCATTCACTAATGCCTCTTAATCACTGAGTGACCCAATCAAAATTATAACGAAAGTGTTTCAGTAAGTGATGTCTCTGCCTGGACCACCAAATACTCCATAGTGTTTTAAGTGGTTAATTACAAAAGTTATTATTTTATGTTTAGATGATGCCCTTTTAGGTTCACTGTTATAGTACATTAACTATTTAGGAGGGGGGATACATATCCTAACTTCCAAATGAAAAAACTCTGAAGTCTAATATTTACTTTTTACTTGTCTACCATTTCACATTCACAATATAGGCTTTGAAATGATATTCCTGATAATATGTATTTTTTTATAAGACATGTTTTTCATTGACCATACTTTTTGTAATTACCAACTGTCTTGCTTGTTTCAGGACATCCAATGCATTTTAACATTTGTATTGCTCCCTGTGTGTGGTGAAATGCTTTGCCAAATAACTGTAGGCGATGATTTCACGTGGATGTCAAATGTATTAATTTCTTCTAATTGTTGGTGGTTCAGCGACATTCCTTCTTTATACCTTGTCTCTGTTTAACCTTGAACTCTTTGCGCCTCTCTCATGGACTTCCTATTTAAGCCATGTCCTTGCACATCCTGTTTGCCAGATTATTGTGCATGTTCATTGACTACGCTTCCGCCTGATCCCAATTAGCTGCTACTCATCATTGATCTTTTGGCTTGTTCATTGACTATTTCTCTGCTTGTTCCATATCTGCTTCATCCGCTACCTGACCCCCCTGGGACAATCCAGAGGATGGCAAACTGGCAACTACGAAACCCATCTCAATCATCAGGAGCTCTGCTGAAGACCGGCTAGTGCTTAGACTCTGATGGGGTGAGGCCACGTCATCCTCCAGGGAGACCAGCTTGTGTAGTCATTCAGCTGACTACTGCGTGAACCTCTCTACTGCTACAGCCACTGGCCTCTGAGCCTGATCCCAGACCATGACATGATGACTCTTCCTGGACCACCAAAACTCTTCACAAAACAGCCCCCTACTACACATACAGGAAACCTCTTCCATTCTTGGTTATAGTTGTGGCTGGATTTCCCAATGACTGAGAGGTTTGAGTAGAGAACTATGTGCAAGCTTTTATAGGTCACTGAACCACCAATGATGCTCACTATTTAAGTGAAGCCAGCATCAAAGATTTTTTACACATCATTAGACTGGTTCAACTTGGACCAATGTAACTATGTATATACCATACCTGGCTGATGCCCCTGGAAGCTCCAAATTACTGAAGTAGACACGGCTACTTCAGTGATCTCCACTGGGTTCTGGGTTCTGGGTCCTGTGCTGATGGGCTGGCCTACTGCATTGTGAGCACAGGAGGTCAGCCACTTTGCATGAACAACATTCAGAGAATGCTTTGCATCATCTGAATGAATGCAAACCATCCTCTGATTGGACAAGGTGGACATCACACTCTCTAATTCATCCAACCAGAGAATATACTGGATTCATTCAGAAAATGCAAAGCACGGACAAGGTTTCCCTGAGCCTCTTGTCAGTGAAAGGAGGTGCGGTAGTGGGTATGGTTGTCTGAGCAATGCCTTTAAAAAGTTTTTAGTCATTATTGCCCAGGGCTGCTGCCTGCACCTATTAGCAGGGGCTGCATGACATGGTGGCCCATTACCTGGGAGGCAAGAGAGAATGCAGAGACTCTCCATACAGCTGCCTCCCTGACTACTGGGTCACCAGGATGCATCACTTTCTAGAGCTTGCCTAATATGCAACTGAGCTGCCGGGCTGTCCTGAATGTGCCTTCTGGGCATGCATTCAGTGCTGTGAGGGGCTTTGTGATCAGTACCATTGGCTGGCTTTGATGTGTGAAAATTAACGGTTTTGGATCAGCAGCAGCTACCATGCCTCCTTGAGCACACCCCACCCAGCCATTGTTAGCATGTCCTTCTACCTGCCAATGTTACCATCTTCTGCCATGAAATGGGGCCATAGCTGCTGTTCTTTGCAGCAATAACTTTATTGTTTATATATTTTTATAGACGCTTTAAAACTCCTGTACACCTTGACAATTATCTCCCTAGAGTTGTAACGTCGACAGATATTTGTCTTATGTTTCATGTGACTACATATGACTACAGTATCTGAACATTCATGTATCCTACCAATGTCATCTTTTATATCTCTCATTGTTCATTATAACTGAATAACCTGTTCAATTCTGTGAAACCAATAAAAAAAAAACAAAAAAAAACGCCATGCATTCATTTTTTTGCTGTTTTTAGCTCTCTCATCATTGCAAAGTGAGGGAAGCTCTCCTCTTAGCCTTTTGTCAGAATTGTTCTTATTTAAAGACTTTTCCTCTTCTTTTGTTCTGATGACAATTGCAGTATTTTGGTTTTCCCATCACTTTCTGTCTCAGTGACAATGGTCACCAGGACAACTAAAAAAGATGAATCTAGTTAACAAGGATACAGTCAGTAATAAAAACTTGACAGGGGCTATTATCCTTCCTGATTCTATCCAAAAATAAAAAAAATAAAAAAAATGTTTTTACAATACATACAATATCTCACAAAAGTGAGTACGCCCCTCACATTTTTGTAAATATTTTATTATATCTTTTCATGTGACAACACTCGAGAAACTACACTTTGCTACAATGTAAAGTAGTGAGTGTACAGCTTATATAACAGTGTAAATTTGCTGTCCCTGCAAAATAACTCAACACACAGCCGTTAACCACTTGCTTACTGGGCACTTAAACCCCGCTCCTGCCCAGACCAATTTTCAGCTTTCAGCGCTGACGCACTTTGAATGAGAATTGCGCGGTCATGCAACACTGTACCCAAATGAAATTTTTATCAATTTTTCCCCACAAATAGAGCTTTCTTTTGGTGGTATTTAATCACAGCTGGGGTTTTTATTTTTTGCTAAACAAACAAAAAAAGATGGAAATTTAAAAAAAAAAAATCATGTTTAATAGTTTGTTATAAAATTTTGCAAACAGGTAATTTTTCTCCTTCATTGATATGCGCTGATGAGGCGGCACTGGTGGGCACTGATAGGCTGCACTGATGGGCATGGATAGGCACAGATAAGGCGGCACTGATGGGCACAGTTATGGCGGCACTGATAGGCACAGTTATGGCGGCACTGATAGGCACAGTTAAGGCAGCACTGATGGGGACAGATAAGGCGGTACTGATGGGCACAGATAAGGCGGCACTGATGGCCACTGATGGGTGCTGATGGGTGGCACTGATGGGTGGCACGGATAGGTGGCACTGATGGGCACTGATAGGTAACACTGATGGGGGGCACTGATGGGCGGCACTGATGGGGGGCACTGATGGGTGGCACTTATGGGCACTGGTAGGTGACACTGATTTGCACTGATAGGTGGCACTGTTGTTGCACTGATGTGGGCGCTGATGGGTGGCGCTGATGGGTGGCACTGATGGGTGGCACTGTGGGCACTGATGGGTGGCACTGTGGGCACTGATGGATGGCACTGATTGATGGTACTGTGGGCACTGATGGGTGACGCTGGTGGGCACTGGTAGGCAGCACTGCTGCCTATTGCTGTGTCACTGGCAGGGGCAGATGATCGCCGTGATCGGGACTGATGTCCCGATCATGGCCGCCGGTGATCGGGTTTTTTTTTTCCTCCTCGCGCTGTCAGCGCGAGGAGGAAAAATAGCCGATTACCAGCTCTGTTGATGTCACATGATCAGCTGTCATTGGCTGACAGCTGATCATGTGGTAAGGGGTCGGGACCGACACCTTACTCTGATCTGTGATCAGGCGAGTCTCATAGACTCGCTGATCACCGAGCGCCTTGCGTGCGCCCTGCAGGGGGCGCGCAGGCCGCTCGTGCACGGGACGACGTCAATAGACGTGTCCCGGCAATGTAGATCCACGCTGTTGCTGTCATTTGGCAATGGCCCGTATCTGAAGTGGTTAATGTCTAAACCTCTGGCAACAAATGTGAGCACACCTCCAAGTGAAAATATCCAAATTGGGCCCAAAGTGTCAATATTTAGTGTGGCCACCATTATTTTCCAGCACAGCCTTAACCCTCTTCGATATGGCGTTCACCAGAGCTTCACAGGTTGCCACTGGAGTCCTCTTCCACTCCTCCATGACGACATCACTGAGCTGGTGGATTTTAGATACCTTGCGCTCCTGTATTTTCCATTTGAGGATGCCCCACAGATGCTCAATAGAGTTTAGGTCTGGAGACATGCTTGGCCAGTCCAACATCTTTACCCTCAGCTTCTTTAGCAAGGCAGTGGTCGTCTTGGTGGTGTGTTTGGGGTCGTTATAATGTTGGAATACTGCCCTGCGGCCCAGTCTCCAAAGGAAGGGGATCATGCTCTGCATGTCACAGTACATGTTGGCATTCATGGTTCCCTCAATGAGCTGTAGCTCCCTAGTGCTGGCAGCACTCATGTAGCCCCAGATCATGACACTCTCTCCACCATGCTTGACTGTACGCAAGACACACTTGTCTTTGTACTCCTCACCTAGTTGCGGCCACACACACTTGCCACCATCTGAACCAAATAAGTTTATCTTGGTCTCATCAGACCACAGGACATGGTTCCAGTAATCCATATCCTTAGCCTGCTTGTCTTCAGCAAACTGTTTGCGGGCTTTCTTGTGCATCATCTTTAGAAGAGGCTTCCTTCTGGGACAGCCATTCAGACCAATTTGATGCAGTGTGTGGCGTATGGTCTAAGCGCTGACAGGCTGACTCCGCACCCCTTCAACCTCTGCAGCAATGCTGGCAGCACTCATACGTCTATTTCCCAAAGACAACCTCTGGATATGACGCTGAGCACGTGCACTCAACTTCTTTGGTCTACCATGGCGAGGTCTGTTCTGAGTGGAACCTGTCCTGTTAAACCACTGTATGGTCTTGGCCACTGTGCTGCAGCTCAGTTTCAGGGTCTTGGCAATCTTCTTATAGCATAGTCCATCTTTATGTAGAGGAACAATTCTTTTTTCAGATCCTCAGAGAGTTCTTTACCATGAGGTGCCATGTTGAACTTCCAGTGATCAGTAAGAGAGAGTGAGAGCGATAACATCAAATTTAACACACCTGCTCCCCATTCACATCTGAGACCTTGTTACACTAACGAGTCACATGACACCGGCGAGGGAAAATGGCTAGTTGGGCCCAATTTGGACATTTTCACTTAGGAGTGTACTCAATTTTAGACATTAATGGCTGTGTGTTGAGTTATTTGAGGGGACAGCAAATTTACACTGTTATACAAGCTATACACACACTACTTTACATTGTAGCAAAGTGTCATTTCCTCAGTGTTGTCACATGAAAAGATAAATAAAATATTTACAAAAATGTGAGGGGTGTACTCACTTTTGTGAGATACTGTATGCATTTACATTTTAGATACTGCCATGTGTTTTAATGTGTGTTGCACTGAAGATTTAAAGGACCTTAATAAGTTGACCTGATTCAAAAGATGCACACAGATGCAGAATGCAAGGCTTTGTCCAATGTACCTCCACATAATGCATTGGTGTGAATAGGCCACATAATCCATTGGTGTGAAAATGATACATTTTGCTGTGTAAATAACACATTTTGCAGGAGCTGGAAAAAGCAGTAAGGCCTCGTGTTTGACAATACATCTGGTGTGAATGAGCAATAATCTGAAAGAGTTCATATATGTAACACATCTAAAGGCATTTCCTTGTACAAATATACACTCAATGATTTCTCCATCATTTATAGTTTGCTTTCTTTTGATGATTAAACTCAGTATGACGACAGAATAATTTCCGTGCTGTTCTGGGAACTGAGCAGTCTTGAGTAGTGGATGTGTTTTGTTTTTGACAATAAAAGAATATTACTTGAATCCAGAAAGGAGAACATTACTAAATATTCCCACATTGTACGGCTGTACAGAACTGAACAATGTCACAAGTATTTTATACATTCATGCTCTTTAGGTTGTCTTGCGGCCTACGTGTCTACTTTCCCACAACTCCCACTACTATTTCCTCTGGGCTTTTGCTGTGGAAATGTTTTTCCTAACTAGAGATTAGCATAGCAAAAATGTAGATGTGATGGGATGTAAATGAAATACTTGGAACATTTATAGTGTTCATACAGTATTCCAGTACGATCCTTTAATCTTTCCAACATGTGTTTCTCCCAGTACTGGGCCCCTTGACTTGCTGTTTTCTTTCTGCAGAAACAATCTGAACTACAACTAGCTGAGAAACAGGATAATATTAATCTTTAAAAGGTTAATTTTTCCTCAGTGATACAGTAGATATCCCAGGAGTAAAGATATTGCTTTGAACCTGAACACAGCTAGGAGCCCTACCTGTCCTAATGACTTTATGTACCGAAAACTGTAATAAAAGTGTGCCTCTTCTCAACACTGGAAAATGTAGTAATAATAATAGTAAAGGCCCACTAAAGTGAAAAATATTGTGTTCTGGTAACTGTATGGAGGTTCCTTTTTTTCAGACCTTTATATTTTATATGTAGGCCAAGCTGTCTAGCAAAAATGACAAAGGGGTTATTACAAACCACATAACACTGCCTACAATGATGAGCCGTTATTCATAGAGTTTAAACTTAAAAAAAGGACCTGTTACTGCAATTAGTAGTAGTTAAATAGTGTTACCTGGAGTTAAAAACAGATAAAATGAGTCAGCGCTAAAGTTATATAAGGCAGCTAGTAGCGGGTAAGTATACAAAACCCCAAAAACAGTCTGTAAAACAAAGTGCAGCATCTAAAAATCAATCTCTTCTGGATTGTAAGCTCTAACAAGCAGGGCACTCTGATCCCTCCTATATTGATTTGTATTGTAAGTGTACTGTCTGCCCTCATGTTGTAAAGTGCTGCGCAAACTGTTGGCGCTATATAAATCCTGTATTATAATAATATATCACCGTATGGGAAGGGTCCAGATCGTTTGAAACAATTGTTTGTACACAGTGTACAACAATATCACCATGTGACAACATAAACCGTGAGAAAATTTCATGAAAAAAAGATGAACAAAAGTATAGAATTAACAAATGTAAAGGAAAGTCCAAAAATGTCCAGTGAATTAATCCATGACTTCCACCTTACAAATTATTTCACACCCCCTGTGACTGAGGACAATACCGCACTCACCAGATCCACAGCTGTTAACACAGCAAGTAGCGCATTTGTTTTAAACAATCTGGACCCTTTCTACCCTTTATAAGACGTTGTAAAAACATGTAATCCGTTTTGTAAAAAGATTGTATAATGTTCAGTACGTCTCCTTTTTAATTTTTGGGATTACAGAATGTCATAATGCTGACTCCTGAATTGACAGGGGGAGAGAGGAAGAGAAGACAGGAGACACGGGAACTTTTTAAAAAACATTTTATTGTTTTATTCCAGGTTTTTTAGAACATAGAGAGGGGTAAATGACACAGCACAAGCACTGTGCTTTCTATCATGCTTTAAAGGATCAGGATACACATATATATTTTTTTTAGGGTTACAACCACTTTAAGATCGTCATGATGACATGACTGTATTTTAATAAATGTAGATTATTATACATACTGAAAATAAGCCCTAGTGAGTTTTTTGTAGCCAAAATTAATATATGATTCGATCTTATTTTTGGGGAAACACGGTATATGGTCATCCATCTCCATCCACAGTCGTGGGGTCTCCTGATGGTAGCTGCACACACCACTGGAGGGCATAATATGACCCACATCACCACTGTATAGGAGAGAAGCGTTCACCGCAAAGAAACAAACACCAGGGGGCTGTATATAGTGTAGTAGTTTTATTATACAATTGCTTAAAAATCACATAAAAATTCATGAAGATGCATCTAGATGCCAAGATATAAAAACAAATATCACAGTTGCCAGTTTCGAGACTGGAAGTGGTGGCGTGACATCAGCGCATAGCTCTGTCCCAACACGTTTAGTGCAAACGCACGTCTTCAGGGGATGCTTGCACGTTTTGGACTTTTCATTCACTTGTATTCATTATATATTTTTGTTTTATTCCAGTTTATGCTGTCACATGGTGAGATTGTTGTGAAATGTTATCACTTTAAAGAGAAACTGCAGTCTGCTCACATAATTTGTAATAAAAACATCTTTGCCATTTTGAAGCTTCCCTTCAACCACTTTGCATATTATTTTATATATACTGTGATTCTGCACTTGCCAAATATGCTGCCGAGTCTGGCTGCAACCATTTAAACTGTGGGCAGCTGAAGCTGCTGCTGTTCACAGGCAAACAGAGGCACACCTCCAACTCTGCAGCTCTTATTGGCCCTCGTATGACTCACCCCCTCCCTTCTTGGCAAACTCTCACAAGAGTGAGAGAGAGCTGTGCATGATGTCATAAGCCTAGGCTAATGACCAGACAAGAAACAGGAAGTGAGCTGTATAAGGTATTTAATGGCAGAAAAAAAATGTTTTACTATCCAAAGTTAAAACAACAAGAGCAGAAGATTTAATAGATGGAACATTGAAAAAATTACTGAAGGTCCGCTTTAAGGGTATATTTCATTTTTTTTTTCAATGGGCTTCTGTTTGCTTCATAACTGCTTCTCTCTCATTACAAGTCAATGGAAATGCAAAAGCAGCCAAAGCAGGTCAAATGCAGGTCAGTTGCACCTGCAATTAATTCTTAAAGATCTCAGAAGTCTCTCAAACCAATGTCAAAAACATGCTGCATTTGTAATTTAAAACCCTTAGGCCACCTATTTTAAAACTCAAATCCATCTATAATTACACTGTCCCTGCTGATGTTACTGCAGAAATTCATCTTCTGCATCCTAAGGGAGCCCTGTTGTAGTACAGCAAATGGGAAGTGTCCATGTAGTGCAGGCAGTGATGTGTGCACCCGAAGAAGAAAGACCTTGCCTCCTGTACACAGAAAGAAGAAGACTCTGGCTACTTTACTTACCGCTTGTCAGATCACTCTCCTCCTCTCCCTTCAGCACTCCAGATTGTGGGTGATCCCTCAGCATAATCGCATACAATACAGAACTAGTAACCTTGCATTGTCCATGTATGAAGCAGAAGTGCGACCCTGGTTGGGAGCACCTTAGAGAGGAGGCTACAAGGGACTGGTCGCACTGCTGGAGGGGCCCTAATGGAGCAAGGAATAAGGTACTCCACCTTATTCCTACACCCCTAAGCAAAACTGAGCATTTAATCCTTGCATTTGTGAGAGGAGGGAAGGAGTCGGAGGCACTGCTAGGGTAAAGTTCTTGTGGGCTTTAATATTACACAAAACCATGAAAATCCTTTAACTATTTGAATGTTTGAACAGAGATATCTGCCCTAAAAATGAAACTAACCAAATAAGACATAAGGCTCTCTCTAAACAAAGTTGTGATTTCAGTGTACTTGAGGCATACTTAAACAGAATGAAACAAACAAGCTCTAATGTTTTCAAATTCCAGTCCTCTGACATCTTGTATATTTCCTTTATCAACTGTCAATCAGCAGCAGAGTGAGGACATATAGAAGCAGGCAACTGAATGGGTCATGAGATTACAGTTTAACTGTCATTTTGGGCTTTCAAAATATTAAAAAAATAAAATAGAAACAAAACATTTTACAACTTAATGGGTTGGGTAAGGGTTAGAACCTTTGTGGGGTTCATATTGTTGAATAATTTTACGCACTCTGTGTTATAAACCAGTTCCTCTATAGAAGGAAATATACACTATATTACCAAAAGTACTGGGATGCCTGCTTTTACACACCCACATGATCTTTAATGGCATCCCAGTCTTAGTTCGTAGGGTTCAACATTGAGTTGGCCCACCCTTTGCAGCTATAACAGCTTCAACTCTTCTGGGAAGGCTGTCCACAAGGTTTAGGAGTGTGTCTATGGGAACGTTTGACCATTCTTCCAGAAGCACATTTGTGAGGTTAGGCACTGATGTGTATGAGAAGGCCTGGCAGTCTCCGCTCATTTAAAGTCCCAAGGGCACTATTCTTTAGTGTTGCAGTCTCCGCTCTAATTCATCCCAAAGGTGTTCTATCGGGTTGAGGTCAGGACTCAACCTGATAGAACACTTTTGGGATGAATTAGAACGGAGACTGCAACAACAAAGAATAGTGCCCGCAGTCATGTTGGAACAGAAAGGGGCCATTCCCAAACTGTTATCGCAAGGTTAAGAGCATGAAATGGTCCAAAATATCTTGGTATGCTGATGCCTTAGGAGTTCCCTTCACTGGAACTAAGGGGCCATGCACAACCCCTGAAAAACAACCCCACACCATAATCCCCCCTACACCAAACCATTTGGACCAGTGAACAAAGTAAGTTCCATAACGATATGGATGAGTACGTTTGGGGTGGAGGAACTTGACTGGCCTGCACAGAGTCCTGACCTCAACCCGATAGAACACCTTTGGGATAAATTAGAGGGGAGACTGCAAGCCAGGCCTTCTTGTCTACATCAGTGCCTGACCTCACAAATGCGCTTCTGGAAGAATGGTCAAATATTCCCATAGACACACTCCTAAACCTTGTGGACAGCCTTCCCAAAAGAGTTGAAGCTGTTATAGCTGCAGTGTAAAGGCAGATGTGCCAATACTTTTGGTAAGTATATATGTTTATGCGGGTTTATGTCACAGTTTGGTTTGTTTAAACGTTTTAGTGCTGGGCTCTTATGAAGTGTTTTTTTTTTCTTCATTGGTGTACTACCTGATAGGTTTATACTGTTGTTTGTGTCACGGTTGAGGAGACTTCCGTCTGTGTCTAGGACAAGAAATGAGAGGAAAACTATGCAACGGTTACACAAATAACAATGAAACACCTTTTCAGTCAATTTTTCATTGGGCTCCCAGTGGCAAGATTTTTATCACTTCCTTCATAGGATGTCCTGTTCTGGTGACATCCTATGTGTTAAAAAGTAACACTGTGTTTCCTGTATAGGAAGTTGAGGCAAGTCTTCTTGATGGACACAGACAGCAATAAAAACATGACACTATATTTACAAATTAAAGATGATTTTGGCTGGGGTTCCATCTTAAGCGCAAAACTTCACTCTGTTCACTTGGATGATCTTATACCAGAAATGACATTGTCAGTATAGCCTAATGTTTGGCAGGCCTTTTAAAAGTTTAAAATGGCTTACAACTTTGCTTTAAAACTGAAACCCAGGCAATCAGATACATAAGCAACTCAAATGTATGGAAATGGTTTAATCGGTCAAAGGATGAGCATTGATTCCACGTCGCAGCGCCGTAAGCTTCCGACGTTGCCATCACAACGGGCGTCGGAAGTGCCCGCCCTGTTGTGATGGCAATGTCCTGGTGTCATTGCGTCACTTCCGCTTTCGAAAGATCGCGATAATTAGCGGCGGCTGGCCACACTGACTCCTGGGAAGATTGATTAATAGCTCCCAGGAGTCAGTGCGCCGCCGGATCTGACGCCAATACCCGCGGGTGGCTAGGACAGGAAGCGCCACTTCAACAATCAATAACAAGGTAACCCTTAGGAAAAAAAAAATTCTTTCCATTTGTCACTGTTTATAATGCCTCCTTGTGAATCAGCTTGATTTGTGAAAGAGTGTGGAGCTCTGCTTTAAGTTGAATCTGTTTGTAAGTCGGAAAAGGTGCATTTTTTAAGTGTGTATATGCTCTGCAATAGAGCCACTTGGGCTCCTAGTCCTGGCCCTTTTTATCCCAGTCTGGCTGCCACAGGACATAGGACCACTGGAGGCAGATATCAAGAGGAAGTAAGAAAAAGTAATTCCCCTTTTTAAAGTGAACCAAAATCAGAGAGGAGCATATAAGAGCCATTTCTGATTAATATAGGTAATAGTAGGCATCTTGCACCATCTGTTCTTACGCAGGACTTTTATCTTTTTTTTTGTTATGGGATACAGCTTCACTTTACAATGTCTAAGTTTTAACCACATAAAGCAGATGATCAACAGGATTTTAAAGCCCTTTTAGGAAGAGTGACTTCTGAATTTTCTACACTTGAAGGCAATGAGCTAAAAGCTCTAAATTGCTGAAGAAGAGTATTATAATAGTCCTAATACAGGCATAAAAGGAGACTGAGGGTTTACATATACACGAGATTGCAGTAATAGAGCAAGCCTAGCAATCTGCTTTTACAACATTTTTTCCTTGGAGAAAGCCAACAGTATCTGAGATAAAGCACTGGTTTTACAAGCCTGACATTTGCATTAACGAAAATAGGGTTAGATAAAGGGAGTTTTGCCAAGTTGACCCTATTTTTGCTAATGAAAATGCCATTTCCAGAGCACAGATTGGTCGGGTCTATAATCTGCCGCAGAACTGGTGTATATTTCTACATACACAAAACACTGGCACAAAGATACGTGCTCTGGAAAATAGTGTAATTAAAAGATTAAAACCGATAAACATAATATTTAAACGAGACACTGCAAGACACAGTCTCTTTGTTCTTTGTCTACCCTAATCAAAATATAAACGTGAAGCAAGAATATAAATGACAATGTTTTGTAAGAATATTCATAAAGAGTGGGCTATGCTCAATGAATGTGACAGCAACACCAGGGGCATAATCTGCACTCTCCAGCTCAGATTACCATTTAAAAACCATGTTTGTATTTTGAACATTTCAAGAATTAAAAGGAAAATAAACTGAATTGTTTCAGACATGAAAAAGTGGCTAAAATAGATGTGGTCTTGTTGAAATTTGACTGAACATGAGCAGGGTTTGAATAGATAAAGTTATAATGATTATATCCCAAATTTCTTAAAGTAGATGTAAACCTTAACTGAATTACATTTATTTTGCTTAATGCTGAATTTGAGGTATGAATATTTTTGCCTAGTTACATAGGTGCAGCTTGGAACACCGTAAATATGTATGTTCCATACCTGGCCAATTCCTTTGAAAGCGGAGAATTATTGTATTAGCCATCGCTACTACAGGCATCCTTACTATTCTCTGGTCCTGTGCGCCTGCCCTGCTGCATAGTGAACACAGGAGAGGCTTGCTTGGCACAGGTGCCATTTAGATAATGCTTTGCATTTTTTTTAATAAAAGCAAAATGTTCTCTGTTTAGATAAGGTGAAGAGGCAGGGCGGTGATGTCACCTTCTCTGCTGATGATCTGTCTGACTCTGACCAACGACACACAGACACTCCTTGTGGGTGACACTTTCCAGCTCTGAGAAGGTTGCCATTCCCAGTCCCTGGATGCAATAGCAGTCTATGGATGTAACAATAGCAAGGGACTCACTCAACTAGGGTTGCAATGAGGCAGTCTCCCACTGCAGATTAGCAGTTGCAGCTCCTGGATTTGGGTTGGCATATGCAGCAACAGACTGAAGCAGCACACTACAACTGTACAGCAGATCTCCTGCTTCTCTAATCCAGTCACAGCATCATCCACAGCCTGTGTCTCCAGCCTCTCTAGTTCTTTTCTGTTCCCCCAGGTGCGCTGGGTTTAAATGTAGACTTGAGATGGTGGAAACTGTTCTTCATGAACAAGTTTGTTGTAGTGGTGACCTTCCAATGACTGATGAAGGGGACTGATAGAGACATCTGGTGTAGGTGCGCTGTTATACTTAGGGGGCAAAGTCACTCCTTCCACCTCTTCCGCTGAGACCTATTCAATAACTCTTGGGTCTGGCACCCCTATTTTTGTGCCTCCACCAGCAATGAAGAAGGTCAAGTGGAGTCTTCAGTTCAGCCGAAGAAAGTGAGGAGCTCACCTGGTCCCTGAATCTGATGGAGAGCCTCCAGATAAAGGGTCATCAGAGCCTAAAAGGCAAAGAGTCAAAAGGTAGATACACCCCCATAAAAGTATTATGTATGACGCTCTAGACCACAGCTTGGAAGAGCCTATGTCTACAGAACTTAGATCAAAAGAGGACAATTACCCTAACCTACCTCTCAACACACACCTTGGTGGAAGTTCCACCTGCCTGCTCCTTTTACAAAGAGATGTCACACGACGGGTCAAATGTGTTTAGTTCTAAATGTAAACTATTGTGGAATCTCATGTTAGTTTATCATTCTGCAATATTTTTCCTTACAAATCTTGCCTCTTTTGGGGACCAAAGACCTTTCTGGTGGGGGGGGCATGTAGCCAAGTCCGCGCCTTGGCCCTTTATGGGCTGGACTGTTGCTCTGCCAGGCCTTCTGCAGGACCACACATCTTGTTGCAGTCTCTCTCCCTGGCTGCAATTAGACTGTGCAGCAGGGCACAGAGGAAAGAGACAGAGGAAGACTGTGATTGGCCGCCCAGCAATCTGAAGCTTCCCCCACAAGACCTAAAGCAAAGGGTGCTGCAAAAGATTTATGAAAAATGTAGTCACCACACAGAGACAGCCTAGTGGATGAAGGATCAGCAGAACCACAACGCCCAAACAGTAACTTTAGTTTATCGATAAACTAAATCTATAGAAAATACAATTTACTTACAGCAGTAGACTGTAAATGTAGTCAGAATCCTTGCAAATACTGCTGTGCTTTAGTCTGTTGCATGTTTGTTTTTCAATAGATTCTTACTGTGCCATTCTGTGACTTTGTACTGCTAAATGTTTCCTTTTTATTTTCTAGTTCATAAAAGCTAATATTCATTTCTTATGTCAACAGTTATGATGGAAATGTTCAATTGCTCCATCTGTTTTATTTGCGAGATAGCCTCTCATTTACAGTAATATGAGAGTTCAGTTGAGAGCCCAGCTGGTATACAGATGTCCCGTCTGATTCTGTTTCCCTTTTCTCTGAATGGCTCAGAGTCTACAGTGATGTTTACAATCATTCAAACAATGCACCCTGTATGGCACACATACATAATTCAAAGATTTGTAGAATAGTTCAGGTCACATGTATAGGGAGAAGGAAGGTGTCCATGAGGTAGATATCACAGCATTTCAAGATTCCTATAAAACATTTATAACATCCAATGAGACAACCTGTGCTTTATTTAGTTACACATAGAAAGAGCAGAGGTCAAAGCTTAAATGAAAACTAACTACTAATATACAGTAAATGCAGGGACTGCTATTGTTGACCCCTCCTAAAAATACTATTTTTGTGCTTCAGAATGAAAGCTGTAGTTCTTATGCATGTACTTGTCCCATGTCAAGGACTCAGAAAGCATTGGAGGCCCTGAATCAACATGAGTGCCATAAAACTAGAATTTTCAGGAGTCGCCATTAATGGCACTTTCCATATTTTCTTAGTGATGGTTTACAGCCATGCTCCCACCAGTTAGCTGTATAAGGAAACTCTTGCTACCGTGTTTTGCTTGTAACTCTTGCTACCGTGTTTCCCCGAAAATAAGCCCGGGTCTTATATTAATTTTGTCAGCCAAAAACACACTAATGCCCCATACACACGGTCGGATTTTCCGACGGAAAATGTGTGATAGGACCTTGTTGTCGGAAATTCCGACCGTGTGTAGGCTCCATCACACATTTTCCATCGGATTTTCCGACACACAAAGTTTGAGAGCAGGATATAAAATTTTCCAACAACAAAATCCGTTGTCGGAAATTCCGATCGTGTGTACACAAATCCGACGGACAAAGTGCCACGCATGCTCAGAATAAATAAAGAGATGAAAGCTATTGGCCACTGCCCCGTTTATGGTCCAGACGTACGTGTTTTACGGCACCGCGTTTAGAACGATCGGATTTTCCGACAACTTTGTGTGACCGTGTGGATGCAAGACAAGTTTGAGCCAACATCCGTCGGAAAAAATCCTAGGATTTTGTTGTCGGAATGTCCGAACAAAGTCTGACCGTGTGTACGGGGCATAAGGCTTATTTTTGGGGTAGGGCTTGCCATGCAATGTGCTGTCTTCCCAGTGGTTGCAAAGTGCCAGAATCCCCTCTATCACAGGATCACATAATGCAAAAGGTGTGCGTTTCTGCAATGCAACCGTGCAAATACCTTCTTTCATGGCCTGCCTGAGCCGTCTTCCACTGCTTCGAGCACTGCAAAGGGGAGGGGGGCGAGATCCCCCGCTGACATCCGGGAGAAGAGGAGAGCTGAGCCCTGCTCGGCGATTCCATGGCCTGCCTGAACCATCTTCCATGGCTACAATTAGTGCAGACGGAGGGGGGCTGAGATCCCCCACTGACACCCAGGAGAAGAGGAGATCAGCTGAGCCCACCCCAGGCTGTCTTTCCCGCTCTGAGCAATGCAGGGAGGGGGGCAAGATTCACCGCTGACAGCTGAGAGAAGAGGAGATCAGCTGAGCGCCAAGCGGCACCGCACCAACACATACTAGTGCAGGAAAGTGGACTGTAGCATTGCACAACCAACCTAAACTAGGGCTCATTTTTGGGGTAGGGCTTATATTGCAGCCCTCCCTGAAAATCACACTAAGTCTTATTATCGGAGTAGGTCTTATTTTCGGGTGGTACCTTTCCCTAGTATACAGTAACCTGAACAGGAACATTTGAACTTTTTTTGTCTTTAATGTTCGATCATCTAAAAATCTACCGTTCCCCCAACAGTCCCTGAAAATTAGTGAAAAAGAAAGTTTGTCCATCAGCCCCCATTCATACCGATGCGACTTGTCATGCATTTTGACAGTTCCAAGTAGCATGGCAAGTCGCACCCCATTGCTGACAATAGAACCATTAATATTGCTGCGACTCATGTTACAGTAATTATTAAAAAGGTTCCTGCACTACTTTTACCGATTTCATTGCAAATTCTGTTAAATGAAGTCACAAAGATGCAATTAAATCAGCAGTGCAAATCGTACTGATGTGCGGCTGAAGTAACACGATTTCAAAGCCGCAGCAGTGTGAATAGGGGCTAATTGTATTTCCACTTTTGCAGCCAAATTGAGATCACACCTACTTTAAATTTGTTAAATGTTTGAATAAATAATTATGATTGCAAAAGGAAGCTCCAACAAGGAAACTTTAGTAAAAGTAATACAAAAATAAATGTTATCATTTCAAAGAAAAACCTTGCATAGTCATCCTTTATTCAAGAACAAATGTTTAATAAACTTCACTAGAGTGTAATGTGATATCGTAGCCTAAGTTATATATAGGATTCAAAATAAACATTCATATTACCATCCTGGGTCTGGAACTACAAGTCAAGTGTATCACAAGAGTCTGTAATGCTTACCAACTCTCTCCATATTTTCTTCAATTTTTTCAGGACGACCTCCACCTTCATACATTAATCTATATAGGGGTAGTGTGCGAATTATACATTTTTCCATAGCTGTAAATTAAGGAGGTCTGGTATGACCCATTGGAGAACAACCATTTCCAGCCGCAGAAAGAAGTAGTCTTCCCTCCGCAACCTCCTCCCTGCACCTCCCCACATAAGGTAAGGCCAGGGATCGCTGCCTTCCCGATTGCTCGATCAAGCCCGAGGGGATGCGTTTTTTTTAGTGGGAGCGAGCATTGGGGGGGGGGCTCAAGCACCTGCCTCCAGTGGTTAACCTAACCCTAACATTTAAACCTCACATGAAAGGTGACACAAAACCTGTCTCCTAAAACTAACTTTATTGTTAAACTGACCTGGCAAGAAAGTGCCAACAGTCCTCTGCTGCAAAGACCAAGGTCATTCAGGTCAGAGGAGGACTGGCATTGGATGACAGAAAGATTTGAATAGCAGCAATGGGGTGTGGAGATGCAATCTGGGAACTTATTTTGTCTCTTGTGAATGAGCTGCCAACACACCAAAACAGACTGAACATCAGATACACACCACATGTGTTAAGTGCAGAGCACTGCAACGCAGGCAATTTGTGGTGTCACAGTGAATGGCACTGCAGCACACCAATGCATACAATGTGCTTTACTAAACATTAAAGTGGTTGTAAACCCTTTACAACCACTTTTTGCTACAGGTAAGCCTAAAATAAGACTTACCTGTAGCTACCCCAGATATCACCTAAACCTGCAGGGTTTAGGAGATATTCCCTGTATCTGCATGTGCCGCACGTTGCTTCAGTTAGTGTGCCATTACTGGCGGTTCCCGCGCGCATGTGCGGGAGTGACGTCATAACGGCTCCGGCCAGTCACAGTGCCGGAGCCCATGATACCCGGAAGTAACTCCGGGAATGATGTCGCTGCCCGGAGCAGGCTACAAGGACCGCTGCGGGTGGCTCCGATCTAAGGTAAGTAATTCATAATGAGCTAGTATGCTATGCATACTAGCTCATTATGCCTTTGTCTTGCAGGTTTTTTTTTGACGACTTTAAAGTAATGCACCTGTTACTGCAACCCACTAGTTTATGGACTTATCTGATAGAGAATTAGAATGACATGCTAATGTGTGAGACTGATTTGTGTCTTATGTGAAAAGCACTGATGCACATTTAATTTTTATCTAGTACTAGTTAAAAATGGAAAATTGGAAGATAATAATAAACAAGTTATATCTGTCCATTACAAGAACTATGCAGTTGATATGATGCTTAGCAAATGCAAAATTTCCAAAAGCTGCAAACAAAGGGGTTGATTTTCTAAAGGCAAATGAACTGTGCACTTTACAAAGTGCAGTTGTACTCTGCAAGTGCATTTGCTCCAGAGCTTAGTAAATGAGATGAAGCTCTGCTGACTTAATCATCCAATCACGTGCAAGCAAAAATGCAGTTTCTAAAACTTTTCCTTGCATGTGATTGGGTATTCTTTGCAAAGTAAATCTTTACCTCATTTACTAAGCTCTGGAGCATCTGCCCTTGTAGAGTGCAACAGTCTATTTGCCTTTAGTAAATCAACCCCCAAGATCCCTGTTAAGCATAGCAACTTACCAATTAAAACACAAAATTTAAAACAGAAGTATAATCCCCTTCCCGCCGACCGAACGCATATATGCGTCCTCGGCTTTCCGGGGTTATACCGGGATGATGCCCGCAGCTGCAGGCATCATCCCGGTACCGTTGTTTTCAGCGGGCGATCGGCTACCCGAATATAACAACCGATGCGGCTAAAAGCCGCTCGGTTGTTATACCGGAGGAGCGGGAGGGGACATCCCCCCCCTCCCGCCGCCTCCCGCCGCTGTTACCGGGCCTCCCGTGCGATCGGGAGGCCCGGTGTCCGGTCCGCTGCCTTCGGCGGCTGGGGGCGGACTGGAACGAAGCTGCGAGCGGCTTCGTTCCAGCCTTCTTCTTGTAAATGCGGAAGCGACGTCATGACGTCACTTCCCGTTTACTCGGCTGCCAATGGCGCCGAATTTAAAAAAGTACACAGTATTCAGAATCGCCGTTTTCGGCGATCTGAATACTTTGAAGTGTAAAGGAGGGATGGGGGGTCTTTTAGACCCCCGATCCCTCCATAAAGAGTACCTGTCACCACATATTACTGTCACAAGGGATGTTTACATTGCTTGTGACAGCAATAAAAGTAAAAAAAAATAAAAAAAAATTTAAACACAATTTATAAAGTACAAAAATAAATAAATTAAATAAAAAAAAAAAAAAAAAAAAAAATTTTTTAAAGTGCCCCTGTCCCTGCGAGCTCGCGCAGCGAAGAAAACGCATACGGAAGTCGCGCCCGCATATGTAAACGGTGTTCAAACCACACATGTGAGGTATCGCCGCGATCGTCAGAGCGAGAGCAATAATTCTAGCCCTAGACCTCCTCTGTAGCTCAAACCTGGTAACCGTAAAATTTTTTTAAAGCGTCGCCTATGGAAATTCAAAGGTACCGTAGTTCGTCGCCATTCCACGAGTGCGTGCAATTATAAAGGGTGACATGTTTGGTATCTATTTACTCGGCGTAACATCATCTTTCACATTATACAAAAAAATTGGGGTAACTTTACTGTTTGGATTTTTTAAAATTCATGAAAGTGTCACTTTTCCAAAAATTTGCGTTTAAAACACCGCTGCACAAATACCGTGTGATAAAAAATATTGCAACAATCGTCATTTTATTCTCTAGATTCTTTGCTAAAAAAATATATATAATGTTTGGGGGTTCTAAGTAATTTTCTAGCAAAAAATATGGATTTTAACTTGTAAACACCAAATTTCAAAAATAGGCTTAGTCATGAAAGGGTTAAATTACAATAAAGTTGCTCATGTGTGATAAGCACGCCAAAAAAAAATTCTGGTTGCCTATAGCCACCAATGGGAATCTATGTTCCATTAAACTCTCAACCATGGAGTGCAAAAATGAGACTGAAACATGACTGGTTGGAAATATTCTTCTTGGCAAACTTTTCATATATGAACTCTAAAATTGGCAAACAAGAAATTGCAAGAGAAGTTCTAACCCTGCATTATGTCCATTGTTACCCCATAACAGGTATGTTGAGTATGTCCTTGCTCTTTCCTAGTACTAATGTCCTCACCACTTAAACATTGATTTGCTTTGTACTTCATTGATGGCAACCATGATTGGTCCTCTTGTCTACTGGGTACTTTCCATAGTGGTATAAGAAAACCTGATTCCTTTTCTTATCCACTGGGCTTCTATGCAGCAGCACAGCCTGAACAACCTGATCACTAATATCAGTGGTGGTTTTAGCCAAGCAATGGAGAGTTAACAGTGTGCATTGTCATTTGGCCACAGAATATCAAATGTGAGATGAATTGTCTGCTCATTGTGATGTATAGCATATGTTTTGGCATCACTGGGAATGACTGATTGTTATTGAACCAAGGACTTCTCTTTGCTCCTTATTTAGAAGTGGAATATTGATGTATCTGTGGGGTTTTCTGTTTACATCAGCATGTACATCAGGAGAATAGCGTGTTGATTCAGATGCTTCCCCATCATTAAAGTACTAGTAATCACTGCAAAATAGCATGAATAATAGCTAATTAATTGTAGTGCTAGTGACTTCATTGTGTATTTTTGATCTCATGGGAAAAGCTGTAATATAAACAGCTGCATTTCAGCAAATGGATTCATCTGTGATTTAAGAGGCTCATGAATATTTATGAAAAAAATAGATTTGCCTTTTTTGGAGTCAAACAAATGGTAGCAACCTAATCTACTCTTGATATTCCACTACCCACAACCTATGCCCAGTAGATGTTGTTGGTGTTCCAGCTGAGTAGCAGTGAATATCATGTTCCATGCCTAATACATGTAAGAAAGAAACAGCACATTGATTATCAGCACAGCCCTATCAGATGTGTCACCACAGCTGTCAAAAAGGTGCCCATCAGCTGCCAGTCAGTGCCCCCTCAGGATCGCCTGTCAGTGTCCAATAAAGTGCCAGTGCCAATTAGTGCCCACCACAGTGCCAGTCAGTGCCCCTCACATTGCCAATCAGTGCCCTACAGTAACACCTGTCAAAACCTCATCAGTACCTCATCATCAGTGCTGCCCATCACTGCCACCGGTCAGTGCCAATCAGTACCGCCTGTCAGTGTCCATCACAGCCGCCTGTCAGTGCCTATCACAGCTGCTTGTCGGTGCCCATCAGTGCCACCTATCAGTGCCACCTATCAGTGCCCATCAGTGCTACATATCAGTGCCGCCTATTGGTGCCCATCAGTGCTGCATATCAGTTTTGCCTATCAGTGCCCATCAATTCTGCATATCGGTGCCAACTCATCAGTGCCACCTCATCAGTGCCCGTCAGTGAAGGAGAAAACAAAATTTTATAACCGAAATGAAGAAAAACTGTTTTTTTTTTTTTTAATTTTGGTCTCTTTTTGTTTGTTTAGCAAAAAATAAAAACCCCAGTGGTGATCAAATACTACCAAAAGAAAGCTCTATTTGTGGGAAGAAAATGATAAAAATGTAGTTTGGGTACAGTGTTGTATGACCGCGCAATTGTCATTCAAACTGCGACAGCACTGAAAGCTCAAAATTGTCCTGGGCAGGAAGGGACACAGTGTATCACCGATCAGGTTAAAGAGCTGTTGGCTCTTTACCACATGATCAGCTGTGTCCAATTACAGCCGATCATATGTAAACAAATGCCAGTTATCGGCATTTCCTTACCTCAGCGCTGTGAGTGTCTGAGGAAAGGAAAACCGATAAGTGGCTTTCCAGTTACAGGGGGCATTTACACTGATTATCAGTGCAGCATATGAGTGTCCATCAGTACAACATATCAATGTCCAGTGCAGCATATCAGTGCCCATTAGTGCACCATATCAGTGCCTATCAGTGCCGCCTTATCAGTGCAGCTTTATTATTGCCCATCAGTGCAGCCTCATCAGTGCCCATCAGTGCCATTTACAATTACAATTACAGCCGATCACGTGTAAACAAATGCAGGTTATCGGCATTTCCTTCCCTCAGCGCTGTGAGTGTCTGAGGAAAGGAAAGCTGATAAGTGGCTTTCCAGTTACAGGGGACATTTACACTGATTATCAGTGCAGCATATGAGTGTCCATCAGTACAACATACAAGTGTCCATCAGTGCAGCATATCAGTGTCCATGAGTACACCATATCAGTGCCCATTGGTGCACCATATCAGTGCCCATCAGTGCACCATAGCAGTGCCTATCAGTGCCGCCTTATCAGTGCAGCCTTATCATTGCCCATCAGTGCCTATCAGTGCAGCCTCATCAGTACCCATAAGGGCAGCCTCATCAGTGCCCATCAAGGCAGCCTATCAGTGCCCATCAAGGCAGCCTATCAGCGCACATCAGTGCAGCCTTATCAGTGAAGAAGAAAAATTACTTATTTGCAAAAATTGTATAACAGAAACAAAGGAAAAGTTTTTTTTTTTAAACTTTTCGGTCTTTTTTTGTTTGTTTAGCAAAAAATAAAAACCCAATGGTGATTTAATACCACCAAAAGAAAGCTCTATTTGTGTAAGAAAAATGATAACAATTTCATATGGGTACAGTTTTGCATGACAATTGTCATTTAAAGTGTGATGGCGCTGAAAGCTGAAAATTGGCCTGGGCAGGAAGGGGTGAAAGTACCCAGTATTGAAGTGGTTAATAACGTTGTAAATATATTTTCTATTTTAATTATCGCCCAACTACAGTCAGGACCCATTCTGTTGTTTTATTTTGGGTAGAGTGACAAAGGGTTACAGCCTCTGTTAGGCTTTTTATTGCCATCTGTGTTGCTGTTGGGGAGATTAAGCTTTACCCTCACTTCCTATCAAGATGATAAGTGATGGAAAATCTCTCCAACAAACACATTTTAACAGAATAGGGGAGGGTTAAAACTTCTGAAAATATTCGTATTGCTGTCCATGCTTTTCTGCTATATTTGTTGGTTGAATGTCTTTAGTTGGGCAATCCATATGTATAATCTTTTTAGCCAGCTGGGTATCTACTTTATAATTTTGATGGCTTGAGGAATTGGTTTGATGTAGGTGTAAAATTTAGAGCTTTAATTACTCCTGAACAGTGGTTAGCAACAGCTATAGGCAGGCTGTTATGAAGCGAGGGGGGGAGAGAGGAGAGTGTGAACAATATTTGCAGCAAGTAAAAACCTCCCCCAACATCATTAAATTGGGATATTTGGAAAAAGAAAACATGCTGAAGGTGACAGAAGCTGAAGAAAAGAAAGCTATAAAGGAAATATAGGATAGAGAGTGAAAAGGTGAGGAATAAAAGGTATGAGAGCAAAAAAAAAAAAGGAAAAAAAGGGGGGGGCAGTATCTGAGCAGTAGAAGCCAGAAGACTAAAATGTCATCAAAGTGCATCATTTTGGCTATTGCCTTTAGGTTAACCTTTTCACAACCTCCCTGTCTCTACTGCATTTACCTCTACAAATGATTATCTTTCACTGCCCATGCAGCCAGTGCAGGGGGCCAGGGATTTAAAAGACACGGGGGGGTTATTTACTAAAGGCAAATCCACTTTGCACTACAAGTGCAAACTACAAGTGCAAAGTGCACTTGAAATTGCACTGCAAGTGCACTTGGAAGTGCAGTTGCTGTAGATCTGAGGGGGACATCCAAGGAAAATAAAAAAACAGCATTTTTGCTTGCACATGATTGGACTATAAAATCAGCAGAGCTTCCCCTCATTTCAGCTCTTCCATTCAGATCTACAGCGACTGCACTTCCAAGTGCACTTGCAGTGCACTTGTTGTGGAAAGTGGATTTGTCTTTAGTAAATCAACCGGTCTTCTTCTGGGTCAAATCAAAGCAATTCTGTTGATCAATCATAATCACTGTGATCCATCCCGACATTCCTACGGAGAGAAGAGGAAGAAGACCTTGGACCACTGCATCAGCTGCATAGGCAGTAAATTCCAACCATCCATGGAGGCAAGAAGGGTGTACAGTGTTGTACAAAAGGACGCTGGTATTAAATGGGTACCAGTTGTGTCTCAGTCCTGAATAGTACATACACCACAACTATCTATAGCCCATGGGACTTTTATCGAGTCACAACACCAAGGTAAAATATAAGAAAATTGATTGCATGAAAAAATACATACATTATAAAACACATATCATTGTACATGTATACCAACAGTGAAAAAACCTTATCAAACGGCATTCAAAAACCTGATGCTGTCCATCAATCAAGATGGTCTGTGCTTAAATTCTCTACACGTTTCGCAAGATGGAAACTCGCTTCCTCAGAAGAAGCACACAGGGATATCTGAAGATACAAAGCACATGAGAGGTTAAAAGGTACAAAAAAAAATCCCATTTAGGCTTGATGTTAGAAACTTACATAATTATGAAATCGCTTTTGTCTTTCCCCGGTGCAGCGGACAGTGCATGTGCGGTTCTAGCCTTGATCACAGATCTCTATTAGGTATGGTCTTTTTTCATTTGTCATGTATTAGGGCACTTCATGTGTTTTGTATTGATTTCTGGGCTTTTTTGCCTGGAAATGTTCTTATCCATATGCACACTGTGACAGACCTAGCCGGGAGAGAGGCTTTTGGAAGGGACTGTATGCTAGCCTCTTGCCGATCGATCGTGGGCCCTGGCATTTGGGGGAACGGTGTTCTCTGTGAGCTGTATGCCTGGGGACCCTTGAGGTGGTATTACTGTGGATTCAGGTCCTGGTCCCCCAGGACACACAGACTCTGGGGACCCTGGATTTGCCATATTGGAATAGTGACTGATTCATACCGTTGGGACTCCTACTGTTAAGTGCTAATGTCATCAATTCCAGCTACCTGTCTGTTGTCTGCTAAAATGTGTATTGTAAATAAGTCTCTAGTATGGGATCTAAGAGTAATTAGATCCCATTGTTGTTTGTGTTTAATTAACTCTGCTATTGTGATAATGTTGATTGGATTTTCTGAACTACAAGACGGCCAGTCTGGCCTAAAGGTCATGTCTGAGTCATCTAGGCTGTCTAAAGGGATTAGTTAATTAGCTCATGTTAATTAGGTTAATTAGGTTACAGCTGTATTGTTAGAGTAATATGAGTCGGAGGTATGCACCTCCACTTTTAGTGTATAAAAGAGCCTGTATTTTGCAATAAAAGAGATTCCTGTTTAAACTTACATACAGCCTGCCTGGTGTTTGTTCTGAGCTATCACAACTGGGTTAGAATGGCACATAGCTGAAGTTCTAATCCCGGAGCCTTGGATGACCGAACCATCAGACGTTGCAATCTGATTCAATAGCTGCAGAGGAGTGTCGGGAGAGTGGAACTGAGCGAGCAAGGGGCTCGTTACATACACCTATATTGTTTGCACAATTTATTTTGGTGCAGTTGGTCTTTTTGACTCAGTGATACCCAGGGCCGTTTTTAATATTGATTGGACCCTTGGCAAAAATTTTCTTGGGCCCCCCCTGCATTTTCACTCTCCACCTGCTCTGAGACATACAATAAATAGCAGCTAGACTTAAAATCAGTTTACTGTATCAGATCAGGCAGCAATTGCGATTGGTTGCCAGCATATCATTACTGTTTACTGACTGGTTGCTAGAGGTTATAGCACACATTACGGCTCACTGATTAGTTGCTAGAGGTTAAAGCACATCATCTCCTCACTGCAGGGGAGCATGATATACAGTACATATGAATGCCACCTTTATTTACATATCAATGCCACCGGCCGCAGCTATTTACTTAGTAATGCCGCCGCTATTTACATATGAATGCCGGTTATTTACATGCAAACACAGGGTCTGCAGGTGAGTCATCTGTACAGAGCTGGGCAGCATTAGTGCCAGCACTTCACACTGAGATATCCAGACACAGCACTGGACTTGGGGCCCCACAACAATGACAGGGCCTGTTACACATTTGGAAGTTTCAGTCATTGGATTTCAATTATAAGTTAATTATATTATTTTATTTACGTGAAGGCTTTTAGACAGATTTCATAATTATGTAAGTTTCTAACATCAAGCAAAAGGGGTATTTTTTTTTTTTATATACCTTTTAACCTCTCATGTGCGTTCTATCTGCAGATATCCCTGTGCGCTTCTCCTAAGGAAGCGAGTTTTCATCTTGCGACACGCAAAAAGAATTTAAGCTCAGACCATCTTGATTGATGAACAGCATCAGCTCAGTTGTTATATGTTGATGTCAGGTCTTTTCAAACTTGAAGGTTTTTGAATGCCATTTGATGATGTTTTTTCACTGTTGTTTTACATGTATAATGATATGTGTTTTATAATATATGTATTTTTTCATGCAATACATTTTCTTATATTTTACCTTGGTGTTTTGACTCAATAAAAGTCCCATGGGCTATAGATAGTTGTGGTGGGTGTACAGCGTTTGTTCACCCTTTCATTTTTTGTGAAAAGGTGCACCTACACTTTA
The DNA here is from genome assembly GCF_042186555.1 of Aquarana catesbeiana. Taxonomy (NCBI): domain Eukaryota; kingdom Metazoa; phylum Chordata; class Amphibia; order Anura; family Ranidae; genus Aquarana; species Aquarana catesbeiana. The sequence continues at coordinate 260,647,142 of NC_133326.1, forward strand.
AACCTTAAGTCTAGGAGAAGTAAAAACCCTTCATTACATAGGGGCTGCCCCCGCACAGGTTACGTTCTTGTTAAGGTCTAGGGGACAAGAAAAACTGTTTTACTCACCTGATCCTCCCCCAGATGGCACTCCCCTACACTCTGTCAATGGACTGTTCCTCGGCATCCTCATATCTATAACAGGGCTTTGTGCTCTTCATCTGTTTTGATGACATCAGGGGCATCTTACCGGTGGAGCATAGGGGTCCAGTCTAGCAGTGTAAAAGAGCTGCAGGAACAGAGGACCAGGTTAGCAAAATTGCTTTCATAAATAGTAACAAAAGGGCTCAAATGCCTAGTGCACTACAATACATACATTATTAAAGAAAAATCCAATGAGCCCATACTTAAAAAAGTCAAAGGCTAAAACAGCGATGAACACACAACCCATGTGGCAAGGCAGTCCTTTTAGAGATGAATATCATACAACTCTGACATCACTCTGACTTTAAGTTGATGTGTTTGAGGGGTGAACCCTCTTCTTCAGAGTGAAGCCTTTGACTTTTGTATGTATGCACTCATTGGATTGTTCTTTAATAAATATTATTTAATTTTTATGGTAATGCACTAGGACTTCTGTGCCCTTTTGTTTCTGTTTATATCTACATTTCAAGATTTCTCAGTTTGAAGATGGCAGCATTAGCGAAGCATTGATGGGAGTTGGCATCAGAATGGTCACCTACTACAAGTCTTTGTGGTTCTCACAATCCTTTAGCACTACGGTGGCATGTGTTTATGCTGTTTTGTAGCAAAACTGCTTTTACCGGTTCCCCTTGTTGTAAATAAAGATGTAACCCTTGCATTGTGGGGGCAGAGGAGTATTTTTCTTTCCCCAGACAGCTTTAACATGTGAATTTTAATTACTGCTTTACACATCCATTTGAATACAGCCTAAATTAAATCACTCAGTAATCTCTGATTTAGTTACAATCCAGCAGTATAATTTATAATAATATAATAATAATAAACTTCATTTTATACAGCGCCTTTAAAGGTAGCTTCTCAAAGCGCTTTACAAGAAAAACATTTTAAACCTTGAAACCAATTTATGGTTGTGCCAAGTTACTTTTCAGTTACTAATAACTTGAACCCAAATACATGGCTTTTTACATCATGCATTTTTAAATTGGATACTCTAGTGAAATGGAATACAGACATTTTCAAGAAATGTCTACAACATTATTTCTGCTCTTTTCTACTTGGTGGACTAATATGTTATTTGGAAAATTGATGACTAAATATAAAAAGATTTGAAATATTACTTTTATTCAACCAGGAGAACTTTTCATTGGAACATGACATTTACTGTTGCAAAAACATCCATAGTTAGAGACAAAGTGCTCTGCAACAAAAAAGATTACCGTACTTTAAATTCTCACCAAGGAGCATCATCCACTTGTGTGTCCTGCCAGCAATCAAGAGTTTAAAAACACTGGTCCTTTTAATTTTTTTTTTTGGAATAGGTTTCAAAGTATAGTCAAACACGAGGGGACACAGCAATAGCAGATAATCAGCCAGTAACAGGTCAAACATGAAGTCAGGGGTGCATAAACTGGGTTAGACATGGATCAGATCATAGGTCAGAGTCAGATAAGGTATTAAAGGTATTGAAGATCTTTCAGGTACTAGGACAAGGAGCTTACTATTCTAAAATAACAGGAACACAGGCCCTATTATAGAGTATGTGAGAGTATCAGGGCACACACATTGTGAGGCCTCATCTGCTCACCATTATGCATGTTTAAGCAACTGTCTAACTCACAGCCTCTGGGTAGCCTGGTATGTCCTCCCTTTTTTCTGAACTATACACAAACGTGTGAATTTGTGACAACACATTGCAATAGATAAGAAGTTTGCTTGATATGTCATCTTCCATAGTCCTGTTACCTGTTTCAATGACTGTTGGTTGCTTCTATTAATGCAAGTGTTTCTGCAAGAGTTTAATTAAAACAGGTTTAATAGAATAATATGTAATAATAATATATAGCTAATTTATGGCCCACTTTTTTTTTAATAACATTTTTCATTTTGTTACAAACATTATAGAGTACAGAGCAACAACAGGAGTTGAAGCGTATCGCAATATAAAGAAGCAATTCAGTTTACTGGAAGGTGAGTTGTAATTCAACACAAATATAAGCCATTCCTGTTAAGATTAATGAAAACATGGCAGAACTTGTTGGCTGATCGGGATGGGGAGAGGCATGGGGAAAGGGGGGGGTATTGAGAGCTGTATTTCACTAAGTTAAACAACAATCCTGATAATAAAAAACTAATAATTCCTATGCATAAACAAAAAAAAACTAACATCAATACATTGAAATATAACAATATTTAAAGTAAATATAACCATAAAATTCAGTTAGTGCACCTAGCATTTTGCAAATCATGTGATAAGATAATATAGCTGTTGTAACATTCAATTGGGGTTAAAGGTAAATGTCCTTTTTTGCTTGTTTTTGGCTTTAAAATATCAGCTTTGCTGACTGCTGTGCAAACTGACAGTTTTTCATAGCCCAGCTTACAATGTCAGACAGTAATTGCTTTAATAATCTCTTGAGATGAGAAAGTATTGATGTTTAGCTGTTGTGATCAGCATTTTACCACAAACTCATGTTACAGTTTGAATGTGTAGATTAATAGCCAGGAGAATTAAAGCTTTGCCATAAATTTAACAATGACATTTTCCAAGGACTGCACTAAATAGACTTTGTCGGATTTGAGTAATATAATAATAAATTATAATACCTTATTTCTTTCAATGTTACATTACTACAAACCGTATGTAGGTTATATTTGTGGGAAAATCAATAATTTATTCTATTCTGCTGAATGTACACATTTGGCTTCATGCACAAGCCCATCAAAAATTGAGCATTAACATCCATACATTCAACAGATCTATACACAAACAATGCACATTTGTCTACTAGATGTTCTGAACCATTTACATGAGAAATGTTTAGCTCTAAATACTCAATGTAGAAAAATCTGGGTTCACTGTCCTTTTAGGGGAGATTTTGAAGCGTTGAATGGAGCTGAACGCATGTAAACAGTCATATTTTTCATAAAATTATACTTCTGGGAAAAGACACTGCCAGAAGACATGTGGCCCAATACATACAAACTTGATGCTCGTGTTTATTAGGCCTTAATAGTAGACAGGACTGATTAACAATCATAAACGGGAAGTATTTTCAGTAATTTTGCTTTATTATAGCAATGGCGACCTTTTTGCGATATATTTAAATTTACATGCTTTCTATTTCATATTTTATATCAAAGTAAATATAGTATATTAGAGTAAATTTGAATTTATATTTCTAGATTAGCCACAAGAAACATTGTAGATTAGCTACATGAAGGACTTGTCCTAACTGCTTAAAAATGGTTAAAGGAGAAGTGTGGGGTCCTGAAAAAATACATACTCACATACATACTCACCTCCATGCTGCAGCATCGGTTTGGTGCTGCAGTTGTCACCCGCCATCTCTAAGACCAAGAACAGAGCGATCACATGACCACTGATCACTCCGTTCTCCATCTTCTTGGAGCAGAGAACAGTGACTCTCAGTCACCCCTCTCTACTCTGCCCCCCAGAGTTCACTGGAGCACGAGGCTGGAGAGGGGGTAGGCACAGCTGGTTTTGGCTCTCAGCCATGCACTGGAACCCAGAGCCAGCTGTCTATCAGGCAGCTGGATGGATCATGACAATATGGGTGTGAGTCTTCTTGGCCATAATTCCCCTCAAAAAATTTTAAACATATACTTATAAGCCCCTTGCAAAATGTAGCATCTAGCTGCTGTGCATCCCTCCTGGTGTTTTAGTGGCAAAAGACTGTGCATCCCTCCTGGTGTTTTAGTGGCAAAAGACCTGCACTCTGGGCATTCATCACTAATGCATAGGGCCCTAAACGTCAGTACCACTCGATTTAACGTTCAGCCCCATCCAGCTTCAGCCTGACATAGACTTTGATAGGCTGCACACAATGGGGCTGCACCTGTACACTCCAGGAAGGATTCACTGCAGCTAGGTGCCCCTGTGTGCATGGGGCCTTAATGATAAGATTATTTACATTAAGCTGATTTCAATGTTTTAACACTTTACACCTCCACTCCCATACTAGTAAATACATTACACACCATCTAATAACTGCATATAATTTAATTTAGTCATTCATTATGCTAGTCATAGCTTATAACTGTGAATGTTTATAGGACCTGAGTATAACAAAGACATCTTAACTTTTTATTGCCTGAGGATAAAACAAACCCTAGTGACTGAACCCAATTTTGCAACTTTGTCAGTTGTTAGTGAAACTGAACATATCATATCGTTGCAACGACTTTTTTTCTCAGGACAAATTGGGCTTTCATTTGTTGGTAAATTAACAATTATTCTGCATAGTAAAGAATAAGAGGAGAAATACAACATACATACAAATTAGAAAACCAAGCTGCCCAATGTATATAATGTACCTCTACCTTCTGTATTAGGCCTTATTCAGACGGGTGTACCAATCTGCACACATGTGCAAAGGGCTGACTTCACCCACCTGGGGTGCATAGGTGCTCCACGCAGACCCCGTGCAGGCACCCTGTTTAACCACTTGCCGACCAGCCGCCGTCATTATACTGCGGCAGGTCGGCATGTTCCCGCGAGCCGTCATAGCTCTAAGTTGGCCCTTTAAATACGGGGAACGCAGGCGCGCGCGCCGCCGTAGGGTTAGGACGCCAATGCGCGTGGCCGGCGGTCACGATGAGCGCGGGCAACATGTGATCACGGGCACGAGAGGCAGAAAGGAACGTGTGTGTAAATACATAAATCCCTGTTCTGTGAGGAGAGGAGAGACAGATCGTGTGTTCCTACTAGCTAGGAACAATGATCTGTCATCTTCCCTAGTCAGTCCCATCCCCCTACAGTTAGAACGCACATGAGAACACGATTAACCCCTTGATTGCCCCCTAGTGTTAACCCTTTCCCTGCCAGTGACATTTACACAGTAATCAGTGCATTTTTATAACACTGATCGCTGTATAATTGTCAGTGGTCCCAAAAATGTGTCAAAAGTGTCCGATCTGTCCGCCATGTCGCAGTCCCGATAAAAATGGCTGATCACCGCCATTACTAGTAAAAAAAAAGTAATAAAAAAATGCCATAAATCTTTCCCCTATTTTTTAGACACTATAACTTTTGCACAAACCAATCAATATACGCTTATTGCAATTTTTATTACCAAAAATATGTAGAATACACATCGGCCTAAACTGGGAAAAATTTGCTTTTGTTTTTAAATTGGGGATATTTATTATAGCAAAAAGTACAAAAGATTGTGTTTTTTTCAAAATTGACACTCTTTTTTTGTTTATAGCGCAAAAAATAAAAACTGCAGAGATGATCAAATACCACCAAAAGAAAGCTCTATTTGTGGGAAAAAAAGGATGTCAATTTTGAGTGGGTACAGCGTCGCATGACCGCGCAATTATCAGTTAAAGCGATGTAGTGCCGTATCGCAAAAAATTGCCTGGTCATTGAGCAGCCAAATATTCCGGGGCTGAAGTGGTTAAATGAAAGGCAAGCAGCAGGCTGCATGGACCTGCATGGACCTCAACGTGTATCTCGAAGTCTATGCAGGTCCAATGGACAGATGCAAACACAGACAGACAGACAGAACAGTAGTAACAAGTGCTGGTGCAGCTAGGATGGTGCGAGACCTAAGGCACCCCTGGGTACCTTGTGGTGAAAAATTATGCGGCATGGGTAGTGTGTTTTGGCAAATGGCGTGCCAGTACAACTCTGGCACATGTCTGTACCCCCCTCCAGCACAACTGTATCCCCCTCCAGGACATGTCTGTACCTCCTCAGCACACTTCTTCCACTGATGTACCCCAGCATACTTTTTGTACCCTCGTTACACCTCTTTACCCCCCAGCACACCTCTGCCCCTCAGCACACCTGTGTAAAAGCAAGCAGACCAGTGCCTCCAGCACATCTCTACCTCTAATGTGCCCCTCAGCACATTACTGCCTACAATGCCCCCCCCAGCACAACTCTGTAGACTAACACTTCATGCCCATGATTTGTACATGTAACACCATCTTCTTTCCATTCTCTGATGCTGGCAGGTGACAGGAGTGTATGCTGAGGGCAGACCTAGTGTGTTTCAGCCTACCCACAATGTGATCTGATAGCATTACACAGGCACTGCTTCTATTCAGAAGCCTGAGTCTAGCCAGGAGAGACACCCTGCCCACTCCCCCTTCTGTACAGCATGTGCTAATGGAGAGGAGAGGTACTGCAACACACTGTTAATAGACTATCAGGATGAACAGTTGTGTGTTTGGCTTGGCTCACACATAAATATACTAGCAAGCCTGTATTCCCAGGACACCGATCAGGACAAAGCTGAGACTAGACTTTAAGCAAAAAAAAAAAAAAGAAAAAAGGACTGTCCCGGCAAATTCGGGACTGTCGGCAGGTATGCAGTTGCAGCAGCCACACAGTAGGTAGGTCGCAGCTTTGCAAAACAATTTAAATGGGTATTTACATTGCAGTTTAAAAAAGTAGAAATGCATCCATGTTTTCCTGTGTTTTTAACAAACACTTTAAAATTGCAGCAAATCCCAGGAAAAATTAAACAAAAATATGCTACAATAAAAATGTAGTAAAATGTGTTACAAACATGCAAACCCAATATTTTTATAGCAACATAGTTTGATTAAAGCCAAATGTGTTAGGCCAGCATTACGTTTGGCTTGTTTTCTAAATGAATTATATTTGTATGATATGACACCGTGTGGAATATTTATAAAGCAGTGAATCTGACATTCACCAACATTCACTACTGTTGAATCTTTTTGGTGGATGCATTTTAAATGACAGCGATTGATTGACCACAAATGATTGTTTGGTCAATTTACATTCACTGCTTTATAAATATGCCTACACATACTTTGTTAATTTATATAATTGAATTTCCATCTAAACTCAAATAGAATGCATCCATTACTATTAATTTAACACTTTATATCATCTTCTCAGAGAAACAATATCAGTATAACATTAGAAACTGATATAATGAATCCGTTAAATGACTGCAAGCTGGGAAATGTCCACTTTGCCAGCAATATTTATCAGAAACATATGTGCCAACTGCTGAGATGCCATATGTTCCTTTAGAAATGTTGACACCATGGGCTACTTACAGATCTTATTAGCCATTTATCAACCATATGTATACGCTTATCACAGTCTGTGGGATTGCTGTAGACAATATTTGAGACATCCAAGAAACATACTGTATTAGTTCAAGAGACACTTTTTTTTCAGCCATCCTGGAGCTACATGCACTAAAAAGTAGCCATAGATAGCTCAGTGGAACAGTATTAACTGCAGTGACACTGGTGATAACGGTTTCCCTGGTAAACCCAGAGAAGCTTACAGCCACCCACATGTTCTCATATTATAGCCTTCTGAAAAATAACAAAGCTGCTAGATTACCGTTCTGAACTACATCAGTGTCACCACTCTGCCACTGGTCACAGAGCCAATGAAAGCATTCCTATTACTCATGTATGCATATTATACAGTAACAGAATGTCAAAAGGCACAAGGCAAATATGAAAAATCACATTTTAGTGGTCTCATTACAAACCCTTTATTGCAAAAGACCCTGCTTAAAGTCACTTCTGAATTCACCTATGCAGCATCTTTAACCACTTCAGTACAGGGCACTTCCCCCTTTCCTGCCCAGGCCAATTTTCAGCTTTCAGCACTGTTGCATTTTGAATGACAATTGCGTGGTCAACACTGTACCCAAACAAAACATTTATATTTTTTCCCACAAATAGAGCTTTCTTTTGGTGGTATTTGATCACCTCTGAAGTTTTTATTTTTTGCGCTACAAATAAAAAAAGACCGAAAATTCTGAAAGAAAAAAGTTTCTTTGTTTCTGTTACAAAACTTTGTAAATAAGTACGTTTTCTCCTTCACTGATGGGCACTAATGAGGCAATACTAATTGGCACTGATGAGGCAACACTGATGGGCACTGATGGGGTGGCACTGATGGGCACTAATGATGAGGCACTTATATGCAGCACTGATGGGCACTGATAGGTGGCACTGATATGCATCACTGATGGGTACTGATAGGTGGCACTGGTTGGCATTGATAGGGGGCACTGATAGATGGCACTGTTAGGCAGCACTGATCAGGAGGCACTGGCAGGCATCACTGATGAGCACTGAGTGCCATCTCTATTGGGCATTGATTGGCATACCTGGTGGCCCTGGATGGGCATCTCTGGTGATCCTGGGTGTGCATCCCTGGTGGTCCTGGGTGGGCATCCTGGGGGGGGGCTGCACTGAAAATCAATCAGCGCTGACCCCCCTGTCAGGAGAGCCACTGAACTGCTATCTTCTACACGTGTCTGCAAGTGCGAGTGGAGGAAAAGCCATAAATGGCTCTTCCTATTTACACTGCGATCAGCTGTGACTGGACACAGCTGATCACGTGGTAAAGAGCCTACGTCAGAGGCTCTTTACTTCAACCGGAGATGCGGGGGATGTCAGACTGACACACCACACCACCAATCACTGCGCTGTGCGCCCCCGTGGGTGCGTGATTGTGGCTTATCCTGCTGGACATCATTTGACGCCAAGTCAAAATAACTGAACCACTTCCCGGCCGTCATTCTGCATACGGCGTGCGGGAAGTAGTTAAACAGTAGACAACTTTTTTGTTTAATCCTCCTAGCCTCACCTATGCTTCCTATTTGTTAAAACTTAAAACAGTATTAAACCCAAAAGAAAACATTTATTATATTACATCTTACCAATTATTAGATGTGATGGCTGTATTTGTTTCAATTTTTAGGCTTTCTTTCGTCTATTTTCATCTGGTGATCCAGCCAGTAAGTCTGTTTTTCAAAAGAACAAGCTCTCTTGTTCAATTTACAAGGATGAGAAAAACCATTTAACACTGTCAGGGGTGCTTACAATGAATAGCTTGTATTTCTTCTTCTTCATCATCTTCTTTATTTTTCTGTGCTCCATCATCAAATACAGGGCGTGTGTTACTGGCCAGATCACCAAGTGAAAACAGAAGGAAAAATACCTAAAAAAACAAAAACAAATGCAGCCGCCACATCTAATGATTGGTAGGCTGCAATATATAGCCCATGACTTATGATTTGTTGGTTATAGCATGGGTGATAGCCACTGATTCCAACAACCAGCATCACCCCCCCCCTCCCCCCAAGCTGATGATGATGCTGTCTGCTGTGCCCCCTGTGCGCCTTCATCCAGAGTTGGGGCACTCTAATTAGGGAGGTGTGTTACTGGCCAGATCACCAAGTGAAAACAGGGGAAAATACCTAAAAAAAAAAATTAATGTAGCCACCACATCTAATAATTAATAGGCTGCAATATATAATTTTTTTTGGTTTTAGGTTTAATACTGCTTGAAATTTATTCTAAACTTAAAAGCTGGAGAAACACTGGATGTATTGACATTGTCATTAGCCCAAGACTTATGATTTGTTGGCTATAACATGGATGATTGTCACCAGTGGCGGAACTACCAGGGTCGCAGCAGTCGCGATTGCGACCGGGCCCTGGAATTCCGCCACTGTCGGGGGGCCCCAGCGGGGTTGCTAGTTCCCAAGGCTCTGAGCAGAGAACATATCTCTCATACAGCTCAGAGCCGGCAGTTCTCCCTGCTCCATCCATCCTCCCTCGCACAGGATGAGAGTGGAGACATAGACGATCTGCTCCTTCTCCCCCCACCGCTCTCCTCCTGTGTCTACCGCAGGAAGTCAAGTGTGAAGCTAACAAGCTCACGCTTCCCGCAGCACACACACACCCACACACACAGGAGGAGAGCGGTGGGGGGAGAAGGAACAGATCGTCCGTGTCTCCTCTCTCATCCTATGCGAGGGAGGATGGAGCAGGGAGAACTGCCAGCTCTTAGCTGTATGAGAGATACGCTCTGAGCCGCGCTGAGAGCTCAGAGCCGTGCTGAGGAGGCAGGCAGCATTGATGAGCACTGATTGGCTGCACTGATAGGCAGTGCTGATAGGAGGCACTGATGGGCACCAATAGGTGGGATCAAGGAGCGCTGATAGGCGACATTGATGGGCATTGATAAGCACTGATAGGCAGTAGGGATGGGCCGAACACCCCCCAGTTCGGTTTGCACCAGAACACCTCGGACAGGAAAAAAGTTCTAGCGAACATGCAAACCCTATTAAAGTCTATGGGACACGAACATGTAAAATCAAAAGTCCTCGTTTAAAAGGCTTATATGCATGTTATTGCCATAAAAAGTGTATGGGGACCGGAGTACCGCCATAGGGGACATGTATCAATGCAAAAAAAGTTTTTAAAACAGGAGCAATGATTTTAATAATGCTTAAAGTGAAACAATAAAAATTAAATATTCCTTTAAATATCGTACCTGGGGGGTCCCTTAGTCTGCTTGTAAAGTGGCGCATCTGTGCAATGTGTAGAACAGTGCCGCAGCAATAATTACTTTTCTAAAGGAAAAAATGTAATTTAAACGTGCTCGCGGATGTAATGTATTGTCATCTCCTGGCAATATAGATGAAAAATGAATGAAAAAAACCCTTATCCGAGCATGCAGCCTGGAGGTCAGGATGGTGGGGACGAGCGAGCGCCCCCCCCGAACCATTCTAGAAAAATGAGGGGAATAACTGCGCTACAGTGAAATACATAAACAATAACAATTATAGCCGCGATTCATCTATGTAACACAAACACAGTGAAATTAAATAAGAAAAAAAAGGGGGGTTGAATCGCACTAAAACAGATTGGTGATCATACACATCATCACCAAACCAAATATTTAGAACTAAGTGAAGAGTTCCCCTTTAGTGTATACATAATATACAAAACACATGTCCAATGAATAATCAATCCAAAAATAAAATGTTCAAAGTGATAATAAAAAGTCCATGTATAAAAAATAAATCACCCAAGTGATATGAAAGTATCTTAAAAAAGTTCCAAAAAACATAAAGTCTTGCTGTGAGAAGAAAAAAGCGTGCTTGCTCCACCACCGTGAAATCAGACTGGCCGCTTACCAGAAACTCATGATCCCCCATTACAGAGGATCAGAGAAAGCTGTTTGTTAATACTGCTTCGAACCACGACCAATGGATCAGAGACCTTATACCGAGATGGGACATCAAAGACTGCAGGGTCAGGCTAAAGATGTTCACACTGACAGGTACTCAGACATCAGCCCACAGCATTGCAGATACGGTCATAGAAGGAAAAAAAGGCTCCATATAGTGTAAAATCATTGACTTTATTGGATAAGTAAAAAGTTAAACTCACATGTTAGTAGACAATAGTAGGCACGTAGTGTAGTCTGGAGCGCCGACCACAGACAGCCCGTCCTACTGGAAACAACAGCAGCAATGGGAGGTGACGAGAACACGTCGCTCTGCCCTACGCAGCATTTCGTGATAGAGTCACATCATCCAGGGGCCGCCCTGGAAGACCCCGAAACTACTGGCCAGGGTTGTTGGGAAGAGGCCCTTGTCCCCATCAACAAGGTGTTTCGAGTGGCACCCCAAAGTTGCGGGCAAGCTGCCTGGTATGGTTCAGGAGGGGGGGCACTCACCCATTCCCTCCCTTTCCTGGCCTGCCAGGCTGCATGCTCGGATAAGGGTCTGGTATGGATTTTGGGGGGACCCCACGCAATATTATTTTTACATTTTGACGTGGAGTTTCACTTAAAATCTATGCCAGAACCAAAGGGCCTGGTATGGATTTTGGGGGGACCCCATGCTGTTTTTTTTCTAAATTGGCGTGGAATTTCGGTTTTAATCTATACCAGACCCTAAGGGCATGGTATGGATTTTGGGGGGGCCCACACCATTTTTTTTCTTAATTAAGTCTTAGGGTTCCCCTTACCCACTTTAATATACTCTGCACTATATACCCTGCCCTATATACTCTCCACTGTATTATATATACTACACGGACTGCACTATATACTCTCCACTGTATTATATATACTACACGGACTGCACTATATACTCTGAATTGTATTATATATACACTATAGTTACATTAGACATTACCTAAAAATGAGTAAACTTAAAGTGGTTGTTAACCCACTTTTGTTACATGCTGCCGTCCTCTCTGCAGCATTATATTAATTGTCCCTGTGCCTGTGTTCTGTAAAAAAAACTGCAGGATTCTACCTGTATGAGTGCCGTTCTCGGTGCTCAGCTGATTTCTCTCCTGCCTTGTCTCTCCGACTCACAGCTGTAGTGGGCAGGTCCAAGCCCTCCCACTGATGTCAGCTGGGGAGGAGGGGGAGAGAGGAGGAGAGCGGAGATACAGAGCTCCGAGCCGCCGACAATCAGCTGAGCACCGGGAACGGCGCTCATACAGGTACAATCCTGCAGTTTTTGTTTAAATTACACAGGCACAGGGACAATTAGTATAATGCTACAGAGGGACAGAGAAGATGGCAGCATGTAATATGTGAAATGAAAGCAGCAGGAGCGGGGGGGGGGGGGGGGGGGGGGGCACTGGTAGAGCAGAGATAGACAGAGAGGGGAGGGGGAGAAGGGGGGAGAAGGACACAGGAGACAGATAGCAGGCTGCAGATGACGGAATCATGCAAACAGACCACCATGTCAGGGGCTCAGCAGCCATTATTATCGTGGTTTGTTTGCAGAGGGGAGGGCATAGCCAGGTAGGATCAGCCCATGTATTTCAGGTGATACGGGGGTCCAAATGACACAGCACAAGCACTGTGCTGTATAACATGCTTTAAGGGAACAGGATCTTTATTTTTATTTTTTGGGGGTTAACAAACACTTTAACAGGGTCCTGCAGCAGTTCCCATAACATTTTACAAATGTTGTGACGCTGCTGAAAACAAACCAACTGATTATTGGGTCAATGGCAACATGACCTCGACCCTTTTAGATTGTAAGCTCTAATGAGCAGCACTCTCTGATTTGTACTATATTAAACTATATCGTAACAGTACTGTCTGCCCTTTTGTTGTAAAGTGCTGCGTAAACTGTCAACGCTATATAAATCCTATCTAATAATAATAATGTAAATGGCCTTCTTTAAATAATTGTGTGTAAATTAGAAGAAATAGGTGACAAAGTTCCAAAAAATACTATAAATTCATATAATAATCTATTAATCAATGTAATGGAATTATTTAAAAAAATATCAAATTTGCTATCAAATTTATAATAATACTGTTTTTGCGACTGCCTCAAGTAGAAAGATCTAAAGTAATAATACTGAAGATGTACGGTATTTCTTATTAGTTCCGAATTACAGATATATTACATAACCGGAGACATGCAAAACCGAGAGTAATTGTTGATGCAGAGACATTGCATTTAATACAAGGCAATAAATGTTGAAATGTTTACTTAGTACATAAGAATGGCATGATCTGTACACCAGAAGAAATTGAATTTCCTGGTTATAGCGTCATGACCGGCCTTTTTTTAAGCAGAAACAGAAGCTGTCCACAAAACAGAATAAACCTTTTTGTTTGCTATTGGTCAATCTACCCTGTCACTTTTGTTGAATAAATACTCCCACTTAAGTATTATGCCTTGTTGATCTACATAATAAACAGTTGGTCGTAAATGTTTTAAAAACAAACATGAATGTCTATATGTATAAACTTCCCGAAAAGAGGAAGACCGTGGCTGTGTAATACAGCTTTCACATCCGACCTCCACTAGACAGGATGTGGTACACTGATAAAAAGGATTATGTTGGCTTGTAATTTTACCATAAAAATGTTATCATTTTCAATAAATAAATGTTAATTTGCTTTGCTATTTTAAGTACCTTACTTAATTTTCATTAGTTCCTAAAACACACCTTTAACATTTGCAAAAATAATGTATAATATTGAGTAATCTAGACAAAACTTTTAAGGTAAGTGCATTTCCATATTCTAATTGAGTTACATTTACTTAAAAAAATGATCTTTTCTTTTGACTGAAATTGCAGAAGCAGATGTTTGCCAAACATGCAACCGCATGAGTTTTGATGCTGTAATTTTAAAGAGTTTGACGTGTTTTGGAAATTTGAATACCGTCACGAGGCAGTTCCCATACATTTGAGGCCCATCAGGAAAAAAGAGCGCCACCAGTGACAAGAATTTTTCCAAGTCACTACAAAGCCATGCAATAGCATTGAAAGATAAGAGTGAACGTTGAACAAATTATCGTTCACATGGTTTAAATGTTGCTTAACCACTTCCTGCCTGCCCTATTGCGGATTTACATCCGCAATGTGGCTCCATTAACCTGACTAGGTGTCATATGACGTCCAGCAGGATAAACTACTCATGTGCACCCCCGGGGGGACGCATCGCGCTGATTGGTGGTGCTGTGTGTCACTCTGACACACTGCATCTCCGATCATGGTAAAGAGCCTATGATGTAGGCTCTTAACCATTTGATCAATAACCTGATCACAGCGGTAACCAGGACGTGTCGGTAAATGGCTTTCCTTTGTTCGTGCTGACAGGGAGAGCCGATCGGTGGCTCTCCTGATAGAGGGGGTTGTCTGCGGTAATAATCAGCACACTGATTATCAGCGCAGCCCCCGTCAGAGGTGCCCACCAAAATGCCAATCAGTGCCCACCAAATGCCAATTAGTGCCCACCAAAATGCCAATATGTGCCCATCAGTAAGGCATGTCAGTGCCCTTCACAGATGCTAATCAGTGCCCATCAGTAATGACTGTCAGTGCCTCATCAGTGTTGCCTATCAGTGCCATCTATTAGTGCCCATCACTGCCACCCATCAGTGCTGCCTATCGGTGCCCATCGGTTCTGCCTATCGGTGCCGCCTATCAGTGCCCATCAGTGCTGCATATCATTGCAGCCTATCAGTGCCCACCAGTGCTGCATATCAGTGCCACCTATCAGCGCTGCATATAAGTGCCTCCTCATCAGTGCTGCCTATCAGTGGCCATCAGTGCTGCCTATCAGTGCTGCATATAAGTGCCTCCTCATCAGTGCCACCTCATCAGTGCCACCTCATCAGTGCCACCTCATTGATGCCCAATAGTGCAGCCTCATCAGTGCTGTCAGTGAAGGAGAAAACAAAATTTTATAACAGAAACGAAGAAAAAAAATTTTTCAAAAATTTCGGTCTTTTCTAGTTTAGCAAAAAATAAAAAACCCAGTGGTGATCAAATACCACCAAAAGAAAGGTCTATTTGTGTGAAGAAAATGATTAAAAATTATATAAATTTAGTTTGGGTAAGCAGCTGAGGCTGTCAATCACAGGCTGTGTGCTGGAGATCCCTCCCAGTCACATTTTTTCTCTTGCTGTCAGGAAAACTTGTCAGAAGTGACTGATAGCAGAGGAACAAAGCAGCAGACAGAAATGACACTTAGTGCTCTTAATTGAGACAAGTACACACTATAGAGGGATATGCTTTGTTCATATTTCATGTCTGAGGTTTACAGCCACTTTAACCACCTCCCACCCACGCTATAGCTGTGTCCTTTGGACACAGCTGTTCACAGATTGGGGTAAAGAGCCAATCAGCACTGCTCTTTACCATGTGGCCAGCTGTGTCCAATCACAGCTGATCACAGTTTAAACAGGATTTGCCAGTAGTCTGTAATCTTCTTTATTAGAAATAATACGTTAATTTGTTTTGAAAGCCTGTTTCATGAGACTATTCCTTTTTTTTAAAACCATATTATTGTTTTAATATTAAATAAAAACCTTCAAACATATATCAAATACATTTGGAAAATAAGTTTTACCAACTTAAAAAAAAATGAGAAAGTTACAAGAAAAAAATAAGTTAATATCTCTTAGAACTATGGTTCCAGACAAGTGGGGGAGTGGTGTAGTGGTTTAGTGGTTAGCACAGTGGTGTGGTGGTTAGCACTTTTGCCTTGCAACAAAGGGTTTGCTGATTCAAATCCCAACTACTACATTATCTGCATTGAGATTGCATGTTCTCCCCGTGCCTGCATGGGCTTCCTCCCACACTCAAAAGACATGCTGGTAGAGTAATTGGCTCCTCTCTAAATTGACCCTAGTATGTGTATGTATGAATGTGAGTTAGGGATCTTAGATTGTAAGCTCCTTGAACGCAGGGACTGATGTGAACATATATGTAAAGTGCTGTGTAAATTGACAGTGCTATATACGTACCTGAAATAAATCAATAAGTTAAATTATGTCTTCCTAACTTAACCACCTCAATACAGGGCACTTACACCCCCTTCCTGCCCAAGCCATTTTTCAGTTTTCAGCGCTGTCGCACTTTGAATGACAATTGCGCGGTCATGTTACACTGCACCTTAATTAAATTTTTATCATTTTTTCCCCACAAATAGAGCTTTCTTTTGGTAGTATTTGATCACCTCTGCGGTTTTTATTTATTGCGCTATAAACAAAAGAAGAGGGACAATTTTGAAAAAACACAATATTTTTTACTTTTTGCTATAATAAATATCCAATTTTTTTTTTTTTTTTTTTAACAAATTTTTTCCTCAATTTAGGCCGATACGTATTCTTCTACATATTTTTGGTAAAAAAAAATTGCGATAAGCGTGTATTGATTGGTTTGCGCAAAAGTTATAGCGTCCACAAAATAGGGGATAGATTTATAGCATTTTTATTATTTATTTATTTTTTACTAGTAATGACGGCGATCTGCAATTTTTATTGTGACTACGATATTGCGGCGGACACATCGGACACTTTTGACACATTTTTGGGACCATTCACATTTATACAGCGATCAATGCTATAAAATTGCATTGATTACTGTGTAAATGTGACTGGCAGGGAAGGGGCTAACACTAGGGGGCGCTCGAGGGGTTAATGTATGACCTAAGGAGGTGATTCTAACTGTGGGGGGAGGGGACTGACTGGGGGAGGTGACCGATCGCTGTCCCTATGTACAAGGGACACGCCATCGGTCTCCTCTCCTCTCTGACAGGACGTGGATCTGTGTTTACATGCACAGATCCACGCTCCTGCTCTGTTACCCGGCAATCGCGGGTGCCCGGCGGACATCGCGGCCGCCGGGCACGCGCACCGGGTCCCGAGTGACGCAGCGGGCACGCGCGCCCCCGGCGCGCGCGCGCCCCCTAGTGGCTCGGGAGGGCGAGGACGTCATATGACGTCCTCCCAGAACAACAGAAGCCTCGTCCAGCCGTCATATGACGGTGGGCGGTGGCTTAGCGGTTAAACTTATGGTCTATAAACTGAAAAAATTGAGTAGGCTTTACTTAAACCTATGGTCTAGAAACATCGAGTTGGCTTTACAGTCTATAAATTAGAAAAATTGCATTAGCTTTACTTAAAACTATAGTCCCAGACAAGTGAAAGTATGTATTCCTAACTTAAAACACTATGGTCTATAAAAACTGAAAAAAATTGAGTTGGCTTTATTTAAAACAACAAAGTTGAAAACATGAAAAGTCTAATGAGTCAGGCAAGAATAAGTTTAGTTGACAGTACTTAAAAAGCTGATGCAAATAGTTACCTCAATTGTTTTGAGTAGACCCAGCACAATATTTTTTACTGTGTAGGTATGATCCTCCTGGAAACCTCACAAGATGCTGCTAACCATTTTCTTTCTACAAACATCTGGAAGCATACATGCATCTGCATCATTCAGTTGTGAAACAAATTTACATAATCAGGCCTATTATCAAATTTTATTTTTCTGTAGGCAGATTTCTGATTGTTCTTCTAGGGGAACTGCATTTTAAATATACTTTTTTTATTTGCACTTGAACACTCAAGCTCAGAAGCTATCATTATTTATTCTGGATCAATTGTGTTTACAGGATTGTGTATATAGAGGTTTTCTATTTATTTATTTTTCTATTGGTTGAATTAAATGTACTTGTGTCTTGTTTTTCAATCTGACAGTGTTACTTTGTAATTATCTTTCCTTTAGTAACTGATGGGTTATTGACCTGAAACAATTATGTGTTTATCAGATTTTTATTTTGGCATATTCCCTTTACATATACCCACATATTTACATACAGTGCCTTGAAAGGGTATTCAAGTATTCAAAAATATAAATGTATTTTAGACCAACACAAAGTGGCACATAATTGTGAAGTGGAAGGAAAATGATAAATGATTTTCATTTTTTTTTTTTACAAATAAATATGTGAAAAGCGTGGCGTGCATTTGTATTCAGCGCCTCAGTGCTTTGTAGAACCACCTTTCGCTGCAATTACAGATGCAAGTCTTTTTAGGGATGTGTCTACAAGCTTTGCACATCTAGAGAGTGACATTTTTGCCCATCCTTCATTGCAAAATAGCTCAAGCTCTGTCAGATTGCATGGAGAGCGTCTGTGAACAGCGATTTTCAAGTCTTGCCACAGATTCTCAGTTGGATTTAGGTCTGGACTTTGACTGGGCTGTTCTAACACATGAATATACTTTGATCTAAAACGTTCCATTGTAGCTCTGGTTGTATGTTTAGGGTCATTATCCTGATCGAAGGTAAACCTCCGCCCCAGTCGCAAGTCTTTTGCAGACTCTAATGCAGCGCACACATGACCGGACTTTCCGGCAGACTAGGTCCGATGGTCTTCCCGACGGACTTCCTGAACGGACGGACTTGCCTCCAAACGGACTTTCGACGGAGTTACGGTGGACTTTCCGAATGAACGGACTTGCCCACACATGGGCAAGTCCGCTCATTTTGAACGTGACTCGGGTACAACGAGACTAGAAAAGGAAGTCAATCTTTTATCAGTGAGATTGACACCTTGCAGGCCAGGCCCTTAGGTCTGGTATGGATTTTATGGGGAACCCCCTACGCTGAAAAAAACGGCATGGGGGTCCCCCCAAAATCCATACCAGACCCTTATCCGAGTACGCAGCCCGGCCGATCAGGAAAGGGGGTGGGGACGAGCGAGCGCCCTCCCTCCTGAACCGTACTAGGCCGCATGCCCTCAACATGTGGGGGAGGGTGCTTTGGAGTGAGGGGCACCCTGCGGCCCCCCCACCCCAAAGCACCTTGTTCCTATGTTGATGAGGACAAGGGCCTCTTCCCGACAACCCTGGCCGTTGGTTGTCGGGGTCTGCAGGCGGGGGGCTTATCGAAATCCGGGAGCCCCCTGTAATAAGGGGGCCCCCAGATCCAGGCCCCCCACCCTATTTGAATGAGTATGGGGTACATCGTACCCCTACCCATTCACCTAGGGAAAAAAGCATCAATAAAAAAACACAGTACACAGGTTTTTAAAGTAATTTATTAGGCAGCTCTGGGGGTCTTCTTCCAACTTCGGGGGTCTTCTTCTGACTTCTCCACTCTCTCCGGCCTCTTCTCCCGGTGTTCGGCCTCTTCTCCCGGTGTCCAGTTCTTCTGCCGGGCTCCTCTGCTATCTTCTGCCACTCTTTTGCTAGCGGTGGCCCAGTCTTCTGCGTCGTCTTCTTCCCTCTTCTCTTCTTCCGATGTTGACACGACGCTCTCTCCGGCTGTAATACTGTGTGGACGGTGCGTAATGACCCATATAGGCATGGTGATATCACCCGGTGACCCCGCCCCCTTATGACGTCACAGTCCCGGGGCATACCCCATACTCATTCACATAGGATGGGGGCCAAAATCTGAGGGCCCCCGTATTAAAGGGGGCTCTTGAATTCCAATAAGCCCCCCGCCCGCAGACCCCAACAACAAAAGGCCAGGGTTGCTGGGAAGAGGCCCTTGTCCTCATGGGGACAAGGTGCTTTGGGGGGGTCGCAGGGCCCCCCTCCCCCAAAGCACCCACCCCCCCATGTTGAGGGCATGCAGCCTGGTATGGTTCGGGGGGCGCTCGCTCGTACCCATCCCCTTTCCTGACCGGCCAGGCTGCGTGCTCAGATAGGGGTCTGGTATGGATTTTGGGGGAACCCCCACACTGTTTTTTCGGCGTAGGGGGTTCCCTTTAATATCCATACCAGACCTAAGGGACATTGTCGCCTTCCCCCGCGCTCGCTGCAATAGGAAAATGTGTTTTTCCTATTGCAGCGAGCGCGAGATGTAGCACCCTGTCGCCGAGAACCAGCGTGATAGGATCGCGCTGGAAACATTCTCGTGGGCAGGTGCTGTAGCTGCCCTTGCATCGTATTTGGTCCGTCGGACCAGCATACAGAAGAACGGGCTTTCCGATAGCAACTGAGTCCGGCGGAGTTCCGGCGGGAAGATTCGAAGCAAGTTTCAAATCTAAAGTCCGTCGGATTTCCGACTGAAATGGTCCGTCGTCAGAAGTCCGATGCAGCCCACACACGGTCGGATTGTCTGCCGGATTCGGTCCGTCGGACCAGTCCAGTCGAAAAGTCCGCCCGTGCGTACGCCGCTTAACAGGTTTTCTTCGAAGATTGCCCTGTATATGGCTCCATTCATCTTCCTATCAACTCTGACCAGCTTCCCTGTCCCTGCTGAAGAAAAGCATCCCCACAACATATTGCTGCCACCACCATGTTTAACGGTGGGGATGGTGTGTTCAGGGTAATGTGCAGTGTTGGTTTTCTGCCACACATAGAGTTTTGCTTTTAGGCCAAAAAGTTCCATTTTGGTCTCATCTGACCAGATCACCTTCTTCCACGTTTGTTGTGTCCCTCACATGACTTCTCACAAACTGCCAAAAGGACTTCTTATGGCTTTCTTTCAACAATGGCTTTCTTCTGTCCACTCTTCCATAAAGGCCAGATTTGTGGAGTGCACGACTAGTAGTTGTCCTGTGGACAGATTCTCCCACCGGAGCTGTGGATCTTTGCAGCTCCTCCAGAGTTACCATGGGCCTCTTGGCTGCTTCTCTGATTAATGCTCTCCTTGCCCGGCCTGTCAAATGAGGTGGATGGCAATGTCTTGGTAGGTTTGCAATTGTGCCATACTCTTTCTATTTTCAGATGATGGATTGAACAGTGCTCCGTGAGATGTTCAAAGCTTGGCATATTTTTTTTTTTATAACCTAACACTGCTTTAAATGTCTCCACAACTTTATCCTTGACCTGTCCGGTGTGTTCCTTTGTCTTCATGGTGCTCTTTGTTCACAAAGGTTTTCTAACAAACCTCTGAGGGCTTCACTGAACAGCTGTTTTTTTACTGAGAATAAATTACACACAGGTTGACTGTATTTACTAATTAGGTGTCTTCTGAGGGCAATTGGTTCCACTAGATTTTAGTTAGGTGTATCAGAGTAAAGGGGGCTGAATACAAATGCACGCCACACTTTACAGATATTTATTTGTAAAAAATTTTGAAAACCATTTATCATTTTCCTTCCACTTCACCATTATGTGCCAATTTGTGTTGGTCTATCACAAAAAATTCTGAATAAAGTACATTTACGTTTTAAGTTATTACATTACAAAATGTGGAAAATTTCAAGGGGTGTGAATACTTTTTCACGCATGTTATATACACTTTGTATGGGTTGCCAACAAACCACAAGGGACCTTTCAATGCACCTGCATCTTTTTTTCCGGATCATTAATTTGCTAAGCCACCTGGCAGCTCTTGCCTTGAATTGTGTATCAGCGCCAAAGCTGCAAATATGCAGATATCATTGGTTATACCTTCTGTATTGGTTAACTAATTGAACCCAGTTGCATCTTGATTACATTTTCTCATCACTCTTTCATAACAACTTTATTTTTGCAATACATTCTTGTTGGTCATTACTTTAAAATCTATAGAATTGGTTAGTCTGATCTCTACGCTCTTGCCTGTCTCACAAGACTGGCACTACCAGGAACACAAGTTAAAACAAGCAAAGCTTTCTGGGTCACAGAGACATGTGAGCCCCCAACAATAACAATTTAGTGACCCACTTGTGCTGAGCAACGAAAAACTTTTTTTTACTAATGTCCACTAAAGTGTAACATTTGTTAGGCTATGGAAATTCAAACAGCAAGTTAAAAGCAGTAATCTAACTTAAAAAAAGCCATCTTTGAACTATGTAGGTGCATGCACTATGCGCCACAGTCTGGTTTTCAAGTTTATTTACTGTTTGTTAAAATGATGTAAACAGTTGCTTAGCCATAGTTTCATACCTCCAAAATATCCAAGATGACAAGGAGGGACACTTTTTCAACACAAAGTATGTAGGCAAGAGACTCATCCCTGTCCTGTCTTATTATTAGAGTACATGAAGAATCATTTTGCAAAAAATGATTGGTAAACTCACAATTACTTTTCTTCACTTCTACTTTTACTTTATTCCTTTTTCAAAATATCAAACAAAATGATTAAAGATTTAAAGCGCATCTGTGGTCAAAATGTAAAATCATTTATTCATGTCTATATTGTATTTGTTATTTCTAGACTACTCCTATGAATCTGAATGATCTTGAAGTTCCTAAACTTACTTTGTGAGGATCCCAACACATTTACTCCCTCAATTCTGTGACACGTATTCACTATGCCCTGTGAGTAGGTACTGCTGTGTCACAAATTTCACAGAGCCTGCCTTCTGAACTACAGAAATGCCAAGAGATAACGTTTTAGGAAGCAGTCAGTACAGGAATCACTGTTTGAAGGCAGCAAGGTACCTTGGGATGCGTAGTCCTTGAAAATTGAAAGTAAACAGCAGAGGGGAAGTGGCAAAGCATGAAGGGAATCCAGAATGTTGTGGAAAGGGATGTCCAACAGACAGGCAGCACTCACAACATGAAAGGATATTTGCCAAGTAAGCTCATATTGGTTTCTCAAAACTACCTATTGTTTGTATTATTACAATGAAAATAAAAGTGTTTTCTGATTTCAAAGATTTCCTTTAAGTGTAGTATAAAAAAAAAAAATGTTATCTTGTCAGCAGCACCTCTGCACCTAATGTTGGCCCTTCAGCCCAC
The DNA here is from genome assembly GCF_042186555.1 of Aquarana catesbeiana. Lineage (NCBI taxonomy): Eukaryota > Metazoa > Chordata > Amphibia > Anura > Ranidae > Aquarana > Aquarana catesbeiana. Next base: position 260,670,048 of record NC_133326.1, read on the forward strand.
AGGTTATTCAGGCTCACTCAGACCCGGCTGCAGCACCTCACTGCACAGGCCCTCTCCTGGCCTCCAAATAGGGTTTTCCTTCCCTTTATCCCTCCTCCCCGATCTTGCTAACTCGAGAGACTTCCAGATTCCCTCCAGCCCCCTGGACTTTCTAAACAGCTCAGCTTCCTCAGTCTCCCAGACCCTCTCATGGTCTCCCAGACTCTTTCCCAGTCCTTGGGCAATGAGTCCCTGCACCACACAACACACAACTCTCCTGACAGGGCTCTGTATGCAAAAAGCAACCCAGAGCTATTCTCAGACTTGCTTTTATAATGACTCCAGGCACAGAACTAAAGGTTCCATCTCACCCAACACACTTTGGAACCTTCAATTTGCTGACCCCCATCCAGGATCGCAACACCCGGAGAAAACACTCCACTCCACTCCACTCAGTTTTCTCCACTCAGAAACAATAGTGTGGATCTTCACATTAAGCCTTAATGCAAATCCTGTGTCATTTCTACCTTTGTTACCTAAACTCACATTGTAGCAGGGTCTCGCACTGTCACAGAAATTAAACTTTAAATGCTAGAGTAGTAGAGCTAATACATTGTACATTTGCAACAAACAGAATGTATGTAAAACACAAACTGGCATTTTCAAAATTCCACAGATGCATAAAATAAGCATGCACATTTTACCCATAGCTCCCTTTCTTTACCCCTGTATGTTTATCTTTTCTTATCGCTTCCTTTTTTTTTACTGCTTAACACCTGTTATCCCAATCTTTAATTCACAAAAATATTCCCTCTTACATACACCCTTCTGCCTAATTACTATAACGTCCATGGTGCAAAAGAAAAAAAATATGAAAACCCAAACCTGACGTCACTCATTTTGTTGGCCCACACAAGGTGACTAAACTTTGAGGAAAAAGTATTTGCCAGCTTACACCATAAAGGATGACAAAGGTCTTACTGTTCATTTGCAGCCTTTTGTTTTTTCTTTCAGTTAAAAATTATGACGAGAGGTTAGACACGATATAAACATGTTCCCAGCAGCATAAAATTAAAAGTACATTTTTTTACAATGATTCAAAGCATTCTCATTAGTTTACCATAATAGACACGTAATTTAGGGTTCTGGAGTTTTCTAATGACAAATTTTTGTTTTTTTCCATTGTTCTTCCCTAATTATTTCCTGCCGTAGTCAGGCTCAAACAAGTACAATAGTAAGGTTACATCGAATCAGTCCCACTCTGTGCTGCCATGTGGTTACTAATATCACATAAGAGATTTTTATTTGGATCAGAGGCACATTTAATTTCACCAAAAGTTTCTGATCTCTGCAGTATATACTAAATTCCCTAGCACTCACTCCAGCAAGCTGGACTTAATAAAACCCGTTTTAAATTTTTAAATACAATGAGGGGTCTTAATTACAGGCATTTGCTAATATCTTTGTAAACCTCACTCCATGCCCCACCAAGGTGTTTTTCACGATCAGGGGTCAGGCTCGGAGGCCAGTGGCTAAAGCAGTGGAATGGCTCAAACCAAAACCAGTAAGATAAATACATGAGACGAAGATACATGAGATTCCCCTGGCATGTGACAGGGGCACGCACCCGTTGCGTGGAGTCTTAGCACTGACTGGTCTTCACTAGAGCTTCTGATGGTGGAAATGGGTTTTGCTGCATCCTAGTGCCAGGTTGCACTTCTTTAGTATTGCCCCGCCGGGAGGTGAGTAAGCTGGGGTGTGGTAGCAAATATAGCAAGTAGGGATAAGCAGAAGCATAGTCAGTAAACAAGCCAAAGGTCAGGAATGAGTGGTTGCAGATTAGGATTGAGCAGAAGCATAGCTGAAGAGCAAGCCAAGGGTAATTAATGAATGGTAATGAAGATGTGAATGGCAGCAGGAGGAAGGAGCAAATATTGTCTGGAGGGGAGCACAATAATCTGGCAAACAGGCAGTGCAAAGGCATGGCTTAAAGCGGAGTTCCACCCAAAAATGGAACTTCCACTTTTCGGAATCCTTCCCACCTCCGGTGTCACATTTGGCACCATTCAGGGGGGGAGGGAGCAGATACCTGTCTAATACAGGTATTTTGCCCCCACTTCTGGGCATAGATACCCGCACCACCCACAGATATCTACGCCACTTCCCGCCCCCCTGCTGTCTTCTGGGCGAACGCGTAGTACGAGTCGCTCATGCACAGTAGGGAACCAGGAAGTGAAGCCACAAGGCTTCACTTCCTGTTTCCCTTACTGAAGATGGCGGTGGCAGCACCCGAGAGCCGAGGGACAGATCGGCTTCGGGTGCTGACATCATGGGCACCCTGGACAGGTAAGTGTCCATATTTTAAAAGTCAACAGCTGCAGTATTTGTAGCTGCTGACTTAAAAAAAAAAAAAATCGGCGGAACTCCGCTTTAAATAAGAAGTTCAAAGGAAGAGAATGGAGTTCAAGGTTCACCAGAAACGAGATAGAAAGTAGGTTGGAATTAGGCGGGGAGCTGTCTAGCATCTCAGGTGGCTCAAAAAGAAGAGCTTACTGCCAGACGCAGCAGAAGTTCTAGGTTCAGATCCAGGTCCTGACAGTGTTTCTGAAGGTATAATCCTGCTCTAACCTGAGAGTACCTACACTGAGACATACTGCATGTACTTTACCCTATTCTTCCTTGATGACACATAAAAGCAGATTTCCTTGGCTTTATGCAACTCCCCTGTTGGTTTTAAACTTAAGCCCAACTCTAGGCAGGAAAAATATTTACACTGCAAGCGTAAATGCTTGTTAAGTCTGAGGAATAAAAGGTATAATACTAGCCTTATTACTCGCTCTTGCAGGTTCCTTTAATTTGTGTGATCAGTCCAGCAAATACTCTTCTCAAAGATGGTTTGGATGGTTGTTGCATGCTGACATCATCAAGTACAATGCAGGGTCAAAAGTACTGCGTTGTATCTGAGGAACCACACACAATAAAGAGCGTCCAAGATATGAGGAGGGTACTGGAGCCTGCTGAAGTGAGTAAAAGGGTAAATATTATATTTTATTGCTCTACATATATATATATATATATATATATATATATACACACACACACACACACACACACACACACACATTTTTTTTGTTTTTGTTTTTTTTTTTGTTGATGGTTTGAATCTTTAATTTCATATGAAGCACACTTCAGTGCATTCCATCAGCATGAGAGTTAATCATCCACCACTGACAGTCTCATCTGAACACCATATTGGTTTCCTCCAGCCTTGGTGCTCTGTGGACAATTAGGGGTTAATATTTATACACCTCTAAAAAGGTATAGCAGAATATTAAAAAGAAGGCTTGCCCTCTACAGGGAAAAGGGGTTTCACATTAACCTTCTTTAAACTATTTTTAGATGTTTTATTTTTTATTAAAATGTTTTTAATAAGTCTAAGGCAGTACAAAAAAAGAGAACAAGGCACAAACAAAGATGCGGACATAGCCACTATAAGCACCCATGAAGTGCACATTGTGTACTTTTACTAAATACATTTTTAGAAGAAAAGGAAAATACTAAACAGCAATTCGAGGTACTAAGTGTAAAGGCATTCACATATCCCTTTGTATAGCACAGAGAGTAACGTTATTTACATCCTGCCAAAGTCTAGAGCTCAACAAAGTGTCATACAAAAGTATACAAATGTTCTATAACTTTTTATTACTAGAGTGCTAATTCAATAATAACACGGTACCTCTGTGCCCTGACTTTGGTAATGTATTGGCCGACAACTAAGTCAACATTAAGAAATCTTTAAATAGGATGACTATCTTTTAATCCCACCTGTGGTCTTTCATCAATTATTCTTCAAGCATTGCTACCTTAGACATATATCCAGAATGTATAAAGCATTAGTTGTAACATCAAGCCAAAAGCCAATGTATTTGGGTATATAAGGTTTCTCTCTTTGGATAAGCATAATAATTGATTGTTTTCATAAATCATGGTCTATGATTTTTTGTAAGTAAATAGTAATCCAGTTATGAATGTATATGTAGCGCTACCCTTTCCCAGATTAGTGCAGAGGCAGCCAGGCACAGAGCAACAATCCATTTACTCCGGCTCATTAAAAAGTCTAGGGGTAAGCCTTTTTTCAAAATTTTTATTGCTGAAGAACTTGGAGAGGGTGTTGGGTGACATGGAACACTCCAGAACTACTGAATAATAACAGGAGGACACTTAAACGTCCCTGGAAGGTCTCTATGCAGGAGCAAAGAAAGACAGCGACAAGTAATTTCTTGTAAAAGCTACCGTATCTCAGTTAGAGCTAACATTGGCATTTCCACCCATAGGAAAATAGCACACAGTGACTAATACCTTAACTCAGTACTGAAAATGTTATGGATCACCGGATGCCTCCTTCCAGTATCCACCAGACACTCTTAAGTGAGAGAGAAGTTAATGCCCCTAATGCCACAGGACAGCCAGACCCTTTCCAACTTCCAGTGGGCACTCTTCAGTGAGCTATCCAGACCAGGTCCTTAGGTGAAATTTCCTTGATTAGCTTCAGGAAGGCATTTTAGATGTAGGCCCCCCCAGCTATGCCATAGCTGGGACCTTGATGAACATTAGCTTGAATCAGTAGAACTGCTGCAGGGGTGCAGGGCAGGTAGCCACCAGTGGTGGTGCATCCATAAGGGAGCACGGGCGCCTCCCCCTCTCTCACCAATAGATAGATTCATGCATTGCACAAATCTATCCATGGCCACCGCTGCCACCCCCTATTCAGGGGCCCGGCCCCTTTTTGGGCACCGGGCGCCTGAATTACAGCGGCGGGGGGTGTTTCTGAAGCACCTGATTGGAGCCATAGGCTCTAATAGGATTTAAAAAAGGTGACCTGCGAGCGCCATGCTGGGTGCTCGCAGTTCACTCAGCCGTGTTAGAAAAGTGAATATTCGCTTTCCTAACACTAAACCACCTCTCCGCCAATCAGGTGCTTGGATCTGTTACCCGTCATCTGATTGGCTGAAACAACAGGTGCTGTGATTGGACGCCTGTCAGGCGTCCAATCATAGCAGAGGATGGGAAGAGAGGATGGAAGAAGACATCGAGGAGCTGTCCCACCAAGACAGGGTAAGTGCAGACAGCAGTCGGGGGCACACTGGCAGCATTTGATATGGCACAGTGGGAGCATTTGATGGGGCACAGTAGCAGCATTTGATGGCACAGTGGGAGCATTTGATATGACACAGTGGCAGCGTTTGATAGGGCACAGTGGCTGTGTTTGATGGGCACAGTGGCAGCAATTGATGGGCACAGTGGCAGCAATTGATGGGCACAGTGGCTGTGTTTGATGGTACAGTGGCGGCAATTGATGGGCACAGTGGCTGCATTTAATTGCTCAGTGGCTGCGTTTGATAGGGCACAGTGGCTGCGTTTGATAGGGCACAGTGGCTGCGTTTGATAGGGCACAGTGGCTGCGTTTGATAGGGCACAGTGGCTGCATTTGATAGGGCACAGTGGCTGCGTTTGATAGGGCACAGTGGCTGCAATTGATGGACACAGTGGCTGCAATTGATGGACACAGTGTCTGTCTTTGATGGTACAGTGGCGGCAATTGATGGGCACAGTGGCTGCGTTTAATTGCTCAGTGGCGGCAATTGAAGGGCACAGTGGCTGCATTTGATGGGCAGTGGCTGCATTTGATAAGCACAGTGGCTGCATTTGATGGGCACAGTGGCTGCATTTGATGGGCACAGTGGCTGCATTTGATGGGCACAGTGGCTGCATTTGATGGGCACATTGGCGGCTGCAATTGATGGGGTTTTTTTTCAGTTTGTTTGTGCTCCCCCAAATTTTTGAGCACCAGGCGCCACTGGTAGCCACCCCCTCCCAGCCATGTGAAGGAAGACCCTGCTGTTCTAAAGCTCAGACTATTTCCTCCCCAGAAATTGGTTGAAGCACAATAAATATTCATGCTGCGCATCTGACTTTTGAGCAATTCAAAATATTTTGAAGATACCGTATCTGGAACCATCTTAGGGATGTAGCCAATTTCCCAGCGGAGGATAAGTTACAAATAGGAAAAAATGAAAAAGAAAAAATTACCTCCACAAATTCACGTGTGAGCCTTGCAAAAAATGAAAAAATATGTAAAAATGCTGCTCATGGTGCACTTAGAAAGTGTAGAGACATCCCTAAAAAGCCCAGCTTACTTGAATATAAAGTTAGCTGCACTTTTTCCACGACCAATATGCACAAAAAAATGGCTATCAGATCTGCCCCAAATTGTTTGCACCCTTTATACTGATGCTGTCCTGTTCAAAGTGGTCACACACATCGGCTAGGACACAAACAGCAATAAAAAAAAAAAAAAATCAAGAAAGGTTCTAACACTTTTTTTACGATTTAGTAAAATCAATGTTTCGACCTGAGAATGATACTTATGGTCGTGGCCCAAAGACCGAGACCAATATGGATCACAAACACACGACAAGAAATACAACATAAATAGACCTGAGGGGTGCCTTGGTGGTCTGGTCTTACCTTGGGTATGCCAAGAAAAGGGGGCATACCCAAGGTAAGTAATGGGTAATTATGGAGAAGGATGTGTTGAGAAGTACCCTGAAAAAGGGGAGGGAGGGAGGGTATCGTGCATTGGAACTGGCAAAGAGCATAGGCGAGTGGGTTGCTTATATAACCCCCGGGCTCCTCCCATAAATTCAGGCCACCACACTGGCCTTCTTACTTATGGTCATGGCCCTAAGACCGAGACCAATATGGATCACATAAATATGCGACAATACATACAACATAAATAGATCTGAGGTGTGCCTTGGTGGTCTGGTCGGTATGCCAAGAAAAGGGGGCAAAAGACTCAGCTAGGGTAATAAATCTTTATTGGTTCTGGGGTTTATTGAGCCAGCTTGGTGAAGGCCTGTGCCATTTCCAGCTGAGGATTTGGGATGTACGTAGCGAAGCAAATGGACTTCCACCTACCTAACTTCCTAATCACGTGGTCAGGTACCCTGTGCTGGGATACAGCAGAAGCTGCTCCAATCCGGAAGGAGTGACCAATGAACTGCCTGGGGTCAAGGCCTAAGTTGACTAGAAGGATCCTGACATGTCTGACGAACTGGCTGTCACTCAGGGGGCCGTTCGGAAAGGGTAGCAGTGGGCTACTATCAGATTGGCTGGGTAGCTGGGACAGTAGTCGGTCGAGTACTGCCACTGGGCACCAGGCGTTGTTGGTTTGATGTCAACCCCGGGACTGGTTTGTTGGGTTTTGGAGACTGTAAGATGCAGAGAGTAGCGGTCCTGAAAACGAGTTAGGTGACGTCTGAGCAGTGTTTGACTGCTGGTACCGTAAAATGGTAAATTCACTAGGTCGCAGAAAACCATAGAAGGCCAACTAGATGGCCGCTTGGACGACAAGGCCCAAATGGACGATGGGTAAGGATTTCAGACATGCCTCTGAAGATGGCACTCGTGACAGGTAGGCGTTTGCCGCTGGTTACGGGCTGGTGTTTCTGGACGCCCCGTAGGAGAGACCTGACAGCATGGGCCGTAAATACTGATGGTTTACTGGTGTCCTGTAAAGGACAAAAAGTGGTGGACGCCGGCTAGGTATAGCTTGATAGTATTGTAAGAAAGGGCCAGCTGCATGTGGCAATTTGAAATGAAGGCTAAGACATGTCTAACGTCATCTATCGCTGCCCCAGGGCAAGAGGCAAAAAACTTGCGGTAAGTGTTTCAAGGTGTGCACTAGGCCTTCAGTGTGTTGCGAGCCCGGGAGTGGTAATTGGGCTGGGATGCGTTGGCGAGGTGCGGCTTTAGTCCATCGTCAGCAACGACCAGAGTGGGACAGGAGTAGTCGTTGGGTCGGCTCCAGGCTACTTCTGGAAAACAAAGTAAAAGTAGAAATGGGACAGCGCATCAGCTGCGATATTGCATTTGCCTGGAACATGTTTGCAGAAAATGTTTAAACTGGTGATGGAGTGACAGCTGCACAAGCCTGCGCAGGAAGGACATGATGGAGAGTGACTTGGGGAGTGACTTGGATCTGCCTTTATTGATGATGTCGGCCATGGCCTGATTGTCTGTGGTAAAAAGACCACCGTTTGTCCAGTCCAGGTATGGCCCCAGACCTGGGCAGCTGCCATGATGGGATACAGCTCGAAGAGTGATGAGGACTGGGTGAATCCAGGGACTAAGAGGATTTCTGGGGGCAAAGGTTCGCCGAAAATGGCCACAAAGCCAGTGGAGGCTGCGGCATTGGTGACCACCTGTGGTGACTGAGCTGATACTGCTGGGATGAACATTGAAATGCCATTCCATTTTGTGAGGAACTCGTCCCACATAGCTAAGTCTGCTACTGCTGCTTGGTCTAGTTTGAGATCGTATTGCTACCCGCCGTATTGCAGCACGGATTTGAGACACTCTTGGGAACCTGCCCTCTCCCTACACCACACTCCTTTGACATACATCCATCTGTTTAAAGCATCGTTGTGTACTACAATGTAAGTGGTTACTTTTTTTCTCCTCCATTGAATAAACATTTTAACCTAGAGGCGCTCCTCTTTTTGTTTTTTCTGATGACTTCAAGCTGACTTCACTCCTGAGAAGAGCAGCCCTTTGTGGACAGTCCCATATCGTGCTGGATTAACCCTTTCCGGCTGCCTACTGTCCATTACAACTATTCATTGGACACTTCTATAATCACTGACTTTTTTTGTGTTTGTATGCCATATACATATATCCTTTATCCCATATATCTATGGTTTGCAGTCATTTATCTGAATCGTTTTATTTTATTTTGTGACTTTGCATCGGTAATTTTTATTATTATTCTGAGCGTCAGTTTCTCTGTGCTTTAGTTTGAGAACTCCGTCTGGATCTTGTACCGGTGTGAGAAAAACTTAAAGCCATGATATAAAGGACCGTCCTTGAGGAATAATCCTCATGGGGAAGTTGAGCATCCCTAGTAAGAATTGCAACTGGGGGCGTGGCCAGGCAGCGCATGTAGCAGGACACACTTCTCCTCAGCTCCGCCGAAAATCCTGGTAATCATCCTCCAGATCACTCATCCAGCCCGCTGACATCTCCGATCGGAACCGCACGCTATCCGGGCCACAGCAGACCCATCCACCCGACCGATCTGCAGCAGAAAAGCATGCCAAAACGGGACAAGACTGGTGGCGGCCCGCCCGCAGCACAGGCCCAAGATGGCGCTCTGCCACAGCGATCTCAAAAGGAAAAATATAAGGAAGCAGCCCAGAAACTCCTGTTTGGTAATAAATCATCAAAAGAAATACCATCACCCACATCTGACCTCAGTGAGGAAGAAGCAAACCAACTGGAGATGGATAATACTATCCCACTGGAGGATGGCGCTGGATCCCCATCTGACTGGGCCACAGTGAGTACAGTATCACATCCCTATCAGGGCACTCAGACACCAAGTATCCCCCTGGATGGCCCTGAACCCACTCTCAGAGATATCCTCTCTGCAGTGACTATATGCAACAGATCCATCTCAACCCTGACTGATGAAGTGAAGGGTGTTAAAGCTGAAATATCCTTTGTGAGACAGGACATGCAAAAGCTGAGAGAGCGCACAGCTGCAGTGGAGAGTAGGGTCAGTGTTATTGAAGATGACTTAGTACCCATGCAGAGAGATTTAAAGTATAACTGCCATCTTGCGGATCAGCATGCTGCGCGTTTAGATGATTTGGAAAATCGCATGCGCCGCAACAATGTCCGCGCCTTAGGATTCCCAGAAAGGATGGAGGGTAAAGACCCTGTCGCTTTCATCGAACAATGGCTCCTCACTACATTTGGGAAAGAAGCATTCTCTCCGCTATTTGCGGTGGAGAGAGCGCATAGAGTGCCATCTCGCCCACTACCCCCTGGCAATCACCCGCGTGCTTTTCTGTTTAAGCTTTTAAACTACAAGGACAGAGATGCCATCCTTGCTAAAGCCAGAACCATGGGCAGTAAGTTATCCATTGAAAACTCCAAAATCTCCCTGTTTCCGGATTTCTCAGCTGAACTCCAGAAGCAGCGAGCAAAGTTTATGGATGTCAAACGAAGATTAAGGGACCTTAACTTGCCATATGCGATGCTATATCCTGCCCGCCTTAGGGTAGTCGCACTCGGAGAAACCCGCTTCTTTGAACGCCCGGACATGGCGGCTCAATGGCTAGATCGTGAGGATAGGGCCCTTAAGGCTGCCAGACCACAAAGAGATGTCCCTGCCTAAGAGATAAGTCCTGGATATGCAATGACCTGGCAAGACCAGGTCTATTTTTGTTGGGATAAATCCCTGGGCCGTGAAGAGGCCTTAAGATTCAAAATAATTGTTGTCTATGGAGGACAGTTCTTACTCTCACATCCGATGTTCAGGCGGCCGAGGAGAACTGTTTGTTTGTATCACCCTCCTCCCCACAGGATTTTCTTTTCCCTTTTTTTTTGTTCTATTTTTTATCCTTTTGCTCCTCTTTTTTTGTCCACATTTTTGCCTACAAATAATGAAGCAATACGTGCCTACCGTAGCTGTGAAACCCCTACGGAAACTAACCTACTGGTTAACTAGGAGTTTTCAAGGCTTTTACCCCCCCCACACCTGTTGTGTGGGAAAAGTTAACGCTGCAGCCAAGTGGCTGTGTAAACTGTTGACCTTTAGATTCTTGCCATGCAGAGTAACATGCATTAACCCAATAATTTACTGGCTTCTGTACTTATGTACTAACCTAATAATGTATTTCTCCCTGCCTTGCAACGTGATTTCATGTCTACAAATGCCTACATGTTCTCTGAAAGGAGAAAACAAGCATAATTTGGAGAAAAGGGGCCTATCCCCCCTTCCAGATAACATGTTACGGTATAACCCGGGAGTCTTGTCGAGAATTATGCCGGCCTGGTCAATGATCCTGAAACAAAATGGGGATGACTAAATTGTCCATTGTGACTTGGAATGTCAGAGGACTGGGAAATCCAGTTAAAAGGGGGGCGGTCCTTAGACATCTCAAGTCGCTGAATGCGGGGGTGGTCTGCCTACAGGAGACCCATTTCTCTGCAGACCCTCCTCCAAGCCTCTGTCCACGACTGTATACTAACCAGTTTCATGCAACCCACTCCACTTACTCAAGGGGAGCAAGTATACTGTTCAGAAAAGATATTCAGTTCAATTGCATTAGAAAACGCATTGACCCGGCTGGCAGATATGTCTTTCTTTTATGCTCAATTACAGGCCTCAAATGTATTCTTGCTAGCATCTATATACCCCCACCGTATAACTCAGAGGTTATCCGACACCTAACAGGTTTTATGGCCCAATACCCAGAAGTACCCTTACTGGCAATGGGCGACTACAATAATCTCTTAAATCCTCTCAAAGATAAATTTCCTGTACCTACTGCTGGCACATCTCAGATGAAAAGTAGTACCCCCTTTGCCAGATTACTTGAAGAAACAGGGCTGATAGATGTCTGGAGATCCAAACACCCAAATGATAAAAAATACTCCTGCCACTCAGCTTCACATGACGGGTTATCCAGAATAGATTTGGGCCTTGGGAATGACAAGATGCTACATTTAATAGTGGAATCTGACTATGCAGACAGGCATATATCTGATCACTCGGCACTTTGTGTAACCATTTCATTACCAAGTAGGTACAAACGGCCAATGTGGAAACTTAATCCTTTTTGGCTCTCGTTGTTTGCCGAGCCAGATCCTATAGCCAGAGCACTTACACTGTTTCTGAGAGATAACATTGGCACGGCTGGGCTGGGGCTGGTTTGGGATACAGCGAAGGCCTTTTTGAGAGGACAACTTATCAAAACAATATCACAGATTAAAACTGACACCAAGGCTTGGGAACTATTGATAAGAAATAGAGTCACCGAGACTGAAAACGATTATATTAACAACCCCACAGGAGACAATAAGAGGGCATGGTTGAGTGCACAGACAATGTCTGGACAACTGGCGTTGCAGCTGGCGGAGAACAAACGCTTTTTTCTCCAACAATCACATTTTGAGGAGGGGGAGACGACTGGTCATATGCTTGCAGTACTGGCGCGGTCTCAACAATCGACCTCTCTCATCTCCGCCATATGTGACGCACAGGGTGCTCTGAAATGCTCTACTCCTGATATTCTGAAGGTCTTTGGTGATTTCTATGCTGATCTCTATACGTCTAAAGTTACGCCCACTGATAGTGCAATAACACACTTCTTAGATAGCTGTGAACTCCCCAGTCTCCCACTAGAGGATAGGGTCATGCTCAATGCCCCTTTAACTGCAGAAGAACTGGATATTGCCCTATCTCAAATTAAAAACAATAAAGCACCAGGTATAGATGGCCTCCCTGCAGAGATATACAAACGCTATGCAGACTCCATGCTCCCCACACTGCTGAAAGTATACAATGAGGCATTAAAGGAGGGTTCATTGCCAAGTTCAATGAATGAGGCAATCATTATTGTTATATTAAAACCGGGTAAAGATGCGAATTCCCCGGGATCTTATAGACCCATCTCACTGCTTACATCCGATATCAAGTTGCTGGCCCGGATGTTGGCAAACAGATTGGCCAAGGTAATTCATAAAATAGTGCATAGAGACCAATCCGGGTTTATCCCCACGAGATCCACGGCCCAAAATATAAGAAGACTATTCCTGAACTTACAGCTCCCAGTGGACAACACAGGCAATAGAGCAATTTTTTCGCTGGACGCAGCTAAGGCCTTCGACAGTGTCGAGTGGCCTTATCTGTGGAAAACATTACAAAATATGGGATTGGGAGATACCTTTATTCGATGGATACAGCTTTTGTATGCTGCGCCCACGGCCAGAATACGGATTAATGGGGAACTCTCAGAACCCTTTCCTTTGTTTAGAGGCACCAGACAGGGGTGCCCACTGTCGCCCCTGCTGTTTGCCTTGGCCCTGGAACCTCTGGGAGCAAAAATCAGAGGAGACTCTAGAATAGCGGGATTCCAAAGAGGTATGAATAAAGATGTAGTGTCCATGTACGCAGATGATACCCTGCTCTACCTAGGAGACACAAAAGACTCATTAGAAACGGTTATGTCCCTCATCAAGGACTTCGGGGAGCTATCGGGCTTCTCCATTAACTGGGACAAGTCAGTGCTGATGCCGCTTGACCCCCTGAACACTCCATTACCACTAGGTGCAGAGATGATACAACAAGTAGGCTCATTCCGCTACCTAGGGATCCAGGTGACCCCTAACCCAGCCACTTATGTTGAACAGAACCTAACACCCTTATTAACCAAATTCCGCGAAAAAAGCAGGGCCTGGTGTAAACTGCCCCTGTCTGTTGTTGGTAGAATTAACCTTATTAAAATGGTCTGGGCACCACAACTGCTTTATATTTTTAACAATTCCCCGGTTTGGATACCTAAAAAATGGTTCGATAGATTAGAGACCCAATTCAGAGAGCTCATATGGAGAAAAAAAATAGCGAGGATAAAACTATCAACGTTACAATACGGCAAAGAGGAGGGAGGACTTGCAGTCCCTCATCCTAGGATGTATTATCTCGCCTCCCAACTACAACAACTAGGAGGATGGGGCCTGCTGGACCCGAAAGACCCGATCCGTAAACTTGTAATGCTAGAAGACAATAACTATTCAGCACTGACAAATTTGGAGGCGGGATTCTTACACTTAGACCCGGAAGCTCCTACAGTTAAATTATTAAACTCACTTTGGGCCTATGTCAAAAAACTAATGGGCATCACGGGCTTTCTGTCCAGCACGCCTCTCTGGCGAAATAGACAACTGAAAGAAATACAAAAACTAAAAGACTTCAAGGGCTGGGAGGACGCAGGTATCAAATATATCTCACAGTTATACCAGGGCAACACTCTCAAATCATTCCAACAGATCCACACAGAGTTTGGAATCCCACATAATAATTTTTATAAGTACCTCCAATTGCGACATGCCTTACAAACCCAGAATAGAAATGCTAGAATCCAACCGACAGAACAACCGATTATACAGGATGTATTTATGGATGAAGTTAAAAAGGGCATGATATCTAGATGTTATAATACACTTATAGCACGAATAAAAGACCCCTCTAGACTACCATGCAGACAGCGGTGGGAGGAAGATATAGGAGCAATAGATGGAGACACCTGGGAGATATGCCTTATGAGTGCCCCCTTGGTATCACTTTCTGCATCACAGAAACTTTCACATCTTTACCTTCTACATAGGGCGTACAGAACCCCTCTTCAACTCTATCAGTGGGGAATTAGAGATTCACCCCTGTGCCCAAAATGTGAACGGGATCATGGAAATCTACTCCACATGATCTGGAAATGCCCCAAGCTATTCAGATATTGGAAGGAAGTACTGGACACGATTTCAGAAGTATATATGGTACCTCTTGAGAGAACTCCGGTAGTCTGTGTACTGGGGGGAATAGACGAAGAGTTTGCACCCCCACCTACACGTATAGCGCTTCTTCGTTTACTATACATAGCAAAGAAATTAATTGCCCAGTGGTGGATTACCCCGCGAGTTCCCACCAGGGGGCAATGGATAGACAGCGTGAATAGAATCCTAATAAGAGAAAAAATAACCTACCAACGTAGGAAGGCTCCACAGAGGTTCCTCTCCATATGGCAGGCGTGGTTGGACGTTCCTGGTTTGGCCCCGCATCAATTAATTAGGGATAGGTTACTCTTGGGTTGATGTAGACTTGACTACTGTATAGTAATTATGCGCATGCAAGGGAACGTGAAATTTTTTTAAAAAGAGACAGCCCCTGGGGAATATGAAACAGTATGTATGATGAGGTACTGCATGGCAAGGCTTTACTCTGCTTTGTTCCTATCTTTCTTTTTCTCTTTCTCCTTTTCTCTATTTCTTCTTTTTTTCCCTTCTATTTTATTTCCTTACTTTAAAGATGAATATTATATTAAACTAAACATAACGAATCAAGTTAAGGTTGTCGGAATTATAATACAGTAAGAGGTGATTCTGATATTGCTGTTGAATGAACAACAGGTTCGCTATTTTTATACTCTAATATGATTGGAAATCATTAGAGCGTTCAGCATATAAGGGTAATATTATTATAGCTGGTATTTGCTTAAATCTGTACATTGTGTGGAGTCATACTCCCTGCGAAATATATTACGTGTTAGACCTATTACAATTAAAAGATATGAGTACGACAGGTGATACTCCTGATAGCATATCATCGGAACAGCCTACAATAATCTAAGGTAGCTGATAATTGTTCCCATAACATGCTTTATGAGAATTCCGAAATTTGTACATGTCATATACGAGTACCTGTATGCTACCTGTATTTGTTTCTTTATGCAAAATAAAAACCTTTCTGATTAAAAAAAAAAGAATTGCAACTGCCTTCTGGCCCACTCTTTGCGACAGGGTGAAGTCGTGGATAACTGTCCTGATACGGGCTAGTTAGTCAGGAGGCAGGCTAGTTTGCATGGCACGCATATCCAGAGTGACACCTAGGAAGTTAGAGTGTGTCGGGCCTTCTACTTTATGCTCGGCTATGGGCATGTTGAGGTTGCTGAATACTATTCTCAACTTGTCTAGATCTGCCGGGGTGTGCCTGGTTGTTCGATGAGCAGGAAGTCATTGAGGTAGTGGATGATCATTTGACAGTGGGCCTGGTGTGACAGAATCCATGTGAGGGCCTGAGTGAAGACGTCAAACAGCCACGGCCTGCTCTTGGACCCAAGGGTCAGCTTGGCGTCAAAGTAATAAGACTCTGTCCACTTAATACTGTGCCACCTTGAGAGGGATGGCACAATAGGGAGGAGTTTGAACGCATCTGAGATGTCTGCTTTGGACAGCCAGGCACCGGGACCTATCCCAATGATGGCCTGGATGGCCAGGTCAACTGAGGCATATTTGAGGGAAAATTCCTGCATTCGTGGGTGGCAAGGGGTAAGGTGATGAGGCTGGTGAAGCCATGCCTCAGGAATATGGCCAGTGAGCTAGAAGGGTGTGTAGAGAGGTAGAACCCCAACCAACTGACATCTATCTGGTAGCCTTCGGGTGCGCTTTATGGCATGCTGTGCAAATGTGGAGGAGCCTGCACTGGCCATGGAAGGATCCGCCCTGACTGTAATTGTTACATATGGTGGCATCCCCTACTGAAAAAGGCAGGCCGTCCTAGTCTGTCCAGTTGCCGCGATTGATCGGGGGCTGGCCAGCCCTAACTGGTGCCGGAGGTGGAAGGAGGGTAGAAGGGATGCCTTATGGCTGCATCAGAGCACCAATTCGCCGTGTGGGTATCGGGCTGGCAAATAGTACAGAGCGGGGAGCGGAGGCCTGCAAAGTGGCGGCAGAACAGCTCTGTGTCAGAAAAACTCCAGTCTGTCTTGACCTGAAACTGGCGGAGCCTGGCAGCTGCCTTGGCCGAGAACGACTGGTGGTAGTCGTAGAAGGCATGCCCACCCCACTTGTATCCTAAGTCCGTGACTGTGTGGAGATATAGGTCCAGCCTATATCTCTTGCCTCCTGCTGGGGGCGGCTGAGCAGACAACATCTCTAAACATCCCGAATGCCAGGACAATTAGGGGGTGCTAGTGTTAGGATGAGATGTAGCAGTGGATAGAGTGAAGTGGGGCACAGAAACGCAGTTAAGAAAAGACCCATGAACTACACACCTGACTGGCGCCCTGGTAGCGAGGTCCTGGTACAAGTCGAGACTGGGACAACCGGAAACCTGTGGTAAGGGTGACATAAGTGTAACATGTATACTCCTTTTACCTGAAATAAACTGGCCCACCCCCGTCATGCGACTGAACCTGGTGAAGATGCGAACTGTATGTTCTTCCCCTCTTTTTCCTTTTTCTGTTTGGGGCGATAACGTCCAACCTGGTGCAGGATCGAAACCTGAACTCAGCTGACCTAAGGGAGAAAGATAGGGAAAATAATGAGTGGTCTGCATGCCACTGGAGATAAATGGCCAACTGGGCGTGGTTACAAGGGTCTCACTGAGTGTCAGGTTGCTGAGGCGATTTGCATGATTGCAAAGGCCTCGACGAATGTGGGGTTGCTGAGACGATATTGTGGTTGCAAGGGTCTTAAATGAATGTCAGGTTGCTTGAGACAATTTTACATGGTTACAAGGGTCTTAAATGCGTTTCAGGCTGCTGAGATGATATTGCGTGTTTGCAAGGGTCTCAAATGAGTGTCGGGTTGCTGAGACGATTTTTCGTGGTTGCATCGGTCTCAATGAGTGTCAGGTTGCTGAGATGACATTGCGTGGTTGCAAGGGTCGACGAGTGTGAGGTTGCTGACACGATATTGCGTTTGCAAGGGTCTCAAATGAGCGTCAGGCTGCTGAGAAGATTTTTGCATGGCTGCAAGGATCTCAACGAGTGTCAGGTTGCTGAGACGGTTTTGCGAGGTTGCAAGGGTCTCAGTGGTTTGTGACTCAAAATGGGATGAGGGCAATGTTTGTATGATTCGTAAGTTCGTAGAGGGGAACTAACGAAGGACATGGGAGACAACGAATGGTAACAAATTGATATGACATAAAAAATGTGGTAATGAATCTAACCTGCGACAGTGAGTCATGCGAGTGAGTTTGCATCGGACTGTAGCGGGTGTGCAACGTATTGGGGAAGTGTGGCGTGGTGCCATGCACGTGGCACTTAAGAATACGTTTGGTATAGTAACACAGAAGTGCGTACAAATGATTTGTAAGTTCTGCTATGGGAACTGAACATATGACATGGGTGACACAACAAGTAGCCATGAATTGACATGACAAAACATGTTACGAATCCTACCTGCGACAGTGGGTCGTACGACTGAGTTTGCATTGGACTGTAGCAGGTATGCAACGTATCAGAAGAGGTGTGGCGCCATGCATGATGCACAGAAAATAACTTGGTTTGGCAAATAAATGGAAGAACCGCATATGAACGATTCGTAAGTTCCGCGGTGGGAACTGAACACACGGCATGGGGGATACAACGAATGGCAACGATTAGGACATGATACAAATGCAAAGTAACGACTCCTACCTGCGTCAGTGAGCAGTGCGACTAGCCTTGAATTGGACTGTTTAAAGTATGCAACCTATCTGATACGAATCGGTAGTAGAGAGAAACGACTCCGATACGAATCGGTTGTAAAATGTATGAAATGAAGCCGATACAAATCGGTAGTAAGGAGTATTAAATGAATCTGATACGAATTGATTGTAGAGTGTATGCCAGCCCTTACTCTGAAACCAAACACATATACTGTATATATTGGTATCATCCCAAGTGGCATATGCCTTTGGACCTTGTGAAAAAACATTCATAGGCTCTAGACCAGCCTTTCTCAACCTTTATAACAGGAACATTTGAAATAACTTTCTGGTCTCAGGAACTCCTGCTAATAATTTCCATATCTAAAGTTCAAGGTACATTAGTGTGATGGTCACTGAGGAGAATGCTCATTGGGAAGAATCCCACCCTTATAGAAAGCCAAAAAGATAATTTGTGTCAGCGATTACTTATCTGAGAGCAGGAATTTTTCAATGCTCAAGGAACCCCTAGCAAGTTCTGGAGAAACCTTAGGGTTCCACGCAGTGGTGTAACTAGAACCTTCAGGACCCCTGTGCAAGAAACCATGAAGGGCCCCACTAACCTCCGGGCCTTTCCCTACAATCCCTGTGCCTGAATGCCAGTGTCCAGTCGCAAGTGCGATCTTTGTAACCCTGGTAGTTCCGCCACTGGTGTCAGTAGTTTTTATTGTATGATATTGTATATTTTTATTATTTTTTACTTTTTTTTTAAATTATTTTTTACAATCTTTTTAGGAGCCCCATTGAGGGGTTATGGAGAGATATCAGGGGTCCAAACAGATCACTGTTGTTCCACCTTTGAGACAGAGAAAGAAGATTGAGGACACACAGTTTACTATGCTTCAGTTATGAATTGATACAGTCAGTGATTGGTACGGATCACTGACTATTCATTCAGACAAGGAAAGGGCCGGTAAATGTGTCATTTACCGGCCCCTTTCCCGCTCTCCATCCTGACACATCCCCTGCAGCCGGCAGAGCTGGGGGAAGAGGGGGGGTCAGAAGAGAGCTCGGGGGGCCCAGGAAAGAGCTTGGGGGGCAGGAGAGCACACAGAGGGACAGCAGAAAGAAGCTGGATTGGAGGAGCAGTGGGGGGCGTCTGCATATAGAGGAACTGATCTCTTCATTTTCCTCCTGCAGCTGCTGTGGGAAGGAAAGGAGGGCATTCAGCGGCTGCAGGAGGAAAATGAAGAGATCAGTTCCTATATATGCAACAACCCCCGCCGCTCATCCTGTCCAGGTGTACAAGGGGGCCATACTGGCCCCCTGGAGCATGGGGCCAAGTCACAATTGCAACCCTTGCGACCCCTGATTCCACGGAACCCTGTTTGATAATGGCTGCTCCAGACTGTTTAATGTTAATGATGGAACAATAAGACTATACGACCACTTGTGGAAGCATTGGTATGATAGTTTAAGTTTTCTTTAAAATGCTGCTTATGCCAACACTATGGATGATAATAATAAGCGAAAGCATCTATTGGATTTTTTACATAACATTATATAGTCAAGTTCTTCAGTTCTTAAAGGGGTTGTAAAATCTCATGTCTTTTCATCTTAAAGGAGTTGTAAATGCTCACAGTTTTTCACCTTAATGTATAGAATGCATTAACATTCAGCTCACCCCCTTTTCTTACCTGAGCCTGATCGCTTCAGCGACGGGGATGAGCACAGCAGCTCCAGCCGCTGTCTCCAGTCCTCATTGGATAAATTAATAGCAGCAGGAGCCATTGGCTCCCGCTGCTGTCAATCAAAACCAGTGACATGGGACCCGGGGAGCGGGGCCGAGTTCTGCTGTCTGTGTTGATAGCAGGACTCAGGAGCGTGCCCACACAAGTGCCCCCATGGAAAGCGGCTCTCTGTGGGAGCACCGGATGAAGAGGAGGAGCCAGGAATGTTATGGGGGCACCCCAGAAAAGGAGGATCGGGGCCGCTCTGTGCAAAACCCTTGCACAAAGCAGCAGTTTGTTATTAAAAAAAAAAAAAAAATTATATATATATATATATATATATATATATATATATATATATATATATATATATATATATATATATATATATATATATATATATATACATATATATATATATATATATATATATATACCTTTACAATCACTTTACATCTTGTGCTGCAAGAGTTTTATGTCAGACTTCTCCAGAGTGCTTTATGTCAATGGAATCATGCAGATCCTATTAACATGAATGCCAGCTGCAGATTTTTTAGTTAAGGCTTAGCTGAATATGTTCAATCTGTCGATGTGTTCCTTCATTACAGGGTAAAATCAATATCTCATTGAATGTTTATTTTATATGGATTTGTTTTTCTAGGCACATAGACTTGCAACATAAAGAGTAAATGTTTCTAATATGTCATTTTCTGTATACACCAGAACTCAGTCTATAAACAGATCACTCAGTATAAATCACACAGTATAAACATTTCCCAAACCTCAGAATAGAATCCATTTACATCTTCGGCAGGCATAGTTATATCTTTTTAAAATCTTTTCTTGGCAGTATCTTGCATTTTCCACAATAACCTTAAATATTCCATTGGCATTGGCCTTACTAGAAGCTATTCCTCTTATCTATAACTCATATCTTTTACTTCACAGAAACGAATTTTACTTGTATAAAGCTATAAATTAGTGCTTTAAAGCACGGTATTGTGACTTTACATGCAACTGTGGGAGATCTTTATTTGGAAGATACTCAGACCAGACAATACATATAGTGGTTTCTAGTGACAACAAACATAGATGTTACTGACAGCAATTTTCAGATCTAGCTCAGATACTCCTAGTGAAAACTGTAATATCTTGCTGATATGGCTTTTTGGCCCCACCACCAGGCCCTCCCCACCTTTACCTAAAAGTGCAATATCTAACAGGGTTACAGCAGCAACCAGCTGCCATTCTCTCACTACTGATATGGATTTCGGAAACAAACAGTCTATAGAAGAAGTCATTCCAGGTAATGCAGACCTGCTTGTGTATAATTTTGGTCTGTTTACCACTATCACTCTTGTCAGGGATTTTTTCTCAGGGAATAGGTGCCCTTGTCACCCTTTTCCCCACCCCCTACCTACCTCTAAGCACCGTCCCTTGTTTCCACCTCCCAGTACCACCTCTTTTGGAGAAAATAGAACCAAGTATCATTTTGTGATGCTAAGTAGTCTGTATGGAAGCAAAAATAGATCCCCCACAATAATAGACACCCCCAACAATAATAGATCCTCCCAGCAACAATAGACCGCTTGCAACAAAATATCACCTTGCAACAATAGACTCATCCCAGGAACAATGGACCCCACCAGTAATAGATTTCCCAGCAGCCAACAACAATAGGCCCCTCCTCAAGAGTAGATCGCTACCAGCAACTGACCATCAGCAACATAAGACCCCCCTCCCCTAGAAATAATAGACCCCCCCAGCAATAATAGTTCCCTCCCTCAACAGTATACACCCATCAACAAGAGACCAACTAGCAACATAAGACCCCCCCCAGCAACAATAGAACCCCCAATCAACAATATATCCCCCAGCAGCTGGCATCATTGGAGCCTATAGCATACCCCATTACCCCTGCATACATTTAGTGCTGGAGGTGCCGGAACTGCATCCCCCTTGTTGTTATTGTTGGGACACATTGTTATATTGGGGCACATCATCACGACGAGAAAATTAATTCTCTTTTAGTACGTGCCTGCTATTTTTGGTCATTACCATGTGTAACAGCAGGTGAGGAATGTGCAGACTCCTGCTGCCACACTGACTCTTCCTCAGAGTTTGTGAAATTCCATATAGACTTTCCCTTCAAACATGCTGTGAGAACTAGCATCAAATGTAGAGCTTTTAAGGATACCGCCACTCACTTTTCTTTTTAAGGGCTTTTCTTGCCCATTTTTATTTAAAAGAAAGTTCAGCAAACACAAAACATGAGTTTCCCACACAGGGGTTTTCAGCATTTCACTCTTGCTTCAAAAATACAATCACTCGGCCCATCTGGCTTGCACTTGCAGTACACCTGCTATGGCCTTTGGTTTGTCTCCCACAAACCAAGTGATTGGTCACTCACCAACTCAGTGCACACAGCTAGCAGCCTCTTGCTGACTCCCACCTCTCTCCTAGGTGGAGATCTCCTGATTCCTGGGCCAGACCTCCTGTCTGCCAGCGTGAAGCTTAGAATTATGGTCAGATCATTGCTAATAGCTCAGCACACACCTGACCAATTTGTGTGCTGGCTGTTCTGAAACCCTGGACCCAGGATTGGAGATTTCATCCCACTCGGATCACTTAGAAATCTCCAGGCTCTAGGTCCCAAAACAGACTTTAGAAAACACTGAGAAATTGAAAATCTGGTTTCCTCTCCATGACACAAGCTCCCTGGGGTCCCTCAACCTGCCTGGTTGAGAATTCTGGGTCACAACCTCTTTCTAGACTCTGCCAGGGCAACGCTCTGCCACAATGCCTATCCATCCTCTACCACAGTTGTTTCCCTAAATCTTTGGAATGAATGTATTTTCCATGGTAACTGGACACTATCAGTGCTGAAAGATTGTGCCACAAAGAGAGCCCCATCTCTGCTGTAGAAACCATGAGATGGGGCTTTGTATCCCTTTCATACCTACAAAATTGTTATTTTGGTAAGGAATAAAATGTATAAGGGGCATCCCTCATACTGATATATTCACTCATCGTTTTCTACCTTCTACCTCCAAGTGATTGCAAATATTAGTTTTGGAGATGTGGGAATCCTGGGCTTTGTTATATTTAGTGTACATTTCATTCTGTGGTCTTTAAATTATAAGAAAGTGACCCACCAAATCAGAACCTGTTCCTGATTTTCAACTAGGAATTATGGTAACCCCAGCCTAAAGGTCCCAGTAAGGTATAAGAGGTATTTGGAATGGCACAGTAATGTCTACATGCCTATTTTTTTCTGGTTTAGAATCTCACTGTTGAAAATGTATGCACTTATTAACCTTCTTAAAAGCCATCTATGACAAATAGTGGTACATACATATTGATAAGCTCTGAAAATCGGAATGGAAAAAATAAAGATGTTGGTATTATTATAAAAAATGTAATTAATCACTTCAACACCGGGCCAATTCTGACACTTTTCACATATATGTAAAAGTCTAAATTTTTTTGCTAGAAAATTACTTAGAACCCTCAAGCATTATAACAGAGGCCCTAGAGAAAAAAAGGGGGTGGGGCATTGCAATTTCTTTATGTCACATGGTATTTGCGTAGAGGTTTTTGAAAAGAATTTAAAATTTTGGGGAAAAAAATGCATTTCAATTCACAGAGAGGGAAGAACAACATCAGTTCCTGTCTCTCTGTGTAATGCAGCCGATGCTGCCGGTCAGAGTGGGGATGCCCCCCTCCCCCACTTCCGCTGCCTGTAGAAGTGATTGTACAGCCACTCTAATGCCACTCTAATGCCGCGTACACACGATTGCACATTCCAACAACAAAATCCATGGTTTTTTTTCCGATGGATGTTGGCTCAAACTTGTCTTGCATACACACGGTCACACAAATCTTGTCGGAAATTTTAGACGTCAAGAATGCGGTGACGTACAAAACGTTCGACGAGTCAAGAAAAATGAAGTTCAATAACCAGTGCTGCTCTTTTGCTTGATTCCGAGCATGCGTGAAATTTTGTGCATCGGAATTGTGTACACACGATCGGAATTTCCGACAACAGATTTTGCTGTCAGAAAATTTGAAATCCAGATCTCAAATTTTGTTTGTCGGAAATTCCGACGGAAAATGTCTGATGGAGCCTACACACGGTCGAAATTTCCGACAACAAGCTCCTATCGAACATTTCCCGTTGGAAAATCTGACCGTGTGTACGCGGCATTATACTTCTACTTTACAGGGCATCGGCTGCTTTAAATTTTGATACCGAGAGCAGGCATCATCATTCAGTGTAACCACTGAAAACCCAGGACGTCATATGACGTCCACCTGGGTATAGTGGTTAATTGTAAAGAGCAATGATGATGCATTAAAGATTGTAACCTATATGAACCAATCAGGTTTCACCCTTTATAGCAGGGAATGAAGGATGCTTGACAATTGATCACTAGAGGTGGCCATTTATTTTAGAGAACAGCCAATGCTCTTTTCTTCTCTCTATTGGACACTGCAGTGCTTACTTCACACTGTGCCTGCATTTTATGTTGTGTTGTCTGCATAATGGTGCAGTGAACACTTTGTGATAGGAGGAGACACTGATCACATGACCTTGACAAGTCATGTGACCAAACTCTACTCCTCCAGGCACTTTGTTCCCCCCATTTATTAAAAATAACAAACTTTGCTTGCTTCAGAGTCTCAAAGTAAGCAAAGCACTAAGTACATTTGTGAAACATACCACTGTGGTTTACAAATGTGCTTTTTGAAATTGCAGTATGGCCTAGATAAAGGCATAGCCACACATTTATAACTGGGTCCCAACATGTTTCTAAGACTTGCACATTTAAAAGGAACCATTTAAATTGCAACAAAAATTGAAAAGAAAATTATTGATGCTCTATGACAGGTGGTATAACGAATGATGTTAGAATAAACATTTTTCTCCAGAGACTTGACATCTTTAATTGAGATATTGGATTTCATAACCATGACAGCTCCTAGAGACATCTGTAGCCAAAGGGATCAAATTCACCAATGAAATAATATATATCTTTGCCCTGATAGCCCTTTTTCCCTTGATATTCAGGGAAATTTTCTTTTTTTTATTTCCTTGCACATGATTGGATGTTTGAAGTGAACACTGGTTTACAGGACTAAGTGAAAACAAAAATCTACAACATTGTATTAAGAAAATCATTAACTAACATGTTGATCAGAATTTGTCAGCAAGAATGGAAGGAAAAGGGGATTTGCCTGTCTTAAGGCCCCCCTTTTCCTTATGGGATTGTGGCAGGAGCAGGTTCCAGGCTCCTCCGCTGTGAAGAATCGGTGGGAAAGACTGTGATTGGTTCTCCAGGTCAGCTGACCTGGAGAATTCTAGAATAAAAAAATAAATGATTAAATAGATGTCATAAACCAGATGTGACCAGAACTGTGTGACTGCGACAGAGTGAACCAGACATAAATAGGTGAAAGTAAGTTTATTAAGGAAAATGCATATGTGAACACACCACCAATACAGAGTGAACAACCAAACAAGCAGTGATATTAAACCAACCAGCATATGTAGCAAGAGGGAGTACCAGAATCGTAATCAAGCCAGGCCGGGGTCATAAACAGGGGATAGTAGCTGGGAAGGAAGATAAACAGGACAAGAGAGGATGATGGATCACAGGAGGGATGGGTCAGGTACAAGGCTCAGGGTCCAGGGTCCAGGGTTCAGGTAACAGACAGGAAACAGGATAAACAGGTTCCAGGAATCAGGCTTCAGGTTCAGGAATCAGGAATCAGAGTAACAGGATGCAGGTCAGGGCTCAAGGACAATACCAGGGCAACATAAGTGTGCACTTGCCGGGTATTTATACTGCAGCTCTGCTAATTATGGTCAGGTGACACCTGTCTGCAGAGGGGAATACCTGCTCCATACTGCCAGGATTCCTCCGCTGGTGGATGCCAGTACTGCGGCCCAAAGGTGACAGAATACTTGCAGGAAAGAGCTCTTCTGACAGCTCTGAACTGCCAGGAGACACCTGCTGGTGGACCTCAGTACTGCACGCCAAATGATCGTTATTACCAGCGGAGGAGACCTTTCCTGACAGTACCCCCCCTCGAAGGAGCGACCTCCGGACGCTCCAACTAGCCGTTGCTGGGGAAAGTCCATGGTGTCCAGCCGGGCAGCGGGCACCTCAAGCTGGGCAGCAAGCAGTGGCACATCAGGCTGGGTAGCAGACAGGAACACATCAGGCTGGGCAGTGGGCAGGAACACACCATGCTGGGCAGCAGGCAGGAACACACCAGGCTGGGCAGCAGGCAGGAACACACCAGGCTGGGCAGCAGACAGGAACACTTCAAGCTGGGCAGCAGACAGGAACACTTCAAGCTGGGCAGCAGACAGGAACACTTCAAGCTGGGCAGCAGACAGGAAAACTTCAAGCTGGGCAGCAGGCACGGCACTTCAAGCTGGGCAGCAGGCACGGGCACTTCAAGCTGGGCAGCAGGCACATCAGGCCAGGAAGCAGGCATGGGCACTTCAAGCTGGGCAGCAGGCATGGGCACATCAAGCTGGTCAGCAGGCACGGGCACTTCAAGCTGGGCAGCAGGCACATCAGGCTGGGCAGCAGGCATGGGCACTTCAAGCTGGGCAGCAGGCACGGACACTTCAAGCTGGGCAGCAGGCACAGGCACTTCAAGCTGGGCAGCAGGCACATCAAGTGGGGTAGCAGACACTTTAAGCAGGACAGCAGGAACATGCACATCAAGCTGGGCAGCAGGCACATCAAGCTGGGCAACAGGCACGGGCACATCAAGCGGAGCAGCAGGTACAGGCACATCAAGCTGGGCAGCAGGCACTTCAAGCTGGGCAGCAGGCACTTCAAGCTGGGCAGCAGGCACGGGCACTTCAAGCTGGGCAGCAGGCATGGGCACTTCAAGCTGGGCAGCAGGCACGTCAGGCTGGAAAGCGGGCTCATCAAGCTGGAAAGTAGGCACTGGCACCTCCGGCTGGAACACTGGCAACTCAGGCTGGGACTCTGGCACCTCCGGCTGGGACTCTGGCACCTCCGGCTGGGACTCTGGCACCTCCGGCTGGAAAGCGGACATCAGGACATCGAACTGGATAACAGGTACTGGGACGTCAGACTGCATTGCAAGCACTGGGATGTCAGGCTGGATTGGATTAGCTTGTGCGGAGGAAGGTTGGGTTACTGGCAGGATCGTCTTGGTTGGAAAAAACTTTTGTTTTTTTCTTTGGCTTAGCCACTGAAGCTCTGTAGGTGAGGGGTGCAGCAGACTGGAAAGGAGGATTGGGATATGGTAGAGAAGAGGTAACAGTAGCTGGGGGAAGTTCCTGTGGGTTTGTAGGCAGCTGAGAAGAGGCAGGTGGGTTGAATGCAGGATAGGTACAGGGAGCAGAGACTGGATATGAGTATTTGGTCGGCAGCAGCGTATACTGAGCTGCAACTGCGGTTGACATGGGTGATGGGGAAACATACATTTGGGTAGGCTGGTGTTTGGTGGCAGAGGTGGTTTGTTTGGCTGTAGCTGATTGCATTATGTCAGACCATGCTGAAAGTATAGGTTGTACAAACTGTGCTTTAAATCTCCCTGTCTAACAAAAGACTGAGCAGACACAATGCACTTAGCAATCACCTGTGGGGAACAGGCTGAGTAGTGCTCACAAAAATCGTCTGGATCATCTTCAAAAAGCCACACTAGGGATACAACCTGATTCATATCAAAAGGAGGAGTGAAATCATCACGGCCCTCTGGAATACAGGGCAGGGCCAGCTCAGTACAGATCTTGATCAAAGGCTGCACCTCCCTAAACAATATATAACCCTGATCGACCAGGGAGTGAGCCAAACCTATAGTTGCAAACGACTGGTCAATAAACCATCCTTTCAAAGCCTGGCGGCAATAATCACCACTTTCAGATGCCAGCAGAGAAAAATAAACAACCTCATCGGCATTCATGTTTGCAACCAACTGAATCAAAATGGTTCCCCTGTGCAGCCACTTCTGGTCAGGGATGGCCCTGGTATTCTGTCATAAACCAGATGTGACCAGAACTGTGTGACTGCGACAGAGTGAACCAGACATAAATAGGTGAAAGTAAGTTTATTAAGGAAAATGCATATGTGAACACACCACCAATACAGAGTGAACAACCAAACAAACAGTGATATTAAACCAACCAGCATATGTAGCAAGAGGGAGTACCAGAATCGTAATCAAGCCAGGCCGGGGTCATAAACAGGGGATAGTAGCTGGGAAGGAAGATAAACAGGACAAGAGAGGATGGATGGATCACAGGAGGGACGGGTCAGGTATAAGGCTCAGGGTCCAGGGTCCAGGGTTCAGGTAACAGACAGGAAACAGGATAAACAGGTTCCAGGAATCAGGCTTCAGGAATCAGGAATCAGGACTCAGAGTAACAGGATGCAGGTCAGGGCTCAAGGACAATACCAGGGCAACATAAGTGTGCACTTGCCGGGTATTTATACTGCAGCTCTGCTAATTACGGTCAGGTGAAACCTGTCTGCAGAGGGGAATACCTGCTCCATACTGCCAGGATTCCTCCGCTGGTGGACGCCAGTACTGCGGCCCAAAGGTGACAGAATACTTGCAGGAAAGAGCTCTTCTGACAGCTCCGAACTGCCAGGAGACACCTGCTGGTGGACCTCAGTACTGCACACCAAATGATCGCTATTACCAGCGGAGGAGACCTTTCCTGACAATATAATAACCCCTAAGGTTAGGATAGGTCAATTAGGGTCATCTGACCCCCTGGAACATTCTGGAATTCCAGGGGGTCCCTATATAAAGGGCTAGCTTATAGGGTCTGGGGCCAGTCGCCTGAAGAGGATCAACAGCGGAACTTCCCACCCCTCCCTTCCCTTGTCGCGGCTATGTTATGTGGTATGGTTCCCTTTGCTAATTGAAGGTAAAGGGGGAGAGTTTTATGAAATATTATTAAAGTCAGATTTGTTTTTCAGCTTGAGTCTTAGTGGCTTAGCTGTATTTTATTAAATATTTGGTGTTGAGTTATTTCTATGTCTGAAATGAATATGGATGTTAATTTATTTTGAATAAATATGTTTATAAGCCAATAATATATGCCGCGGCCAAATTTTATAGAATAAAATAGTTTATCAACAAAGTGGTTTATCGAGTTTTCATTTTGTCTAGGCATTCCTGCCTGCGATCCCATAGTGCAAAGCATTGCAGGAAAGGAAAAGCATTTATTTCTTCTGTCTGTTGTTCCACTTATCTAAAGCCCTTTTTTTTCATTAAAAATATACCAAACTGCTATGACACATGGAATGTAAACATGTCAAAGTTCTATAAGATGGAAAATTGACATCATCATTTAAAACAGTGACACAAACATATTTAAAGATCATAAATATGTAAGCTGGTAATGAACTAAAATTCTAGTCAATCCTTTTAACAGACCCCTGCCAACTGGTACATTTTATGACACATACAGTATCTCACAAAAAGTGAGTACACCCCCCACATTTTTGTAAATATTTTATTATATCTTTTCATGTGACAACACTGAAGAAATGACACTTTGCTACAATGTAAAGTAGTGAGTGTACAGCTTGTATAACAGTGTAAATTTGCTGCCCCCTCAAAATAACTCAACACACAGCCATTAATGTCTAAACCGCTGGCAACAAAAGTGAGTACACCTCTAAATGAAAAAGTCCAAATTGGGCCCAAAGTGTCAATATTTTGTGTGGCCACCATTATTTTCCAACACTGCCTTAACCCTCTTGGGCATGGAGTTCACCAGAGCTTCACAAGTTGCCATTAGGGTCCTCTTCCACTTCTCCATGACGATATCATGGAGCAGGTGGATGTTAGAGACCTTGCACTCCTCCACCTTCTGTTTGAGGGTTTAGGGTTTAGGTCTGGAGACATGCTTAGCCAGTCCATCACTTTTACCCTCAGCTTCTTTAGCAAGGCAGTGGTCATCTTCAAGGTGTGTTTGGGGTCGTTATCATGTTAATACTGCCTAGCGGCCCAGTCTCCGAAGGGAGGGAATCATGCTCGGCTTCAGTATGTCACAGTACATGTTGGCATTCATGGTTCTCTCAATGAACTGTAGCTCCCCAGTGCCGGCAGCACTCATGCAGCCCCAGACCATGACATTCCCACCACCATGCTTGACTGTAGGCAAGACACACTTGTCTTTGTACTCCTCACCTGGTTGCCACCACACACGCTTGACACCATCTGCACCAAATAAGTTTATCTTGGTTTTATCAGACCACAGGACATGGTTCCAGTAATCCATGTCCTTAGTCTGCTTGTCTTCAGCAAATTGTTTGCAGTCTTTCTTGTGCATCATCTTTAGAAGAGTCTTCCTTCTGGAATGACAGCCATGCAGACCAATTTGATGCAGTGTGCGGCATATTTTCTGAGCACTGACAGGCTGACCCCCCACCCCTTCAACCTCTGCAGCAATGCTGGCAGCACTCATACATATATATCCCAAAGACAACCTCTGGATATGACACTGAGCACGTGCACTCAACTTCCTTGGTCGACCATGGCAAGGCCTGTTCTGAGTGGAACCTGTCCTGTTAAACCGCTGTATTGTCTTGGCCACCATGCTGCAGCTCAGTTTCAGGGTCTTGGCAATCTTCTTATAGCCTAGGCCATCTTTATGTAGAGCAACAATTTTTTTTTTTCAGATCCTCAGAGAGTTCTTAGCCATGAGGTGCCATATTGAACTTCCAGCGACCAGTATGAGAAGGTGAGAGCAATAACACCAAATTTAACACACCTGCTCCCCATTCACACCTGAGACCTTGTAACAATAACGAGTCACATGACACCGGGGAGGGAAAATGGCTAATTGGACCCAATTTGGACATTTTCACTTAGGGGTGTGCTCACTTTTGTTGCCAGCGGTTTAGACATTAATGGCTGTGTGTTGAGTTATTTTAAGGGTACAGCAAATTTACACTGTTATACAAGCTGTACACTCACTACTTTACATTGTAGCAAAGTGTCATTTCTTCAGTGTTGTCACATGAAAAGATATAATAAAATATTTACAAAAATGTGAGGGGTGTACTCACTTTTGTGAGCTACTGTACATAAGGAGGTTTTATAATGTCAAATATACCACGAGGAGGAACTTGTTTTTACCTTAGCAAATACATACAAAACTTGGAAAAAAGGAAAACCTAATATACTATATTTCTATCAAGGATGTAATTAAAATTAAAACCACCCTTTGCCTTAGGAATAGCTTTAGTCTTTCTTGGAATTATGTCATGAAGTCATGTGAGGAACAAGTGTTAACAAAATTCTTAAGAAAAAAATGCCTCCAGCACATGTAGAAAAAGCTACAAGGAAAAAAATATATTAATACTTATCTGTCTTGGAGCAACTCTTTACTGTATTAAAGAGATACGGCTTTCTGAAAAATGTTCACATCTCACACATTTGGGAAAGTTAAATTCTTGGTTCCCCTTTGTGCACTTTGGTTCTTTCCACTGACTGCTATGTCACTACAGGACAAATTAGTGATATAGGAGCTGGTGGATAGAACTGCAGCACACAACATGGAACCAAGCATCCGACAGCTAGAAATGTGTTTGACGCAGTAGAGTCTCTTGAATACAGCAGAGAACTGATGCATGGTCAGGACAGTTAAAATCTCCTTGTATGCAGCTTTTTGTAAATTTTGGTATGTGGCATAAAGGTCACTTTAAAAATGGAGAAAGAAAGTTACTTCACAGTTTCAAATTCAGAGCTTCCTATAAGATCTAGTAATTGAGGGATCCATGGAAGGCATCTGATTTTACACTGGTATACATGAAAGCACTACTTTGCTTAGTAGTGTGTGTGTTGGGGGAAGGGGCGACCAGGGAGGTATTGTCATCTTAAAATAGGGGAATATCATGAGGGAACAATGTTTACATCATGTGATTCTATTGGTGCTGTAACATGGCCTTGCATTCCTTGACCATTGTATATCCACACAGATAAATCAACAAAACAAATTACTCCTACAAGTTATTTTTCAAGATGGCTGCCCAATGCCGTTGTGAACCCCCCACAATGTTTAACAGCTTACAATATACAATAGACTCAATTCAGTAAGTTATTACAACCTTTATTTGTAATAATAAGTGGTATGGTGGGATCCAAAGTTAAGCCTACAAAGATACAGGAAATATGGTATAACATCAGACTACTACTTTTCTCAATTGTTCAAGGGTTGAGGCTTTGTGCTCCACCAGGGTATTCTTATATATGCACTGGCCTTGGTTGCAAGCAGATTCCATTAGTAGACCGTTATATATTCCACCTTTATGTAACTTTGACATACACTATATTGTCAAAAGTATTGGGACACTTTCCTGTACACGCACATAAACTTTAATGGTATCCCAGTCTAATGCTGGCCATACACTATACGAAAAATCAGCCAAACCCATTTTCAAAAAAGGAACATTCGGCCATGAGAGCAAACGATAGTGACATCATGTAATGACCGATAAATTGTTCAGTGGACATAAATGAATCAATTTTTTGTATACCCTGTATACAATTTTACATATACCTAGTGCAAACAGTTTGGATGGGAAACACATTAACCTTTCAATTTATCGTTCGTTCGTCAAAAAATTCCCAAACTTGGCCTTCGTTTTTTCAGCTAAACGATTATCGATTCTGTGCCCATTAACTGGCAGAAAAATGGACGAACTGTCTAAATGACTGAATTTCGGACAATGTTTTTGTATAGTGTATGGCCAGCATTAGTCTGTAGGGTCCAATATTGAGTTGTCCCACACTTTGCAGCTATAACAGCTTCAACTCTTCTGGGAAGACTGTCCACAAGGTTTAGGAATGTGTCTATGGGAATGTTTGACCATTCTTCCAGGAGCGCATTTGTGAGGTCAGGCACTGATGTTGGACAAGAAGGCCTGGCTCACAGTCTCTGCTCTAATTCATCCCAAAGGTGTTCTATTAGGTTGAGGTCAGGACTCTGTGCAGGCCAGTCAAGATCTTCCACCCCAAATTCTCTCATCCATGTCTTTATGAACCTTGTTTTGTGCCCTGGTGCGCAGTCATGTTGGAATAGGAAGGGGCCATCGCAAAACTGTTCCCACAACGTTGGGAGCATGAAATTGTCCAAAATGTCTTCGTATGCTGATGCCTTAAGAGTTCCCTTCACTGGATCTAAGGGGTCAGGCCCAACCTCTGATTAACAACCCCACACCAGAATCCCCCTCCACCAAATGATTTGGACCAGTGCACAAAGCAAATACATGGATGAGCAAGTTTGGGGTGGAGGAACTTGACTGGCCTGCACAGAGTCCTGACCTCAACCTCTTATAGTTGACACATACAATTATCAACAGTCAACCTAACATGCATTTGATATTTTTCAAACTGCCTTTTTTATACCCTCACTTCCATTAGGTCCAGGAAAACCAAATTAACTACATGCACTATGCTAATAGCCCTGCTTGTTGCTATTAGCATAGTGAGTTATTTGGTCAATCATTGCTCCTTTACAGTGGAATTACTGAACCTTTCTGTTCCCTTTTGCAAGTACAACATAGAATTGAGAACAGGATCTTAGCTATATAGTGTTACAATGCTTTACAATAATATCTATGCCTATGTGTTGCAAAGTTACAGTAAAGGCAACCGACTAGAGAGCTTCCCAATCTAAATTCATCAAATATTTATTTTAGCTGTATAAGTGCAATGTTTATTATATCAAGATTAAAGTAGGTAAGTAGTCTGCGCTTCTGATTTTGGAGAATTATTGTTAGTCCCAACAGCTGTACATCAAACTATAATACTTAAAGTGTTACTAAACCCAGGACCCTGCATTCACTATATCTGGTCTCCCACAGTACACAGAACATGAAAATGCAATTATTTTAGTAAATATAAACTGCTAAATACCTTTTTTCATCAGAAGTATATAGCAGTCCTGTGACATCTATCAGTGTCTGGTTAAAGCTTGTGGGAGTTTCCATTCTACTCTGACTGTCCCATGAGGCTGCGGGACCCCTGACCCTCTGAACAGTGCTGATTGGCCCTGTGCTGATCTCATGCACTCTCCCAAGAAA
Source organism: Aquarana catesbeiana (assembly GCF_042186555.1). NCBI lineage: Eukaryota > Metazoa > Chordata > Amphibia > Anura > Ranidae > Aquarana > Aquarana catesbeiana. Next base: position 260,703,887 of record NC_133326.1, read on the forward strand.
AAAAAAACTCTCTAGCAATACACACCAAACTGAGCATGTGCAGGCTCTGTTCTACCAGGAAATGAATTGGGGACTGTGGAAGAAGGAGAGGATCAGAGAAGACAGGATCAAACAGCCTTTTTACACATTGCAGAGGATTAACCCCTTAGGTTCCACAGTGAGTATAACAAGCAAGCTTTACTACATATACAGACTGATTTTACTGCTGTGGGTTTAGTAACACTTTAAGCTCTGGCACTTCATAAATTATATGAAATGTACTCATTTATTGAACAGCTATAAGTCTTACCCTAACACTTTAACTGGGCAATAGTGGTTTAAATAAATGTAAAAGTTCAGCACTTAAGAACCTTAAAACCTCCCTTTCCTCCCTTTTATATTCTTTAAACATAAACATATAAAGTGACCAAGTATACCTAAAATTCTTTTGAAACATATATTCCTTAAATGAAGTAGTCCCCAAACTCAAAGTGCTAAGTTCATGCTTCAAAAAAAGTCCAAATTGTCCGAAAAAAACTTTTCAGTGCAACTGCTCTCCATTTATCAGTGCAAAAACCTCCAGTGTTTTCATACATGATTCCAATATACTGCAAATTTTTCCAGTGCTTGTGATTTTCAGTGCCACTATTGAAGAAACCGTCAATGTTCAGTCACATTTAGTAGATTTGTTTTTGACTACAATAAATGTATTCCATATGGGTGGGTTAGGAGAATAAAAACAATATGTTAGAAATCAATATTGCAAGTCAAATGCTCACTCCCTTTTTTTTTCTCCTCCTTAGAAGCAATAAAAATAAGCGACTCCAGATGTTTTTCATTATTACACGGAGTATGTATCCTCCCCTGGCTCGCCAGCTTCTATGAATTCCACAGTGTTTTTTTTTTTTTTTTTTTTTTTCCTGAAACTGGAATAGAGCTCAGTCAGAAGGTCATTTTGTGTTCTTTAGACTTAAAGATACCAGTACTTTACTTTTCTTGAAGTTTCCAGCTTTAACCTTCAGCAAGAATTCTGTCTTCCAGGATCACATGTTTGTGCTAGCTCTTAGTTCTGTATACTGTTTGCCGAGGCAGTGAAGCATGTTTGCAATAATATAATTATCAAAGAAAGATTAGATATAATGTTTAATCAAGCAGTTCTCCTGTATGAAAAAAAAAAAAAACGTAGCATGGAATAAACGTGAATGTGAATCAGTTGTACATAAGGGGGCAACGGGGATATGTTAACCATTTAAGGAGCTAGGACATATGAAGAGGACACACCGATTTGGATGCAGATTTTCTCCACATCCAATTCGCATGACAGGAAATTGTGGCCGGCTCTCTATGGAGCCTGTTCACATATCTCCATAGTGGCTGTGGAGCAGCTTGCACAGAGGTCCTGTGTGTCTTTGGCTCCATTTCAGGGCTGAATTCAGGCAAAAATTTGTCCCTGGTTCGTCCCTGAAACAGAGAACAGGGACACATCGGACTCCTGTTGTGAGCCGCAGCATCAGTGTGAACCCAGCCTGAAGGTTTAATCCTTATTTGTACAAGGGGTTCTTTGCTGTTAGAGCAGTAAAAATGTGTAACTCCCTTTCCTAGGTAGTAGTATTAACTGAGAGTGTTAATACATTCAAAAAATGTTTTGTTTTCTCCCTCGGTAAGCATAATATACAGAGGTATGTGGATTCACACATGCCTAGTGTGTCCTTCACAAAAAATGAGGAACATGCATGGACCGACTTTTGTCAGTAGGAATATTCGTTTCTACAACTGCCCCAGAGGCATCTCATTAAAAGGACATCCTTCTTTTCTGTAGGCTTCCTCTGTAGTGAAGGTCATAAGAGTCTTTGCTTTCCTTTCTTAAATGAAGGCCAATGTGTTGATCATTACAGGACAATAAAAACTCACAAGCACATTGTTTTAACCTTGGAGCTACAGAAGACAAGGATTTCAGTTTGAGATTTTTCTATAAGGTATAGACTTCAACTACCGAATTATAAATACCGTATTTATCGGCGTATAACGCACACCGGCGTATAACACGCACCTTAACTTTAAGAGGGACGTTTCAGAAAAAAAACTTAAATTTTAAAATAAGGGTCAGTGCTCTGCAGCCTCACCAGTGCCCATCAATGCAGTCTGATCTATGCCCATCTGCAGCCTCTAATATGCCCATTATTGCAGCCTGTTTAGTGCCCATCTGCAGCATCTAACATGCCCATCTGCAGCCTCTAATGTGCCCATTATTGCAGCCTGTTTAGTGCCCATCTGCAGCCTCTAACATGCCTATCTGCAGCCTCTAATGTGCCCATTATTACAGGCTCCAAGATGCCCATCTGCAGCCTCTAATATGCCCATTATTGCAGCCTGTTTAGTGCCCATCTGCAGCCTCTAACATGCCCATCCGCAGCCTCTAATGTGCCCATTATTGCAGCCTGTTTAGTGCCCATCTGCAGCCTCTAACATGCCCATCCGCAGCCTCTAATGTGCCCATTATTGCAGCCTGTTTAGTGCCCATCTGCAGCCTCTAACATGCCTATCTGCAGCCTCTAATGTGCCCATTATTGCAGCCTCCAAGATGCCCATCTGCAGCCTCTAACATGCCCATCTGTAGCCTCTAGCATACCCATGATTGCAGCCTGTTTAGTATACATCCGCAGACTCGCCTTTGCAGATGATTGCAGCCGCGCCAGAGCTGGATGACACAGATCTGCGATCTCCTGTGTTTCCGGTGCTCTGTCACTCACAGTCCCACCCGGCTCATATGATGGACAGAGCAGTGGTCCAATGCTGGGCCAGGGGGGCGGGACTGTGTGTGGCAGCACCGGATATACAGGAGATCGCTGCTCTGTGTCATCCAGCGGCGCTCGTCCCCTCCTTCCACTCCGAGTAGCAGAGATCGGCGTATATTACGCACACACGATTTCCCCCTGATTTTCAGGGTGGAAAAGTGCGTGTTATACTCCGATAAATACGGTATATATAGATAGACATACATAAGGACCAGCTCCAGATATTTAGGAATATACTTGAGGAAAGAGACTGTTGCAAGGTATGAATGATTTCAGTAGAGTCGTGAACTTGTGATAATCAAAGAATATAGGGGGATACAAACAAAACAGAGGACCCCAAGAGATCATAGTTCCAGCATATGAACTGAGTCTGTTTAGAATTAAACTATTCAGCCAATGTAATTTTACACCAGCAGAACAAACAAACCTCACAAAAATGTAATGTAAAATGCCTACTGGGAAATACTTGCAAAAAATGTATTCCAGATGTATAGTTAATGCATTGTAACATTTGTTTTCTTTCTTCGTGCAATGTGATGCAGTAAATATATTTTGATACTATACACGTTTTAACAATAATTAAGGTAAGACTTATAGCTATTCAATAAATGAGTATAATTCATATAATTAATGAAGTGCCAGAGCTTAAAGTGTTACTAGACCCACAACAGTAAAATAAGTCTGTATATGCTGTAAAGCAGGGGTCTCCAAACGTTTTAAACAGAGGGCCAGTCTACTGTTCTTCAGACTTTAGGAGGGCCAAATTGTGGCCAGTGGGGGTAGAAAATGTCCCGAGCCCCGCATCAGTGAGAATAAATATGGCCTCATGGTTAGTGGTCAGTATGAGGAGAAGTGCCCCATCATTTGTATTAGTAGGAGGAAAAAGTATCCCATCATTGGTATCAGTGGAAGACATAGTGCCCCATTCCTGGAGCCTCATATCATTTGGAGGAATAGTGCCCCAAGGGCCGCATAAAGGCCCGCAAGGGGCCACATCTGGCCCTTGGGCCGCAGTTTGGAGACCCCTGCTGTAAAGCATGCTTGTTATACTCACTGTGGAACCTAAGGGCTAATCCTCTGCATTGTGTAAAAAGGCTGTTTGATCCTGTCTTCACTGATCCTCCTCTTTTTCCACAGTCCCCAAACCATCTCCTGATAGAACAGAGCCTTGGGGGCAAGCTGCACATGCTCATTTTAGTGTGGAAGTTTTTTTTTCTTGGGAGAGTGCATGTGATCAGCACAAGGCCAATCAACATTGTCCAGACAGAGGGTCAGAGGTCTTGCAGCCTCATAGGACAATCAGAGGAGAATGAAAACACCTCCTACAAGCTTTAACCAATGCTCTGCTGGACACTGATAGAAGTCATATGACAGTTCTAACTGCTGATGAGAATAGGTATTTAGCAGTTTATATTTACTAAAATGATTGCATTTCCATGTTCAGTGTACTGTGGGAGACCAGATATAGAGAATGCAGGGTCCTGGGTCTAGTAACACTTTAAAGTCCTCAATTTAAGATGTAAAATACTGGTTTAGTCAGAAACAAAGATCACAGTGGGGGACTATTTAGGTGTCTAATTGGTCAAAAGAAGTTATGGCTGTGCTACATATGCCTTCCTAGGAAATGATTATGAAAAAGATCAAGAAGGATCTGAGTACAGGCAATCATACTAATGTGTGTGATTAACTATGACAAAAAAGTCAACAAAATCATAATAGTATGTCCACACAAATGCTTTATATCAATACATACCCCTATCTTTATCAGCAGTGGCTGAAAGGGAACCTGCCCAGATAGAAATGTTAGATCTGCCATTGTAGCTTCTTTTTGAAAGAGCAGGGTCTGGGCTGTCATCCCAGGCATTGCTTCCCTATTAAATATAATATTCAAAATCAAGTCTGCAATGGTAGCTCCCATATCTTCATCTGGGAAAGTTCCTTTTAATACTACTCTGATGTTCTGTTTGGCAGAATGTCCCTTTTCATGTCACAGGAGAAGGGAAAAGGGAGACAATGCCAATGATGCTTTTCTTAAAGCAGATTTCCACCCTGAAATGTTTTTTTCCATAATCCTTTAAACCTATAAAGAAACATTGGAGGAATTTTTTTTTTTATATACTTACCAGAAACGCCCTGTTGCTATGTAATCCTCCTAATCTGCCACTTCCTGGTCCATGGAGCTCCTCGTCACTTCCTCCCTCGCCTGTGCTCCTGGGAGTCTTCATTTCCCAGGAGTCTGTGGGCAGTACTGTGAGCAAAAATCACGTTATTTCCTGACAGGAAATGAGGCGATTTAAGGCGGTTGCCATAACAATGGGGCGGGACCTTCCTCCGTCGCCGCCTGTTGTTATGGCAACTTTAGAAACAATCAGCGCTACAGCCGCCGGTGAATCGCGCATGCGTGAGATTGAGAGGTGCATACTGGGTCGCTTATCCCGGAAGAGTTATCGATCGGGCTTCACATGCCCACAATCATGATGGCAACGGCCAGAACAGGAAGTACAAACTTGTGAGTATAAAATATATATTTTAGCAACATCCACTATTAAACTTTTATAATCGTTTTTTTATGTAATAATGCATTATGCTCGGATCAATAAAAAAAATGTGTCCGGAACTCCGCTCTATAGAGTAACAGAACTCTGGAAGATGTGCCCAAAAAAGGCAGGTAGAGGAGTATTCACCAGTATTGCCTGTGGTTTCCTTCTAGCTAATATTTTCCTATTACTGACTAGCCATGTCTGCACTGTGTCTCTGTGTGGATGTGGCCATCTTGGTAGAGGCAGGGGGTTTTGTCTTCTAATGTCAGAACCATCAGCAAGGAGAACGGTAAGCAGTACATCTTATAAGACAAGCAGTCAGAGACGACAGTGCCTTAGATCTTACATACCAGGAATAGCATTGACTTTTAAGAGGAATTCAAGGAGCAGTGTCTGTGATTATGGACAAAGGTAGCGTGGCTCAGGATCGAGCCTGCAGGTGTGCCACCATAGGATGCAGTTTCCTATGGTGGCACACTGAGAAGTGGAGGAGCCAGGAGCCCCGGCAAGGAACCTGAGAAGTGGAGATTCAATTCCAATTCCATTGCACAGAGCAGGTAAGTATAAACCTGTTTGTTATTTAAAAAAAAAAAAAAAACTTTGAGTTTACAATCACTTTAAGTTATTGTTCAGACAATTCCCAGTCATTAATTGAGCCTGTCATTGTATTGGATGGAGGGTATGTAAGGTCTAAGGACGCCTTAAGACCTCATGCACACTGTATGCTCTTGATGTTTTTTTCTTCTACAGGAGTTTAGCAACGGCAGTGCGGTAAAAAGGTGCATTTAGCACGTGTTCCTACGTCTGGTGTTATTACATTCTTTTGGCCAGAATTCTGCGCTAAGGAGCTTTTGGCCTTTTTTTATGCTCAAAAGCTCCTGTTTAAAATAGACAAGTGGTGTTTTTTTCTGCATGTAAACTCCCCTACCACTAAACTACTGAAAACACCTATAGTGTACATGGACACATAGGGGGTTATTTACGAAAGGCAAATCCACTTTGCACTACAAGTGGAAACTACAAGTGCAAAGTGCACTTGAAATTGCACTGAAAGTGCACTTGGAAGTGCAGTTGCCATAGATCCGAGGGGGACATGCAAGGGGAATAAAAAACAGCATTTTAGCTTGCACATGATTGGATAATAAAATCAGTACAGCTTCTCCTCATTTCAGATCTACCCCTCAGATTTACAGCGACTGCACTTCCAAGTGCACTTTCACTGCAATTTCAAGTGCACTTTGCACTTGTAGTTTGCACTTGTAGTGCAAAGTGGATTTGCCTTTCGTAAATAACCCCCTTAGACTAACATGGAGGGGAGTTAAAGGGGTTGTAAAGGTAAAAAAAATTTGGGGAATATGTGATCTATGTGATATATATATATATCGTGAATATAGATGTTGTTTGAGCCAAAATGATTTAATTACCTTTTAGTGAAGTATGATTTTTCTCCACTTTCTCCTTTCCTCTGTACTGTATCCTAAACTTTTGGGTTTTCGAGCGTGTTCGCTTCAACTACGTCATGGCTCCGAAGGAACTACAGTTCCCTTGAGGCTTAGCGGCATTGCGCATGTGCACTGCCGCTTTTTCGCCGTGTGACAGAACGAGAACGAGCCTAGTTCTCGTTTCTAGTTCTGCCTTGGTTGAACACACACTGCCCAGTTAACATGCCCATTCCCGCCTCCCCAGCACGCCCATAGTATAAACAAATACTAGTTACTATTCAAAAAAACAAATAAATATATTTAATTATTTATTCCAACTTTCACTGCAGCAAATAAGGCGGGGTTGTGCTGCTGAGATCCTCATTCAATACAATAACAAGGCACGGGAGGCGGAGCTACAGCGCCTTGGACAGGCCCGCGGCCCCCCTGCCTCCCGTGCCTGTGAACGTACACAGCGTCTCCCCTCAGGTATGTAGTCCCAAGGGAGGGGGTGAGCACGCATACTAACCCCCAGCCAGAACAGCTCAGATGATGGGGCAAGCTTACAGAGGAGGAACAGGAAGTTAGAAATTCACACAAAGAAAAAAAGCATTTAGAAGGGAAATCGAAGGAACAGGTAAGTGAACCAACACTGGACTAGCTTGAAGGAACCTATTTGGAAAATAAAAAACCGAACCTTTAGTATCACTTTAACAGGTAGAGGAAAAAAAAAAGCTTCTTTGAGCTGCAATGTATATGAGGCCTAACAGTTTACAAGGTCCAATAAAATAAATAATCCTTCTTATACTGCTTCTCTATATCACCCAAATATACTGTATCTAAAATGCACATTATTACAAACAAATCCTGGATGGAAGTGTATCGACAACAAAAAAAATATATTACAATATACTTCAGTTATTACATAAGACCAAACTTATGTTTCTTTCTATGAATTTACTAGGGTTGTTTTTTCTTCAAACATGTAAAGGTGGTATAAGATAGAAAATAATTGTACAAATGTATTTTATTTATTCTTTATTACAGGTACTTATATAGCACTGTCAATTTACACAGCGCTTTACATATACAGTATATTGTACATTCACATCAGTCCTTGGCCTTATAGTATAAGGTCCCTAGTATATAGGTGCTTATAGTATAAGGTCCATAACGCACATTCATACATACACATACTAGGGTCAATTTAGACAGAAGCCAAATAACCTACCAGCAAGTCTTTGGAGTGTGGGAGGAAACCAGAGTACCCAAAAGAAACCCACGCAGGCACAGGGGGAACATACAGACTTTTATTTAAATTAATTAAAATAATTAATATTAGGCTTGCGCAAGTCGTTTCGTAACGAACGAAATTCAGCCGAATTCAGCATCTTTTGGACATTCGGATGCATCCGAATGTCCGCATAAAAAAATAACAAATTTCAACTAATACGAAAGAAATTGTAGCGGAGATAACGAATGAATTTGACGTGATTCAATAATTCGTTGAAGATCTAATGAAACAAAAGGTCAACTCAAAGTAAATCTTATAGTCCAATCAGCTGATTAATTTTGTGCTGGAGGTTGGATTACTGGCAAAGTGCATTCTTGAGAACTGAATGAGAAGGGTGTTGTATTTTATTTAAGCAGAAGAGAAGAAATATTGTGATTGTGTGTGTTAAAAGATTCAATAAACAAACAACTTTCAAAACTGCGAATCATTATCACAAATCAATATGCATACATAAATATCGAATTTCAACGAATACGAACGAAATGATAGCGCATATCATGATTCAAGATTCAGTATAATGAATATCGACGTTCTACAGAAATAATGAATTATCCAAAAAAAAATTATCCGCATTAACGTAACACAACGAATATAACAGAATGAAATTATGTATTTTACGTATGACAACGAACCGAAACTAAAGGAAATTTTCCATTGTGCACAAGTCTAATTAATATATCAACAGATATATTAAAGGCTTTACATGTATGCCATTTTTGCTAGTATTGAGGTGATGTATCCACCACTGCCTCTACACCAGTTTTTCTTAACCTTTTCTCAGACATGGCAAACTTTAAAAGAATCTTGAGCAATGCCAGTCTAAAATGTAAAAAAATGTAAATGCACTTATCAATGGGTAACCTGAGCCTGGGACATTGCACACAACTGCCTTGGTGAAATGAAACTAGCATCAGAGGTTTCTCCATCACACCAGAGGTCCCCCCCATCACATCAGAGCACCCCATTACATCAGAGTCACCCCTTCATGTCAGAAGCCCCCCATCACATCAGAGTTACTCTTTTACATCAAAGGCCCCCCTATGCATTAGTCAGCCATCACATCAGAGCCTCTCCATCATACCAGAGTCCCCCACATGACATCCAAGTTCCCCATCACAGAGCCCCCAAATCACAAAGTCTTCCATTCACACAGCTTCCCCTCATCACAGAGATCATAAATCAGACAATCCCCCCATCAAAGAGCCCCCTAATCACACAGTCCCCTCATCACAGCAACCTTTTTGCTCCAGCTACATTACAGATGATGGGGTGTGGAGGAGGTCTGGAGGAGACTTCGGTTTTCTACTGAAAGCTGGAGGTGGCCCTGCTTGCCACCTGCCCTGGATCAGAGCCATGTGTCGCCAGGGTATGGGTGAGCTGACCTCCATCACGATAGAAAGAAATGACCCTTTGCCTCCTGGCCCAAGATGCCAAAGCAGGGCAAACTGGGTCATGTGCCAGAAGGTACCCTAGGGTGCCCCAATACCCTCCTTGAGAAATATTACTCTATATTAATAGTAATTAATAGTAAGTCATTCTCTGCAAAGTCAGAGTTATCATCAGGCCACATTTTGCCTACTAAGCAGTGCTTGAGCCTGCTATTTTTTTGACAGGGGCACATGCAATTTAAATCAGTCAAGATCCAGTGATGTCAGGCAGAAAGATCTCCAGAAACTATCCTGATACTGAAAGATGCCACATATGATAACAAGCGGAGTTAAGCCTCGTACACACGATCAGATTTTGTGATGGGAATTGTGTGGTTGTTGTTGGATTTTCCGGGAACAAATGTTGGATGGCAGGCTTTAAGTTTTTCGAAATGTCTGTTGTTGGATTTTCCAAGCGTATGTACACAAGTCCGTCGCACAAAAGTCCAAAGTACAAACATGCATGCTCAGAAGCAAGGACGAGCCAGAAGCGGTCAGTCTTGTAAACTAGCGTTCGTAATGGAGAATTAACATTTGTGACGTGGCAAATTATGAAGTCTCGAAATGCAGCGCACAATTCTCTTCTTCTTTAATGGGATAATAATGAAGCTGCTTTGTTGGTGATACTGATGGAGTTATTGCAAACAAATTTTAAAAGCCTTTTTTTTCTAGTGATATCAAGAATAATATTATTATGCTTGTTATTTTTATTTTGGTGCAAGTTACCACAACACCTTTATCCTGTAGTTTTTAAGATCAAAGATACTATGTTGGTGTCCCGTGTTATTTTTACATTGTATTTTTTAAAATGTAACTGCCTACTCCCAAATTTTTATTCTCCACAATTTTTTTATTGTGTATTAAAAAAAAGAAAACAAATAAAATTAGACATGCTATCTGCCAATAGAACTTAACCAAAAAGTGCATTCTATGCATCCAAAAATATAGAAAATATACCAAATCAAATCATTATTCAACCAAAAAATAAAATAAAAGCCTCATGCATGTGTCCTGCTTCTTAATATAGGGGTCAACAATGCCAAGGGTTGTTGAAAGCAGTCACCAAACTTCTACTAACATAAGAAGGATTAGCAGAAGGAGCCCAAAGGGTGGTGGTGGTGCTAAAGAGCTGAAAAACCACATAGTACGTCACTACATTCGTGTTTGTTGGCCGACAATTCCTTGCCGTTTGTATGCAAGACAGGTTCCTGGCCAACACCCTTCGGACAAAAGTCCGAGGTTTTGTCTGCAGAAAATCTGATCGTTTGTACGAAGCTTAAGTTCCTAAAGACCTTTGGTGGGATTGCTCTGCTCAGAAGATACAATTTGTTATGTTTACAATTTTTTTCCTGTTTGCTGGGGCAGTCTCCCTTATTAGGGTTTTGTCCCCAGCAAACAAACAAATGTGGCTGACACGCCCCCGGCGGCCCCATTGCTGTGTCATTTTATAACCACCAGCTGCATGACAGAAGGTCGAGGGACTACAACACTTCACTGCTATATCCCTCTCAATAATGTTAGTTGGAATGGGAAAAGTTTGTCTTCACCTGCCTACTTTGGGATCGGGTGATGTCACACATGGAGAGGATGTTTATATTCAAGGCAATTCAGAAGGGATGACAGGTGTTCTCTGCTTGGCCAGACTGCAGGTATACCAGGTTGGGAGGGACAGGGAGGTGGGTAAACAGAATAGCTCTAACTAAAGGAAACTTGGAAATGTGGCTAGCTACTGCAGGGTGTATGTGAGGGATCCTAGAGGATTTAAGGTGGATGGTGGGGATTCTAGAGGATGCAGGGTGTATGGTGAGGGATTCTGGAGGGGGCAGGGTGTATGGTAGAGATTTTGGAGGGTGTAGGGTGCTTGTTAAGGATTTTGGAGAGTGCAAGCTAGTACGGTTGAGCACATAAGTTTACATACCCTGGCAGAATTGATGATTTCTTGGCCATTTCTCAGAGAATATGAATGATAACACAAAAACTTTTCTTTCACTCATGGTTAATGTTTGGCTGAAGCCATTTATTATCATTTAACTGTGTTTACTTTTTTCATAATAACAACACGAGCTACCCAAATGACCCTGATCAAGAGTTTACATACCTCAGTTCTTAATACCGTGTATTGCCCCCTTTAACATCAATGACAGCTTGAAGTCTTTTGTGGTATTTGTGGATGAGGCTCTTTATTTTCTCAGATGGTAAAGCTGCCCATTCCTCTTGGCAAAAAGCCTCCAGTTCCTGTAAACTCTTGGGCTGTCTTGCATGAACTGTACGTTTGAGATCTCCCCAGAGTGGCTCAATGATATTGAGGTCAGGAGACTGAGATGGCCACTCCAGAACCTTCACTTTATTCTGCTGTAGCCAATGACAGGTCGACTTGGCCTTGTGTTTTGGATCATTGTCATGTTGGAATGTCTAAGTACATCCCATGCGCAGCTTCCTGGCTGATGAATGCAAATGTTCCTCCAGTATTTTTTGATAACATACTGCATTCATCCATCAATTTTATCAAATTTCCTGTGCCTTTGTAGCTCACACATCCCCAAACATCAGCAATCCACCTCCATGTTTCACAGTAGGTATGGCGTACCTTTCATCATAGGCCTTGTTGACTCCTCTCCAAATGTAGTGTTTATAGTTGTTGAGAGGAGAGGTGGATGTACCAGGCCAACTGTGGATGGGGGAGCCCCTGTTTAAAATAAGCGCAATATGACTTACCTGTAGTCGGTGAATTTTCTGGTGTAGCAGTGGTGTATCACAGCAGCACTTTTGAAGAATATATTGATTACATAGCACTTTTATGGCACAGTGGAAAATATCTTGAAAGTATAAGAGACTTTCTTCTTGCAATAACACTTTATATTATGTAGTGTTTATATGCATATACTATATACAGTATATGCACAATATTCTTTGGGTTATTTATTTATTAATTAGTTGATTTTTTCATTTTGCTTGAATACATGAGTTAAACAGATTAGCGCTGTGTATTATACTGTATATCTACGTTAAAATACTCAGAAGGGTATTGGTATATAGCTACTTTGTCTGTGTAGCACCCTCCAGCTTTGTGAGGTGTTAGAGTAAGGTTTTTCTCTGGCAGTGTAGGTAAATTTAGGCAGGTCTAGCTGGCTGCTAGGCCTGTTTGTTTTCATTCTGGGATGGGAGCGGCTCAGGACATCAGCTGATGACTCGCATAAGGACACCTGTGGGGTGCCTGGAGGTGGTGCTGTTGCAGAGTTTTTTTGGCACGGAAGTCAGTGCTGGCACAACGTGGAGTGAGAGGGAGTGTGTGAGTGTGTGAGCAGGGAGCAGAGGCCCGGATCGGACCCCCCATCTCTAAAAGCACCAGTGCAATGGACGGACCCCCCCGACTGGATCGGACCCCCCACGACCGGACCCTCTCATGACCGAGAGTGGCAGCGGATGGCCCGGGGACCTACAGCAGCGGCAGAGTGGGACATCGTGGTGCCAGAGCAGGTGTACTGAGGACAGTAATCACCCCACAGAGACAGAGGAGGTGGGAGGACGTCCAGTGGGACCGGGGAGTGGAGGGCTGATAGGGAGAGGCGGCAGGTAAGTGAAGTGCAGACCGAAGGAAGAGTGTGAGGCTGATCAGTGAAGTGTCAGCACTGAAGGTTACTGACTGACTGACTGCTAGTGTCAGATTACAAAGGGAGGCTGTGCAGAGTGACAGAGACACAAACTATAAAACCTGACTGACAGTGTATGTGTGTACCTGAGTATTGTGTGTACCTGAGTATTGTGTGTACCTGAGTATTGTGAGTACCTAAGTATTGTGAGTACCTGAGTATTATGTGTACCTGAGTATTGTGAGAACCTGTGTGTATCTGAGTAGTGTGTGGATCATTAGTACCTGAGTATTGTGTGTACCTGTGTATTGTGAGTGCACGTGGGCAGCGAGTACACGAGTGCTGCGAGTGTACGTGGACTGTGAGTGCACATGGGCTGCGAGTGGGCTGTGAGTGCACGTGGGCTGTGAGTACCTGTGTATTGTATTGTTGAGTACCTGTGTATTGTTGAGTATTAGTGTCAGGAAGCTAGTTGTTAGTTAATTTGGACATGGTATAATTCCCAGTCCTCTTTAAATTAGTAGGTACGATGCTCGGCGGGTGTGGAGATGCAACTCAGTGTACATCTTGCGGCATGTATCCGTTCCTTGATCATCTTATTGAGGGCGAATACTGCTGTGCAAAATGTAAGTACATTGTTTCCCTGGAAACCCAGGTTCTGAATCCAGGGAAGCAACTGTCAGCACTGAGAAGACCCTTCATACAAAAGGAGAGTCGGGAACGTACCCGGCAGGTGCCGGCAAGGGCCAGCAAAGAGGCGTGAGGAGACAAAGAGGTGCAGGCACCAGTGGTGTATTTAGGTTTTGTGCTGCCCTAGGCCTGACTAAACTCATGCACCCCCCTAATTTAAATACGACCCACCCCTTGCTGAAGAGGCCACACCCCTTCCTGTTTAAGACCCACCCTGTCATCTGTAAACCACACGCCTTCCTCTTTAGAATAATTTGGCACCTTTCAGGGGGGAGGGGGGAACAGATACCTGTTTTTGACAGGTACCCTTCCCCACTCCCTGGAGACTGCACTGCCCCCTCTGAAGTTCGGCCCCCCTCCTCCTTCCTCCACTGGGGCATTCAGAAAGTGCAACGCGCTTCGCACACGTGCAGTAGTGAACCGTCTGGTTTCCCTTACCATGAATGATGGTGGCAAAACCCGAGAGCCAATCCAAAAATCGGCTGAGGTGTCGACATTGCGGGATCCCTGGACAAGTAAGTGTCCTAATATTAAAAGTCAGCAGCTACAGTATTTGTAGCTGCTGAGTTTTAATGTTTTCACGGGGTGGGGGCGGGACTCCTCTTTAATGAGTTTGCATTGATTTCAGTATTGATGGAGCACTTTATTGCAATATCATGATCTGCATATTAATGCACTTTCACTAAATGTGGACTGTTTAAAGGGTTTGCATTGATTTTAGCATGCATGGAGCACTTTACACATGCCAATGGCGGCTGGTGCTCAAAATTTTTTTTTTTTGGGGGGGGGTGCAAACAAACTAAAAAATTCAGAAAAAAAGACATCAATTGCAGCCTCACTGTGCCCCATCAAACACAGCCACTGTTCCATCAAATGAAGCCACTGTGCCCATCAATTGTAGCTACTGGGCCATCAAATGCAGCCACTGTGCCCGTCAAACGCAGCCACTGTGCCCGTCAAACACAGCCACTGTGCCCACCAAACGCAGCCACTGTGCCCACCAAACGCAGCCACTGTGCCATCAAATGCCAACACTGTTCCCATAACACTGATATAATTTATTAAATGACTTTACCTGCTGTCCTGGGGGTTCCCTTGTGCTTCTCTCTCTCTCCTCCTTACGTCACTGCCAGACCCCGCCCCAGTGCCGAGTAGAAGAGTTAGGGCCCTTTCACACTGGGGCAGTTTGCAGGTGCCATTGCGCTAATAATAGTGCCTGCAAACGACCCGAAAGTGCCACTGCTTTGTCTCCATTGTAAAAGCCCTGAGCGCTTTCACACTGAAGCGGTGCGCTAGCAGGACGGGAAAAAAAGTCCTGCCAGCTGCATCTTCGGAGCGGTGAAGGAGTGGAGTATACACCGCTCCTTCACCGCTCCTGCCCATTGAAATCAGCCTGGGACATTGCACACAACTGCCTTGGTGAAATGAAACTAGCATCAGAGGTTTCTCCATCACACCAGAGGTCCCCCCCATCACATCAGAGCACCCCATTACATCAGAGTCACCCCTTCATGTCAGAAGCCCCCCATCACATCAGAGTTACTCTTTTACATCAAAGGCCCCCCTATGCATTAGTCAGCCATCACATCAGAGCCTCTCCATCATACCAGAGTCCCCCACATGACATCCAAGTTCCCCATCACAGAGCCCCCAAATCACAAAGTCTTCCATTCACACAGCTTCCCCTCATCACAGAGATCATAAATCAGACAATCCCCCCATCAAAGAGCCCCCTAATCACACAGTCCCCTCATCACAGCAACCTTTTTGCTCCAGCTACATTATAGATGATGGGGTGTGGAGGAGGTCTGGAGGAGACTTCGGTTTTCTACTGAAAGCTGGAGGTGGCCCTGCTTGCCACCTGCCCTGGATCAGAGCCATGTGTCGCCAGGGTATGGGTGAGCTGACCTCCATCACGATAGAAAGAAATGACCCTTTGCCTCCTGGCCCAAGATGCCAAAGCAGGGCAAACTGGGTCATGTGCCAGAAGGTACCCTAGGGTGCCCCAATACCCTCCTTGAGAAATATTACTCTATATTAATAGTAATTAATAGTAAGTCATTCTCTGCAAAGTCAGAGTTATCATCAGGCCACATTTTGCCTACTAAGCAGTGCTTGAGCCTGCTATTTTTTTGACAGGGGCACATGCAATTTAAATCAGTCAAGATCCAGTGATGTCAGGCAGAAAGATCTCCAGAAACTATCCTGATACTGAAAGATGCCACATATGATAACAAGCGGAGTTAAGCCTCGTACACACGATCAGATTTTGTGATGGGAATTGTGTGGTTGTTGTTGGATTTTCCGGGAACAAATGTTGGATGGCAGGCTTTAAGTTTTTCGAAATGTCTGTTGTTGGATTTTCCAAGCGTATGTACACAAGTCCGTCGCACAAAAGTCCAAAGTACAAACATGCATGCTCAGAAGCAAGGACGAGCCAGAAGCGGTCAGTCTTGTAAACTAGCGTTCGTAATGGAGAATTAACATTCGTGACGTGGCAAATTATGAAGTCTCGAAATGCAGCGCACAATTCTCTTCTTCTTTAATGGGATAATAATGAAGCTGCTTTGTTGGTGATACTGATGGAGTTATTGCAAACAAATTTTAAAAGCCTTTTTTTTCTAGTGATATCAAGAATAATATTATTATGCTTGTTATTTTTATTTTGGTGCAAGTTACCACAACACCTTTATCCTGTAGTTTTTAAGATCAAAGATACTATGTTGGTGTCCCGTGTTATTTTTACATTGTATTTTTTAAAATGTAACTGCCTACTCCCAAATTTTTATTCTCCACAATTTTTTTATTGTGTATTAAAAAAAAGAAAACAAATAAAATTAGACATGCTATCTGCCAATAGAACTTAACCAAAAAGTGCATTCTATGCATCCAAAAATATAGAAAATATACCAAATCAAATCATTATTCAACCAAAAAATAAAATAAAAGCCTCATGCATGTGTCCTGCTTCTTAATATAGGGGTCAACAATGCCAAGGGTTGTTGAAAGCAGTCACCAAACTTCTACTAACATAAGAAGGATTAGCAGAAGGAGCCCAAAGGGTGGTGGTGGTGCTAAAGAGCTGAAAAACCACATAGTACGTCACTACATTCGTGTTTGTTGGCCGACAATTCCTTGCCGTTTGTATGCAAGACAGGTTCCTGGCCAACACCCTTCGGACAAAAGTCCGAGGTTTTGTCTGCAGAAAATCTGATCGTTTGTACGAAGCTTAAGTTCCTAAAGACCTTTGGTGGGATTGCTCTGCTCAGAAGATACAATTTGTTATGTTTACAATTTTTTTCCTGTTTGCTGGGGCAGTCTCCCTTATTAGGGTTTTGTCCCCAGCAAACAAACAAATGTGGCTGACACGCCCCCGGCGGCCCCATTGCTGTGTCATTTTATAACCACCAGCTGCATGACAGAAGGTCGAGGGACTACAACACTTCACTGCTATATCCCTCTCAATAATGTTAGTTGGAATGGGAAAAGTTTGTCTTCACCTGCCTACTTTGGGATCGGGTGATGTCACACATGGAGAGGATGTTTATATTCAAGGCAATTCAGAAGGGATGACAGGTGTTCTCTGCTTGGCCAGACTGCAGGTATACCAGGTTGGGAGGGACAGGGAGGTGGGTAAACAGAATAGCTCTAACTAAAGGAAACTTGGAAATGTGGCTAGCTACTGCAGGGTGTATGTGAGGGATCCTAGAGGATTTAAGGTGGATGGTGGGGATTCTAGAGGATGCAGGGTGTATGGTGAGGGATTCTGGAGGGGGCAGGGTGTATGGTAGAGATTTTGGAGGGTGTAGGGTGCTTGTTAAGGATTTTGGAGAGTGCAAGCTAGTACGGTTGAGCACATAAGTTTACATACCCTGGCAGAATTGATGATTTCTTGGCCATTTCTCAGAGAATATGAATGATAACACAAAAACTTTTCTTTCACTCATGGTTAATGTTTGGCTGAAGCCATTTATTATCATTTAACTGTGTTTACTTTTTTCATAATAACAACACGAGCTACCCAAATGACCCTGATCAAGAGTTTACATACCTCAGTTCTTAATACCGTGTATTGCCCCCTTTAACATCAATGACAGCTTGAAGTCTTTTGTGGTATTTGTGGATGAGGCTCTTTATTTTCTCAGATGGTAAAGCTGCCCATTCCTCTTGGCAAAAAGCCTCCAGTTCCTGTAAACTCTTGGGCTGTCTTGCATGAACTGTACGTTTGAGATCTCCCCAGAGTGGCTCAATGATATTGAGGTCAGGAGACTGAGATGGCCACTCCAGAACCTTCACTTTATTCTGCTGTAGCCAATGACAGGTCGACTTGGCCTTGTGTTTTGGATCATTGTCATGTTGGAATGTCTAAGTACATCCCATGCGCAGCTTCCTGGCTGATGAATGCAAATGTTCCTCCAGTATTTTTTGATAACATACTGCATTCATCCATCAATTTTATCAAATTTCCTGTGCCTTTGTAGCTCACACATCCCCAAACATCAGCAATCCACCTCCATGTTTCACAGTAGGTATGGCGTACCTTTCATCATAGGCCTTGTTGACTCCTCTCCAAATGTAGTGTTTATAGTTGTTGAGAGGAGAGGTGGATGTACCAGGCCAACTGTGGATGGGGGAGCCCCTGTTTAAAATAAGCGCAATATGACTTACCTGTAGTCGGTGAATTTTCTGGTGTAGCAGTGGTGTATCACAGCAGCACTTTTGAAGAATATATTGATTACATAGCACTTTTATGGCACAGTGGAAAATATCTTGAAAGTATAAGAGACTTTCTTCTTGCAATAACACTTTATATTATGTAGTGTTTATATGCATATACTATATACAGTATATGCACAATATTCTTTGGGTTATTTATTTATTAATTAGTTGATTTTTTCATTTTGCTTGAATACATGAGTTAAACAGATTAGCGCTGTGTATTATACTGTATATCTACGTTAAAATACTCAGAAGGGTATTGGTATATAGCTACTTTGTCTGTGTAGCACCCTCCAGCTTTGTGAGGTGTTAGAGTAAGGTTTTTCTCTGGCAGTGTAGGTAAATTTAGGCAGGTCTAGCTGGCTGCTAGGCCTGTTTGTTTTCATTCTGGGATGGGAGCGGCTCAGGACATCAGCTGATGACTCGCATAAGGACACCTGTGGGGTGCCTGGAGGTGGTGCTGTTGCAGAGTTTTTTTGGCACGGAAGTCAGTGCTGGCACAACGTGGAGTGAGAGGGAGTGTGTGAGTGTGTGAGCAGGGAGCAGAGGCCCGGATCGGACCCCCCATCTCTAAAAGCACCAGTGCAATGGACGGACCCCCCCGACTGGATCGGACCCCCCACGACCGGACCCTCTCATGACCGAGAGTGGCAGCGGATGGCCCGGGGACCTACAGCAGCGGCAGAGTGGGACATCGTGGTGCCAGAGCAGGTGTACTGAGGACAGTAATCACCCCACAGAGACAGAGGAGGTGGGAGGACGTCCAGTGGGACCGGGGAGTGGAGGGCTGATAGGGAGAGGCGGCAGGTAAGTGAAGTGCAGACCGAAGGAAGAGTGTGAGGCTGATCAGTGAAGTGTCAGCACTGAAGGTTACTGACTGACTGACTGCTAGTGTCAGATTACAAAGGGAGGCTGTGCAGAGTGACAGAGACACAAACTATAAAACCTGACTGACAGTGTATGTGTGTACCTGAGTATTGTGTGTACCTGAGTATTGTGTGTACCTGAGTATTGTGAGTACCTAAGTATTGTGAGTACCTGAGTATTATGTGTACCTGAGTATTGTGAGAACCTGTGTGTATCTGAGTAGTGTGTGGATCATTAGTACCTGAGTATTGTGTGTACCTGTGTATTGTGAGTGCACGTGGGCAGCGAGTACACGAGTGCTGCGAGTGTACGTGGACTGTGAGTGCACATGGGCTGCGAGTGGGCTGTGAGTGCACGTGGGCTGTGAGTACCTGTGTATTGTATTGTTGAGTACCTGTGTATTGTTGAGTATTAGTGTCAGGAAGCTAGTTGTTAGTTAATTTGGACATGGTATAATTCCCAGTCCTCTTTAAATTAGTAGGTACGATGCTCGGCGGGTGTGGAGATGCAACTCAGTGTACATCTTGCGGCATGTATCCGTTCCTTGATCATCTTATTGAGGGCGAATACTGCTGTGCAAAATGTAAGTACATTGTTTCCCTGGAAACCCAGGTTCTGAATCCAGGGAAGCAACTGTCAGCACTGAGAAGACCCTTCATACAAAAGGAGAGTCGGGAACGTACCCGGCAGGTGCCGGCAAGGGCCAGCAAAGAGGCGTGAGGAGACAAAGAGGTGCAGGCACCAGTGGTGTATTTAGGTTTTGTGCTGCCCTAGGCCTGACTAAACTCATGCACCCCCCTAATTTAAATACGACCCACCCCTTGCTGAAGAGGCCACACCCCTTCCTGTTTAAGACCCACCCTGTCATCTGTAAACCACACGCCTTCCTCTTTAGAATAATTTGGCACCTTTCAGGGGGGAGGGGGGAACAGATACCTGTTTTTGACAGGTACCCTTTCCCACTCCCTGGAGACTGCACTGCCCCCTCTGAAGTTCGGCCCCCCTCCTCCTTCCTCCACTGGGGCATTCAGAAAGTGCAACGCGCTTCGCACACGTGCAGTAGTGAACCGTCTGGTTTCCCTTACCATGAATGATGGTGGCAAAACCCGAGAGCCAATCCAAAAATCGGCTGAGGTGTCGACATTGCGGGATCCCTGGACAAGTAAGTGTCCTAATATTAAAAGTCAGCAGCTACAGTATTTGTAGCTGCTGAGTTTTAATGTTTTCACGGGGTGGGGGCGGGACTCCTCTTTAATGAGTTTGCATTGATTTCAGTATTGATTGAGCACTTTATTGCAATATCATGATCTGCATATTAATGCACTTTCACTAAATGTGGACTGTTTAAAGGGTTTGCATTGATTTTAGCATGCATGGAGCACTTTACACATGCCAATGGCGGCTGGTGCTCAAAATTTTTTTTTTTTGGGGGGGGGGGGGTGCAAACAAACTAAAAAATTCAGAAAAAAAGACATCAATTGCAGCCTCACTGTGCCCCATCAAACACAGCCACTGTTCCATCAAATGAAGCCACTGTGCCCATCAATTGTAGCTACTGGGCCATCAAATGCAGCCACTGTGCCCGTCAAACGCAGCCACTGTGCCCGTCAAACGCAGCCACTGTGCCCACCAAACGCAGCCACTGTGCCCACCAAACGCAGCCACTGTGCCATCAAATGCCAACACTGTTCCCATAACACTGATATAATTTATTAAATGACTTTACCTGCTGTCCTGGGGGTTCCCTTGTGCTTCTCTCTCTCTCCTCCTTACGTCACTGCCAGACCCCGCCCCAGTGCCGAGTAGAAGAGTTAGGGCCCTTTCACACTGGGGCAGTTTGCAGGTGCCATTGCGCTAATAATAGTGCCTGCAAACGACCCGAAAGTGCCACTGCTTTGTCTCCATTGTAAAAGCCCTGAGCGCTTTCACACTGAAGCGGTGCGCTAGCAGGACGGGAAAAAAAGTCCTGCCAGCTGCATCTTCGGAGCGGTGAAGGAGTGGAGTATACACCGCTCCTTCACCGCTCCTGCCCATTGAAATCAATGGGACAGCACGGCTTTACCGCCGCAAAGCGCCTCTGCAGAGGCACTTTGCGGTGGTTTTTAACCATTTCTCGGCCGCTAGCGGGGGGTAAAACCGCCCCACTAGCGGACGCTTTACCGCTGACGCCACCCCCCCGCCCCAGTGTGAAAGGGTCCTTAAGGAAAGCAGTGCGGAGGTGGGTAGGCGGAGCTTAAGGCTCCACCTCCGCCAGTCACCGGCCGCTTATGGGGGTGTGAGTCACAAGCCGCCCCCCGCATGAGAGAAAGTCCACCTACCCGATTCCCGGCTCCCGCGCCCGCCCCCCCCGCACACATGCAGCCCACGGCAGACGCCTTGCTGTAGCGGGCGGCGCTGCTGTGTATGGGTGTGCTTGGCAGAGGGTGGAGGGGCATGGGCTCTGCTAAGCACGCCCATACACATGCCCCTCCACCCTTTGCCAAGCACGTCCATACACAGCAGCGCCGCTACAGCAAGGCGGCCGCTGTGGGCTGCATGTGTGTGGGGGGCGGCCGCGGGACCCGGGAATCGGTGGGGGGACTTTTTCTCATGCGGGGGGTGGCTTTTTTTTGCCTCCCCCCACAAAGTGCCGCCCTAGGCCTAGGCCTTGTTGGCCTAGGCCAAAACACAGCCCTGGCAGGCACTAGAAAAGAGTAGATGGGTGACAGTTAGGAAGGTTAGAGGGGAAAGTGCCAGGGAGGCCGATCCTGGGCTGGAACATCCAAATAAGTACGCTCCATTTAGTGACATTGGTGAAACCAGTCAGGGACCAGCACTGCTGGAACTGAGGGATTCCCCTAGCTGCCAGAAGAACTCCTCCAGTGAGAGTGGGGGGGAAGCGAAGGGAAAGGAAAGACAGATTCTGGTGGTAGGGGACTCAATTCTTAGAAGGACAGAGAGGGCAATCTGTGACAAAGACCTGAAGCGCCAAATTGTATGCTGTCTTCCAGGCACTCAGGTTTGGGACATCACGGATCTGGTGGACAGATTACTGGGAGGGGCCGGGGAAGACCCGGCTGTCATGGTGCACGTTGGCACCAATGACAAAGTCAGAGGCAGATGGAGTGTCCTAAAGAACGATTTTAGAGACTTAGGAGCTAAATTGAGTAAAAGGACCTCCAAGGTAGTATTCTCAGAAATACTACCGGTACCTCGAGCCACATCAGAAATCAGAGGGAGATTAGGGAATTAATCAAGTGGCTGAGGAGCTGGTGTAGTAAGGATGGGTTTGGGCTACCTGAAGAACTGGCTGACTTCTCAGTCACCAGTTCTATATAAGGGAGGGACTGCACCTAAATGAGGAGGGTGCAGATCTGCTGGGAGTGAAGATGGCCGAAAAGTTAGAGGCGCTTTAAAATTAGGCTACGGGGGGAAGGGTCCAGAGGTAGAGATAGTCAGTGCGGAGCATATTCCAGAGGGTAGTATTAGGGGCATTAGTGGTAGGTTGACTAAAGCACATAAACCCGAGTTACAAGTAAAGTAACAAGTCCTATTTGCAATCTCAGAAAACCCAATAGGAGGACAGTATGCGACCGGTCTAAACTACATGGCATGTTCACCAATGCCAGGAGCCTGGCAGACAAGATGGGAGAACTAGAGATACTGTTGTACGAGGAGGATTTAGATTTTGTGGGAATTTCAGCGACTTGGTTCAACAGCTCTCATGATTGGCTGGCAACCATTCAAGGGTATTCCCTTTATCGCAGGGATAGAGAGGGTAAAAAAGGGGGAGGGGTATGCCTGTATATTAAGAATAATGTACAAGTGAATATGAGAGATGACATCACTAAAGGAGCTAGGGAGGAGGTGGAATCCTTATGGGTAGAGCTCCAAAGGGATGAAACTAAGGGGAAAATAATACTGGGAGTATGCTATGGGCCTCCTAACCTGGGGGGAGGAGGGGGAGACGGACCTCCTATCACAATTTGGATTAGCAGCAAGGATGGGAACTGTCATCATAATGGGGGATTTTAATTATCCAGACATAGACTGGGCTGAAGGACCCACGCATTCGTCTAAAGGCTCACCAGTTCCTAAATGTCTTGCAGGACAATTTCATGGGTCAGATGGTAGATGCACCAACTATAAACAAAGTGTTACTAGACCTACTGATTACCAACAATACAGACTTGATCATGGATGTGGAAATAAGGGGCAATTTAGGAAACAGCGATCACAGGTCAATTAGCTTCAGTAAAAATCACACAAATAGGAAACATAAGGGGAATACAAAGAAACTGAATTTAAAAAGAGCTAACTTCCCCAAACTACAAACCTTGCTAGAAGATATAAATTGGTATAAAATCTTAGGAACAAAGAACACAGAGGTGAGATGGGTTTGCTTTAAGAGCATATTAAATAAGTATTTTAGCCAGTGCATCCCATTGGAAAATAAATGTAAAAGAGTGAACAAAAGTCCTGGATGGCTTAACTCCAATGTAAAAATGCATAAAAAAGCAAAGGAGAAGGCCTTCAAAAAATGCAAGGCTGAGGAATCATCATTAGCATTCAGACTTTACAAAGAATGCAACAAGAAATATAAGCGTGCAATTAGGGCGGCTAAGATAGAACACGAAAGACACATAGCGGAGGAGAGCAAAAAAAATCCAAGAAGATCTTTAAGTATATAACAACAAAAAAGATAGGACAGACCATATTGGCCCCAAGAATGAGGAAGGAAATCTGGTTACAAAGGATGGGGAGATGGCTAAGGTATTGAATTTACTCGTCTCCTCAGTCTTCACAAGGGAATCAGGGGGCTTCGGTGGCCAAAACTAGTGTTTATCCTCATGACACATCACAGGAAGCACCCTCATGGCTAACAGAGGACAGAATTAGAGATAGACTTGGAAAATTTAACATTAATAAGTCACCGGGACCGGATGGCGTGCACCCGAGGGTCCTTAGGGAACTCAGTCAAGTGATTGCCAGACCATTGTTCCTAATTTTTACTGACAGTCTCATGGTTGGAATGGTACCAGCTGACTGGAGAAAAGCCAATATAGCTACAATATTTAAAAAAGGGCCAAAATATATCCCTGGGAATTACAGACCAGTTAGCCTAACATCAATAGTATGCAAGCTCTTGGAGTTCTTTACTGTAAGAGCGGCAAGGATGTGGAATTCACTTCCACAGGTGGTGGTTTCAGCGGGGAGTATTGATAGTTTCAAAAAACTATTAGATAAGCACCTGAACGACCACAACATACAGGGATATACAATGTAATACTGACATATAATCACACACTTAGGTTGGACTTGATGGACTTGTTTTTTTTTTCACCCTCACCTACTATGTAACTATTTAACACAGGCAGTGTCACTTGTCGGTTACCTCCCTCTTCCTTCTGGCATTTTCTAGAAGGAGAGGAGGGGAAGAGAGCTGGAGCTGCCTGTGATATCTTAAGGAGCCCTGACCAATTCCCAACTTGGATTGGCAGGTGGCAGGCCTCCTTAAATACCTGGGCTCAGCCCAGCTGGAGGGGAGTTGTCGGGTGGAAGAGATGGAGTGAGAGAGGTGTGGAGGATGTCGCAGCTCCCCAGTCTGGGGGGGGGTGACCTTGGACTGGGCTCGGGTGCATCCAGGAAGACTGTTGAAATCCTGGAAGAGAACCACATGAGAGAGCAAGTAGTGAACAGCAGGAGAGAACACTTCTAATGAAGGACTACTGGTCACAGCCAGGAGGGCTGGTGAGTGAGTACAGTCGGGAGGAATGGGGAGGCACGCTTGAGAGAACTGGGAAATTGCAGTTTGAGAGATGGGTGCAGAACAAGTGGAGAGAGGACTGTGGAGAAGGGCAGTGGAAAGGGGTCTTTGCAGCCAGGCTGGCTGGCAGGGCCTGAAGAGAGCTATCTTGGAGTGGTAGCTGAGCAAAGGACGGCTAGCACCGAAACTATTTTACACCACAGGGGCCCGGGGTCCCTGCCCGCAAAAGGCAGTTCATTGAGGCCTGGCAGGAGTAGCGTCAGGCCTACCCATGCGATGCTAGTTAGTCTGGAGGAGTGACAGTCTGCAGCAAGGGAAGTGCTGGTGGAGGAATAGTCTGCAGCAAGTGAAGTGCTGGAGGAAGAAACAGCAAGTGTTTGTGCTGGAGAGAGAAGAGTGAAGTGTATATACAGGAGTGTATATGGGAGTCCTACGCAACTTTGCCCTAAATTTTCCTGGGCATTCCATAATTCCTAAATTCCCATCCAAGTTTAATCCCCCTCAAATAAACCAAACAAAACAAAAAACAAAGCAATGGACTGGTTTCCATTTCTGAGTGACTGGGAAGGATGTCTGGCTGGGCAGGGTGACGGGTGAACCACTACACACAGTGGCTAGATCTGTATAGGAAATCACACCTCCTGTATTAGGCTGGGTTCACACTGTTTGCGGAGTGGCTTGCAGCAGAGGTCTGGTGTGTCCCTATTCTCCATGTCATATGTGAATCAGGTCTGAAATTTTGCCTGAATTTGGACCTGAAACAGAGCCAAAGACGCACAGGACCCTTCTGCAGTGCACTCCGTGGCCGCCCTGGAGATGTGTGAACCGGCTCTATTAAGAGATGGTCACAATCTCATGTCATGCAAATTGAATGCGGGGAAACCCTGCATAAGTGTGAACCCAGCCTCAGAGTGCCTACTCTCTGGATGAAGGAAAAGCAGAGACACTTTTAGACAGCACCATTGTCAGTCTGGGGGAGGGTAATGTTAGATGCACTAGCAGATTTATATACACTCTCACATTAAAGCCAATCTATAGCTCAGACGTTTCATCTACAATTTTGTTACTTTTGGGATAAAGATTTTACATAACAAAAATAAAAGCTGATCATCGAAAGCACCACTGTCAGTTGTAAATGGTTTATCTCAACCCTCTAACTGCTACATTTGCAGGACTAAACAAATAAATAAAACTAAACAAAGGCACGGGTGTATCAAGAAGTTAATCCACTCAGATAGAGTGACCACTCACAGACCACTCACCATGTCACCTACATTTGCATGACAGCTTGTTATGTTGAAAAACAACAGACTTACTATCTGGATCACCAAATAAAAGAAAGCAAGCCTAAACAGAAAGTAATGTAACCATTACATCTAAGCTGCAATATAACGTTTGCTTTTAGGGTTTAATACGGCTTTAAAGTCTAACTTCAGCTAACACTTTTTAACCACATGCCGACCAGCGCACGACGATATATGTTGGCACAATGGCACGGATGGGCAAATGGGCAAACAGGTACATCCCCTTTAAGAAGCGGCATTGTGGGCACGCGTGCCCGCCGCATGCTTTGTGACCGTGACCACGGGTCCGGCGGACTCAATGTCCGCCAGGTGCCCGCAATCGTGTCACGGAGCTGAAGAACAGGGAGATGCTTTTGTAAACAAGGCATTTCCCTGTTCTGCCTAGTGAGATGACAGATCACTGCTCTCTGTCATCGGGAGCAGTGATCGCTGTCATGTGAGTAGTAGCCTATCCCCCCCACAGTTAGAGTCACTCCCTAGGACACCCTTAACCCCTTGATCGCCCTCTAGTGTTTAACCCTTTCCCTGGCAGTGTCATTTAGACAGTAATTAGTGCATTTTTATAGCACTGATAACTGTATAAAGGACAATGGTCCCAAAATAGTGTCAAAATGTGTCCGCCATGTCGCAGATCGCCGCCATTACTAATAAAAAAAAAAATGCCATAAAACTATCCCCTATTTTGTAGACGCTTTAACTTTTGCGTAAACCAATCAATATATGCTTATTGCAAATTTTTTACCAAAAATATGTAGAATACATATCGGCCTAAACCGAGGAAAAATTTGGGTTTTTTTTAAATGATTTTTTTGGGGATATTTATTATAGCAAAAAGTAAAAAATATTGCTTTTTTTTCAAAATTGTCGCTTTTTTTTGTTTATAGTGCAAAAAATAAAAACCGCAGAGGTGATCAAATACCACAAAAGAAAGCTCTATTTGTGGGGAAAAAAGGACGTCAATTTTGTTTGGGTGCAACGTCGCATGACGCTCAATTGTCATTTAAAGCGACGCAGTGCCGAATCGCAAAAAGTGCTCTGATCAGGAAGGGGGTAAATCCTTTGGGGGTGAAGTGGTTAAGTTTTTGCATCAACAATTTAAAAACAAGATGAATACAAATTGACCTGGCAGAGCTATATATTTTATTTCATCCCTTGTAACAGCCACCTTTTCTGGACAGGTTGGCCGTTAAGGGAAGTGGTAAAATAACAAATCTACTGGCAGGATAAACAAGTAATAGAACTATGTTACAGGGTGGACTTAGAAAATTGAATACTGTGGTGTTAATGCTTTTAACAGATTGCATCATAAAGAATGTGTCATTTTTTAAATGTAATAGTTCCAGAGGTTGATATACATTCATAATGCATGGTAGTCATAAAGCACAGCCCTCATAAACACTCAGTGGTTTAAAGTATGTCTTCAATCGCAGGCATAAGAAAACACACACCTACACAAACAGACAGAAGCGTTCAAATAAGGAAATAGGAAGAAGATCATTTCTGATTAAAGTCTTTCTCACCAAATAAAACATTGCTCAAGTCAAGCGTGTTAAAGTTCTTTGTTCCCACCCACTCATGAGGTCAGACTGCTGAACAAGCTCATTCCTAGACACAAGAAGAACAGTATTTCATTTGTGTAACATCTGGAGAAATTATGAGAAGGGGAAGTACATTCTGGAACACTTGGCTAAAGAAAAAATGAAATCTGAGAGCTCCATTTGAATGCATTAAATTACAGTTTGCATTCAACCCACAATGCAATTTTCTGTATCAAAAACAGGTCATTTTAGTAAGAAAACATCAATGCCCACAAGCATATGGCAAAACAGATTTATATAATTATAAACAGGTATAAAACACAATGTCATTATACTCCTCTTATATCAATGCCTAGACTCTTCAAAGGATTTACTGAAGGAATGCATTCCATTTAATGCATTATTCCTTTAAAGTGAACCTCTGCTTTGGCCATACATGTGTAGGAAGGTGCAGTCTACTTTCTCCACTGCAGGTGGCACTCAACCACAGCGGCACTGCAGATGGAGATGGAGTCAAGAGGAACATAGTTCTTCTATGGTTTCCTGTGTCACTGGAGGAACTATCCAATTTGATGCTGACGCCCCATGTGACTTTGGCAGCCATCTTGCGTCGGGCAGAGTCCGTTTAAGACCCTGGCCCCAAGGCTTGGTGCACATGTTGCGTGTGGGTAGGGACAGGTCACCCATCTGTCATGGATAGTATCAGTAGTAGGGGTTCCAGACAGGTAAAGAAAGAGCAGGGACACACCATCCTTCCTGGAAGCCTCCCCGTTTGGGCACAGACCAGTCAAGTCGCATTCCACCCCTCAAGACAGATGCTGTCGGTGAACCTGAGAGTTACTGTTATACTCTTTGCTGCAACATTCTGTGAGTGCGCCTGGGCAGGTTGACTTCTCAGCGGTAGTTGTGCTTTATTAAACTTCAATTGCAATACAGTTCTGTTACTGCAACTGGACTCCAAGCGAGGCTTGGTTGTCACGCATGGAGTCATGTGACTGACGTCTCTCCGTCCACTGGTACTCAAAGTGAGGTGTGGGACACACGCCACGTGCCATGTGCAATATACCATAACAGTAAATGGAGCCCCACCAATCTGGCCACTTATTGGTTGATTCATTTTGTATTGTCTATATTATGCGCAATGTGGAGGAGCAGGCTAATACCCCAGTTGAAGTCAATTTGGACAAAACGCGTCGGCTTCGCTAGCCAGCTCCATACATTGCCGTTATATCTGTGATCACATTTTTTCTGTACACACCTTGATGATGTTGGTACTTTTTAAAATGAATCCACCCTATTTGACCTACACCATGTGGAGGCGTTTTTCTCTTTATGACACCCATGTCTAATCATCGGTTGGACATGATTTCCATGTACATCGACAGGATTGCCGTGTGCATTGCAAGATGACCCAGACCAGAGTTCCCATTTTCCGTTCTTAAGCGTGAATGGCTCGCTGCCACTGGCACGTTGGTCCACAGTCTCCGGTAAGAGTACCTACTACCCTTCATGGGTGATGGACACACCACCCTGGGTGATTTGGCCACAGCTCACTGCTCTTCATTTTGTCCTCCAGGCATAGACTCTGTTTACAGTTTTCCATCTTTTTACAGTCTGGTTCACTGTGTGGATACTCCATTAGGATAAGGTGGACTTGGATTGTTTTATTGATTGTATGCTTTTTATTTTTGGGCAGAGCCATGTGCTCTCGATTATTCTATTACCTCGGGGCCCTTCTGGCCCGAGGATGTGTTGCTGCGAGCTCTGCAAGTAGGCCCAGAAGCCTGTCTGGGGCCTACTAATCCTGCGGTGGTCCTTAGGCTGTCTTGCCTGAGTGGAAGAAGCCGAGCCAAGCTGAGGAGATCCAGGGGAGGACCCTTGCTGGAGAGCGCCATGATGAAGGCTGGTCTCTCTGGAGGGCCTGGTAACTCATTTGGAGGACACGCCCATACCTTAAACCACTCTTACAGTGTTGCCTTGTTGGCTTAAAAGTTCTGACACTGTGAAGCCAAATCCTATTCTACAATCTAAACCGTGGTAACTAGCTCCTGGCTGCTAAGTCTGTGAGAGAGGATTGTCCAGAAGTTCTACTGGCTGCTAAGTTTGTGAGAGAGGCTTGTTCAGAAGTTCTGCTGGCTGCTAAGTATGTGAGGGAGGCTTGTCCAGAAGTTCTACTGGCTGCTAAGTATGTGAGAGAGGCCTATCCAGGTAGTCAAGGTCTGATAAAGAGAAAGCTGTTTTACCTTTGGATTCAAGGAGTCTGTAAGTGATCTGCAAATGGTATCTGAAACCTCCCCTAACCCTCTCTACTACTTCTTTCAAGTTTCTTATTAAAGCATTGCAAATTTATAAAGTGATTGGCGCCCAAATTCTGTTCTAACTTCCCATTGTAGCCATGGACTTTGCCCTGGGGTGAATGTAAGTTTGATCCCTGTCTCTGGAGGCCTCCTTGCTCCCAGTAGACCCAGGGGGCGCTACATTTATTAATAATTAATAATTATTTTTTATTAACCACTTCAGCCCTGGAAGAATTTACCCCCTTCCTGCGATTTGTATCATGACTCGACATTATGGCGGACACATCGGACACTTTTGACACTATTTTGGGACCATTTAAAAATGCACTGTTTACTGTATAAATGACACTGGCAGAGAAGGGGTTAAACACTAGGGGGCGATCAAGGGGTTAAGTGTGTCCTAGGGAGTGATTGTGATTCTTACTGTGAGGGGTGTGGGCTACCACTGACATGACAGAGGTCACTGCTCCCGATGACAGGGAACATGTCATGTCACTAGGCAGAATGGGGAAATGCCTTGTTTACATTGCGGGACACCGGCGGACATCGAGTCTGCGGGACCTGCGGACACGGTCACAGAGTACACGGTGGACATGCGTGTGCCCACAATGCCGCATCTTAATGGGGACGTACTTGTATGCCCATTTGTGCAGCCGTGCCATTGTGCTGACGTATATCGTCGTGCACTGGTCGGCAAGCGGTTAAATAAACTCAAATTTTCCATAGAGTCTAAGTTGAGTAATATTATCTTGGAATTTTATTACGTTAATAAAGAATTGTGTGCTAAATTTCCTTTAACAGTCTCATATTTATTGTGCACTGTTAAGTATCTTAATATTTATTTAAATTGCCCTTCACATCTTGGATTTAACCTTACAAATGATTCTGAGAATGCTTAAGCTTCTTGATCTGAGAATAATTAGAAATAAAGTACAATGGAGTACAGGGGTTATGTTCTAGTTCTAGTTATTAGATTAAGGTTGTGCAATGATTTTCTTCCATCTTAACAAAAGGTCCTACTTTTTAATTAAAGCTGAACTTGAGGGAAAGGAAAAATGTTCTCTTGTAGTGGGACTGCCCCTGTACTGCAAGGGTTTAATGCTTGGTTGGGTGTAGGAGGCTGCAAAAAGCAGACTTCTCATTTGATCCTCTTCTCCCACAGGCTCCCCCAGCTGTAAAACCAGTCCACACAGCCTCATCTGCCCAGACCCTCTAAAATCATCAATATCAATACAGAGTCCATAGTCCAGTATTGGATGTGAGGGTGCCATAGGACTGTCCACTGCCAGAATGTAGAGGAAAGCACTGGGTATGAGCAGAGTATTCAGTAAGTAAAACTTATTTTAGTGACCCCCCTTGAGTAAGCATTTTTTCTTTCTCCTATAAACCAGAAGCTGGCTTGGAGACCGGTGCCAACATCTTATTGGAAGGCAATATTTGCATATTAGTGAGTCCTATGCTAAGGAGTCCCGGTCACCAACTTAGAATATGAACACAAAATTCTAGTACTTTAAATGCTTATTTGTAGTGTATTTCCTTTCCATGAATAATTTTGTGTTCACTTGCAATGTGCATTTAAACTTGATAGAAAATGTAAACCACAAAAGTGGAGGGGAGGAATCAAACAGGAACACCACATCCCAATAACAAATAACAAACAGAAAAGGGACTTGAGGCCGTAGGCCACGGGGTGTTCAGTAAACAAGTTGAAATTGACATCATAGTGATAACAAAATATATATTTTATTTATAAATCTTTAAAAAGGACATGAAACAATTTCATATTAACAAATACAAAAATCCTATTGAGGATGTGATACAGAGATTAATACCACTTTCTCGACATGTTTCGCTTGCTAGAGCTTCCTCAGGAGTGGCATCTGATCAACTACAAATAAAAAATCCACAATAAATACTCATATCCAAGATATACATTACATCCATGTCATATTCATTTGACATACATCAATTAATTGTGCAAATGGCATCATGGGGTATATAGAATTAAGGGACATAGATGTGAAAGCACAAATATTTCAAAAATAACATAAATCTGTGTTGAAAAAAAAAAATATATATATATTGTATACCCATGGGAAAAAAAGGGAGAACCTTACCCGCTAATGAAATAGTAAAGACTGATGTGTCTGAAATTTGAATGGTAAATCACAATTAATTGATGTATGTCAAATGAATATGACATGGATGTAATGTATATCTTGGATATGAGTATTTATTGTGAATTTTTTTTTTGTAGTTGATCAGATGCCACATTGTATCTCCTGAGGAAGCTCTAGCAAGCGAAACATGTCGAGAAAGTGGTATTAATCTCTGTATCACATCCTCAATAGGATTTTTGTATTTGTTAATATGAAATTGTTCCATGTCCTTTTTAAAGATTTATAAATAATATATATATTTTTTTATCACTATGATGTAAATTTCAACTTCTTTACTGAACACCTTAAAAATCCCATGGCCTACGGCCTCAAGTCCCTTTTTCTGTTTGTTATTTGATAGAAAATGTAGCTACTCCAGGAAGAGTCAACCCCTAATACAGTCTCCTCCCTACTTGCACATCATATCCCTTTCGGAGTGTATAATTACTGTTTATGCAGGCCCAGCTCCTTAACCCCTCCTTTCACCTCTCTACATAATCTTCTATGTAGTATCTAAAGGAGGAAAATACTATAGAGTGTCACTTGGGCAACAGCTCTGTGTCTGCTTCGGCTACTGTCATCACGTCCAAAATGGCGAAACCCAGCAGCAGTCTTGGGACTTTTGAATGTCTATACAAGGGAGGTTTTTGCAGGGAAATAACATGATAAATATATAAAATGCACATGTCATCTAATAGGAGGATTTTCAATAAAAATGAATGGATGAGAAACAGGGTCTATTTAAGGGCACTCCAAAAAATAACAAAGGGTACAGACACCTCTGGGTACCTATAATAATGCGCATCTTGTGAGAATAAAGTACTCTGGTGTACCCCAGGTGAGCAACTGAATGTACTGGGTCCCTCTGACCCGCTCCTGTATCCGGACCCAAGAAGAACAACACAACTGCTTCAAATGAACTTCATTGAAAGCTATAGCCCTGCAAATGAAAGTGGCTAACCAAACAGGAAATGCAATCTCATATGGGAAAAATTAAACCACCAAACACAGGCTGAAACAAACGCCGAAATAAACAAATGAAAAGATAACAGCAAGGCTTAAGTAACACATCTCCTGTCTATATCACTGGCCAGGGTTACACTTAATGAAATCCTGTTGGCTTTGGGGTCCTTAGAAGGCCCTATTGGAATCATCTAACGTGGAAAAGAAGATATGTACTCCAAACAACTCTGTCTTAAAGTGGACAGCCAACAACCAGGAAGGCTTAAGTAAAGTAGGTAGCCAAAAGGCTTCTCAACATCAGTGGGTCTTGGAAATTCTGGCAGTCGCTTGGTGGCCACTAAGCACAGGCTCACACACACTAAACACTTTTGGGTACACACAGACCTGCATGGGTACCCCACTCTCCTTGCTGGTCCTAGATGAACTGAGCTCCAAGGCTAAAACCCACAGGCCTAACACAAGACAGCCTGGCCCTGTCAGCCAATCAGGAGTCAGCCTGTGTCTGGGTTGCTAGACTGACATAGCAGCCAATAAGACGTTTATAGTGCGATTTCTCTCCAGCACTGCTGAGTGACACTTAAAGAAAACCATCTGCCACTATACTGGTTTTAATTACAAGTGAGGCCTTGTTTTAAAATGAAACCAAATAACTAAATATAACCGTTAACCTTTTCTCCGCCTGAATAATATTTATTTTTTATTTTTAGTGCACACAACAAGAAGATCAGTCCCCCCCCCCAAAAAAAATATATTTTCTGAAAGCAGAAGACCTTTGGAATAAAAAGATGTTAGAAATGTCTTATTGCACACAATATTTGCACAACTGTTTATCAAACCTAAATAAATCCACATCCTGTGAGACCAGGGAGTCATAGACCCCCTGAGGTCATGTCATAACACTGGCGTGGGCTCACTGTATTGCTGCATAGAACATGACACATGCTTCAATATGCAAGAGTTGTTCTGTGCAGTAATAAGCACTAAGAACTTAAAACCAGAGGCAACAAGAGGACCCCATAGTCATGTGACCAGATAAAGGGCACCTGGAATAAATAAGAGCTGTGTAGCCTTAGCTTTACACAACAAAAGACATAAAAGAGCCCTTGTATAATATTTAAGCTGGCCATACATTAATTTTTTTTTAATGTTTAATCAGTGGGTTGAATGAAAAAAAAATGACCCAACCCCCCCCCCCCCCATCCACACACGAATCACTCCCACTGTGTTATTGTGTTCTCCCTGCTGTCAGAACACACCACACACCTGCAGCACTGATCGACTGGGGAAAATCCTACAGGCTGGTTGCACAGAAGTAGATGGGTAGATTTACTTATGTACAACCAGCCAGCCCACACATGGATCGAATTTCGATACATATATGGCTGCCTTTAAGAATACTTAGATACAGTATATAGGAATGACTTATTGCATTGAAAAAACTTTACATAAATCAGACAAAAAAAAACATTCAAATATGTTATAGACTGCCTTTAAAATTACTTCATTCTTATGCTGTAAAAAAGCATTTTAGATGGCAAATAAAGCCATACTACCCAAGTTACTGGAAAGTGAGAATTGTATCTTAATTCCCTGTTAACATTGAAGAAACACTTTTAATTATGAATGATTGGAAGCTAGCATGCACAGTTCTTGCTTTAATTTACCAACACATCTCCCTGTGGTACATTAATTTCAGGTTCTAGCATCACTGAAGAAACATCTAAATTACTATAATCTGTCACTTAAAGTGAGAAGAAGATGAATTGCATATCCTTTACTTATAAGAATATGGACCACACATCTGAAAGTAATGCAACCATCAGTCCCTCCCCTCACACCAGGGTACTAGGTGTAATCCTAGACTCTGACTTGTCATTTCAGCCTCAAATCCAATCGTTGTCAAAAGTTTGTAGAATTCACCTCCGTAACATCTTTAAAATTCACCTCTTTTTAACAAATGAAACCACCAAGCTCCTCATTGGTGGTTTTCATTTCCTCTCCTTAGGCTATCCTCTCTTCAGTCTATCATGAATGCTGCTGCCAGGCTTTACCACCTTACCAACCGCTCAGCGTCTGCCAACCCTCTCCTCCAATCCTTACACTGGCTTCCAATCACCCAGCGAATTAAACTCAAAATACTAACCACAACATACAAAGCCATTCACAACTCTGCCCTGAGCTACATCACCAATCTTGTCTCCAAATATCACCAAAATTGCCCTCTCCGCCCTTCTCAAGACCTCCTACTCATTCGTCTACAGGATTTCTCCAGAGCCTTTCCCATCCTCTGGAACTCGCTACCTCAACCTGTCCGGCTATCCCCTACTCTTGCTACCTTCAGGCAATCCCTGAAAACTCATCTCTTCAGGGAAGCCTATCATGTCTCCAACTAATCTACTCATACCCCACAACTACAACCTTTTGTACCACCTACCCCTATCAGATTGTAAGCTCTTCTGAGCAGGGCCCTCTTAATCTTCTTGTATTTTATTGTATTGTAACTGTATTGTCTTCCTTTTATATTGTAAAGCGCTGCGTAAACTGTTGGCGTTATATAAATCCTGTATTATAATAATAATAATAATGTCAAAGTGGCTATACATCGGGTTTCCTTTATGCTGGATTTTCCCTGCTGTTTGGGACACTAGTAGAGCGATCTTCACCCCAGCATAGGGTGTTTGTGTACACACATGCATATACACTAATAGTTCTAATATGCAACATACAGTATATTGATATACCTGTACAAATATATAGCCATGTACATCAGATCTTATGTAAAGTTGTTTTAGCACACCATGCTACTTTTAATCCAAATTTCTCAGACTACACTCATGAAGTCTGTGTGTATTTTACATTAGTGGAATTAATAATATGTTGGTATTAGAAGGAGGACAGCACCCCCTGACTGTAAAAAATAGTAAGTATAAAAAATAATGCAGTGTCTAACCACTGCAGCAGAAATGTCTTGGGGACAGTAATGTTCTTTCAGGTCCCAATTCAGCATTGTCCCCCTATGTTTCTAAGGGAGGAACATCTTCCCTCTTTTCTTCTTCATCCAAGGGGCCCCTTCGATAGACCACATCCGTTCAGTAAGTGTACGCAATCCCACTCTTTGTGGACTAGTTGATCCTTCTTCTGCGAATCTGTGGCTAATAGAAGCTCTATGCGACCACTCTCCAAGGCTTTATAAAGTCAAACAGTAGAGAGAATCTTTCTCTTTCTGTATTTCATCAAGTCTTTCTTGGAGAGAGTAGGCAGACCCTCATTTCTCACCTGGGTCAAGTTGCAGTAGAGCTTTAGGTATACCAGCAGTGGTGACTCAAATGGCTTCAGCACCCGTTGCCCCTCTGGCTCTCTATTTGATTCCTTGACACAAAACTTCTGAATTCAGTCTGAGTCCACTCTTGCTTAGGAGTCTCCGAGTCACAGCGTCTTTCTTAAAAAGCATCAGCATCCCTATTCCCGACTCCAGGGTGGGATTTTAAATTGAAACAAAACCCAGATAGTGCCACTAGCCATCGATATCCCATGGCATCCAGTTTGGCTGTAGTAAGAACATATGTGAGCAAATTGTTAACCTCAAATTCTGCCCTGTACAAGTATCCTTTCAGCTTCCAAGGTGTGAAAAAATGGGGTTTTAAATGTGCCAAACAATAAAAAAACAAGTTACTAAAATATACAATACTTTTTTTAAACAAAAAATTTTTTGGACAAACACATTCAAATATTTTCCAAAATTGATTCCATTTGGATCTCTTCATCAGCATCTTGAGATAGTAGCCTCAGCATGTTTTGCCAAGATTGGCTTCACTAGGAGGAAAACTGGCTTTCCCTCTATATTAGAGAAAAACATATACATGAATAACCAAAGCTTATGTAAGAAATACTAAAAACATATGACTAACATACTGTAAATATACATCTTTCCCATTATTTACTTTCCCCATCCATTTCAGACTGTTTGTACCTTACCCCCATCAGGGGAATAACCCAAATGGGGAGGACAGATGTTTCGGGGATCCTGTGCGTATGCCACAAATTGGACCCAGAGCGCCCTTGTATCTTTGTAACTATATGGACATCTAATCATTTAGAGAAATAGGAAGCATAAATATGGAGATCTATCTTCCTTGGTAATTATATAGCTATGGTTTTCTTTGATTTTCCATTTTAAAGTTGGTTCTTTGTACCTCTTCTGTGTTTCACTGAATACCACCTTGGGTCCAATTTTTGGTATACTGGTTTGAGGCTACTAATTTTGTAAAATATTTGGATGTGTTTGTCCATGATTTTAATAGGACTCTTTTAAATAATCTGCTTGAATAAAATATTGAATATTTTAGTAACTTGTTTTTTATTGTTTGGTACCTTAAAAAATCTTTTTTAATTTTTTTCTTGCTTTGGTTGTTGTACAATGTTGGCATGTGATGCTAGATGGTTTCTCACTATCTCGCTACTTTTCTTAATATATTCTTTCAACTTGTCAATGGCAGCCCTCTTCAAAGCCAAAAACTTGTGAATAGGATATATTCTCTCAGGTGGGGTAAGGCTTCAGTTCACGTAAGCGACAGGTCTCAGACATCCGTCAAGTTCTTGATACAACACATCACAGTCCTGGCATTAATGTGTAGCCTATAGGGCTTGGCAGGGTCAGTTTGGCCAAAATTGAGGCATTGGTCAAACTCCATTTCAACTGAAGAAAGGCCTGTTTACATTGGTTGGACTGGTATCCCTCTATGGACTCTCTGGATCTTCTTGCCCCATTGGTCTTATGAACTCCTTCTGAAGTCTCTTGCTCTTCCTCATCTTCTTCAGCTCCCAAGAGCTCAGTAATGGGTTGGGCTATTTGCAAACCTTTCCACGAATCTCCTGTAGTAACAAAACCCCAGAAACCATCACAGCCCCCTTACATTTTGAAGCTTGGGCCAGGTGGTGATGGCTTCCAAACTTCTTCGGGCCAGTAGCCTCTCCCTTAGCAGAGGCAACATTCCCAAGGAAGGAGACCCATGGCTGATAGAATTGGCATTTCTCAAGAGACAAATTCATAGAAATTCTTCATAGAAGTCACTTCAAAACTTTCTCCAAACACTCCTCGTGCTCTTCTAAATTATGTCATCCAAGTACACCAACACTTTAATAAGGCTCATGTCACTAACAGTTCACATCATCAAACTCTGTAATGTTGCAGGGGCTCCTGTTAAAACTAGTGGATTCTGATTAAACTCAAAGAACCGCACCAGGCAGATAATAATTCTCCCGATCATCAAGGTGCATATGGATCTGATGGTACCCGCTTCTCAGGTACAACATGCTGAATCATTTGGCCCCCGATAGACATTGCATAGCATCTTCTATTTGAAGAGTGTTGTACTGGTTTGAAATGTTTCTTTCGTTGATGGTGTGATAGTCAGTGAAATCCTCGGTGATCCAATTTTCTTCCTCACCACCACAGTGGGAGAAGCATAGGAACTTCTGGCTTCCCATATGACTCCCGTCCCCTTCAAATCCACAATCTGTTCTCTGAGGCCATCTAGATCTGCTAATGAGATTCACAAGACCTTTCTCGGAATGGTTTGTCCTCTTGCATATGAATGCGGTGCTTTTTTCGCATCCCACTTCAAACCAGTTTTTGGAGAACATTTTCCACCAGTGTAGAAGTTGCACTTTGGCCTGTTCTTTCTATTCAAGCATCATGGGGGAGTTACTTGGATAGAAACAGTCCTTTAACAACACTTCTGGTACTCCCCTGCCAAGTTATGTTGGTGCTAGGGGTGTAGCTGACTTCACTTTTCCTATCATCATTTGAGCCTGAAGCTTTATTGGAGAATCAGTAATGTTGCCTACACTGGCAGGAACTTTCCCATGGGTTCTCCATAGAGGCTTCTGTGGATCACTCTGAAGAATAACATGGAGACTGGGTTGATCCCAATTCAAATTGACTGAAGCATATAGACACATTACTTCACCTGACTACAAGACCTTTTTCATCTTGTCCAACTTCCGAAGCTTTCTCATTCCTTCAGCTGGGGTCTTTTGCTCTTGAACCAAATGCTGGTACACTGACCGCAGCATGGGATGTACACTTTCAGGGATGGCATCAGTCTTTAAAACAAGGGGAATGAGTAAGCGTTGGACCAAGCCAGTATTAGCCCCCACTATCATGGATCTTCAATTAGCCCTTGGAGGACGGGGACATGATGGCCAATGTGTTAGATGTCTCTGGCTATCCTACGACTGACAGACCAAATTCAAGCTTGATTAGGAGGTACCAATCATATGGGAACTTCTTAGTCCCTATACCCCATATATCTAGATCTTCTAACTCCCACAGTGGCAGGTGCGTCAGATGTTTGTCATACAAGACACAGTGGATCAAGGTCACTTAGGCCCCAGAGTCTAGAAGGGCTTTTGTGTATACACCTTCCACTTGAACAGGCACTGTAGGAGAAGGGCCCACCAGCTTGCCAGGCAAATTGTTGAGGTGACTTGTTCTGCTGCTTGTGCTAAAACCCCTGTTATGGTCTGATGGTGGTTCTGATGCTGTCTAGGCTGATGGTTTTGGGTTTGGTGTGCACTGATTTCCTGTGATCTGAGGCCGGAGTCTGAGGGTAATTTGGGCAGCCTAATCAAGGCTTTAGATGAGGCCTGACACAAATATTTAGACCTTACCCGTATTTTTTTTAAATCTGGAGCAAGCTGACTTAGTTGGGCACCCAAGTTGGACCCTGGGGGGCCCTCTGGAATTTTCTGCTGCCTTGTAATGTTCTCTCTGTGACCTTGCTCGGGTGAGACAATCATGGTATTTGTGACCAATACCCCTATGCTTATAGCAGACCACTGATCTGCAGGGCAAGGAGAAGGCAGGGGCAGGTGGGGCAGCTGCTCCTAGTGCATTTTTTTTCAGTTGGTGGAGGGGTGCCGCGTGACTGTGCTGCTTTTCTATAGAGGTGCACAACAGAAGAGGAGTCGGCAGCTGCTGCTGCAGCTCTCTGTCCTGGAACTCACACCAGGCTCATTACTGCCACCTGTTACCACTTTCTGTATGTGGTGTATAGGGGGGGCTGAGTGTGTACAGATGTGAGGAGGGCAGAGTGTATACAAGTGTGGGGGAGCTGTGCATGTACATCAATGGCGACCCTAGGGGGGGGCAGAGGGGGCCCTGACCCCCCCCAACATTATGCTGTGCCCCACCATGTGCCCCCCCAAAAAAAAAAAATTTTTTTTTTTTTTTTTTTTTACAAAAAATCAATGTCTAAGAGGGAGAGAGTCCCCAGTCAGCTCCTGCGGGTGATTCCTCCCCCCTCCCCTGCTCGCTGACACTGCATAATGCGAGCGTTCACACAACCACGGCCGCCTGATCTGCTCCTTCACCTGCATCCTCATTGGCAGGGAGAAGAGCGAGTTGCAGGAAGGACTCCACCAGGACTTTCAGTTACTGAAAAAACAGACTGATTTCTCCCGTCCTTAGGACAGGAGGACCAGCCTGTAAATTCCAAGAGATGCCAGACCAGAGCTGTCAATAGCAGGGGCAGGACAGCAAGAGGAGGCTGGGGAACCCCACAGTGGCAGAACACCAGGGCCCGGAGGTAAGACAACCTTTGCAACCCTGATAGTTCTCCCACTGCTTTGGATCCTTATATTTTCTTGATATGCTGGTGACATATATCTCTTGTTTTCTGCCACCCTGGGGGACCCCAATACAGTAGGAAGGGAGCTCACTGCAGAACATGTGAAAGGGCCCGTTGTGGGGTCGTAGTAAAGGGCCCCAGGATATATATATATATATATATATATATATATATATGCGCATTTTATAGTTGCCCCCCTACTTTTGTCCCCATGCCCCCCCTAAATTTGAAAGCTGGAGACGCCACTGATGTACATGTGTGTGGGGGGCTGAGTGTGTACTGGTGTGGGGGGAGCTGTGCGTGTACAGGTGTGTTAGGGGCTAAGTGTGCTCAGGTGTGGGGGGTGGCTGAGTGTGTACAAGTGTGGGGGGAGCTGTGCATATACAGGTTTATGGGGGGGCTGAGTGTGTACAGGTGTGGGGGGAGCTGTGCGTGTACAGGATTAGATATACTGGGGCTAATCTTTGACATGGTTGGTGGCTTCTTATCTTCACCCACTAGCTAGAAATGATGGTAGTTATCTTGGTGTTTCTTTCTGCATAAGTGTAAGTTTTAATTTGCCCTTGACCTATCCACTCTAGCTTGCAGATTTCAGAGTTCTGCTACTTTATTTGGTGTTTTTTAAACTTGTGAGTGGGGCTCGTAGATCACATGCTATCCTCAGTTTTGCAGGCGATTCCCAGTGAGACCATGAAGAGCTGACTTGTAGTGTTTTAGAACAACAGCTAAAGCTTCCTTAAGAGAAGTCACTCATGCAGATGTGTCTTCAGGTACAATAATTTTTCATTTTCTGGTTAAAATGTTCAACACCTCCATTGGCCTGTGGATGGTATGGTGGTGTTAAGGTGTGTGCTTTGTTCCTATTGTTTTTAAGGAAAGTCTCAAATTCTTTTGAAATAAATTGTGGATTTTTATCAGTAATAATTTTCTGTGGTAGTCCCCACCTTGGGAACCATCCCTCCAAGTTGGTGAAGTCATGGCTTCTACTGTAGCCACCTCTGTGTATTTTGAGTACAAATCGTAAGCTTCCAAACAGTATCTTTTACTGTTTTGGTGCTACTGCAAATTCTCAACATACATCCAATTGGATTATATTCCAATGTCTCAAGTGGCTTCTCTAAAGTGATGCCACCATTCACATGCCCAGTGCCTCATGTTCTCCAGCAGAATATTTTGCTCAGCAGGGAAAGAACTTGAGAAGCAAAAGCAACAGAATGTTCCTCTCCCTGGTAAATTTGTGAAAAACTGAACCTAAAGCAAAAGCAGAAGCATCTCCAAAGACAAACTTTATGCATTTAGTGAAAAATGGGCAAGTGTTGGTCCATATGCTATACAGTATTTCGAAGCACGTACAGCTTTTGCTATTCAACGATGTGGCAATTGCGCCGTCATGCAACACTGTACGCAAATGAAATATATGTCATTGTTTTCACACAAATAGGGCTTTCTTTTGGTGGTATTTGATCAGCACTGGGTTTTTCTCTTTTTTTTATTACATTATTTAATCTAAAAAAAAGATCAAAAATATTGAACCTCCCCAATATTTTCTACTTTCTGTTA
This sequence comes from Aquarana catesbeiana, assembly GCF_042186555.1. Taxonomy (NCBI): domain Eukaryota; kingdom Metazoa; phylum Chordata; class Amphibia; order Anura; family Ranidae; genus Aquarana; species Aquarana catesbeiana. Next base: position 260,746,407 of record NC_133326.1, read on the forward strand.
TAAAATATATTCAATAAGAAAAAAAATCTAATTTCTTCATTAATTTAGGACAAAATGTATTCTGCTACATGCCCTTGGTAAAAAAGAAAACACAATAACCGCTTCAGCCCGGAAGATTTTACCCCCTTCCTGACCAGAGCACTTTTTGCAATTCGGCACTGCGTTGCTTTAACTGACAATTGCGCAGTCGTGCGACATTGCACTCAAACAAAATTAACATCCTTTTTTTCCCACAAATAGAGCTTTCTTTTTGTGGTATTTGATCATCTCTGTGGCTTTTATTTTTTGCGCTATAAACAAAAAAAGCGACTATTTTTTCTTCAGTTTAGGCCGATATGTATTCTTCTACATATTTTTGGTAAAAAAATCGCAATAAGCGCATATTGATTGGTTTGCGCAAAAGTTATAGTGTCTACAAAATAGGGGATAGTTTTATGGCATTTTTATTATTAAATGTTTTTTAACTAGTAATCTGCGATTTTTACCATGACTGCAACATTATGGCAGACACATCGGTCAATTTTGACACATTTTTGGGACCATTGGCATTAATACAGCGATCAATACTATAAAAATGCATTGATTACTGTAAAAATGTCACTGGCAGTGAAGGGGTTAACACTAGGGGGCGATCAAGGGGTTAATGTGTTCCATAGTACGTGTTCTAACTGAAGGGGGAGGGTACTGTGCAGGGGAGATGACAGATCGCTGTTCATACTCTGTTCTCCCCTCTGTTCTCCCCTCAGAGAACCGGAAACTGTGTGTTTACACACACAGATCCCGGTTCTCCGTGTGTCAACGGCGATTGCGGAAGCCCGGCGGTGATCATGACCGGCGGGCACTCGCATCGGCTCAGGGAGCGAGTTGGGGGTGCGCTCGCACGCCCCCTGGTGGCCACAGGCCGAAGCGACGTTACATAACATCGTTTCACCCAGCCATGCCATTCTGCTGTAGTGCAACTGCGGCGGCTGGGTCGGTAAGTGGTTAAGTGTATATTATTTGGGTTGTGTGAAAGTTATAGTGTATACAAACTATGGTATATATACTGGAATTTACGCAGCTATAGATGCTATACTTTCAATGGCAGTGATTAGGGATGAGCCGAACACCCCCCGGTTCGGTTTGCACCAGAACCTGTGAACGGACCGAAAATTCGCACCAAATTTAGAACCCCATTGACGTCTATGGGACTCAAACGTTCGAAATGAAAAGTTCTTATTTTAAAGGCTAATTTGCATGGTATTGTCCTAAAAAGGGTTTGGGGACCCGGGTCCTGCCCCAGGGGACATGTATCAATGCAAAAAAAAACTTTTAAAAACGGCCGTTTTTTCGGGAGCAGTGATTTTAATGATGCTTAAAGTAAAAAAAAAAGTGAAATATTCCTTTAAATATCATACCTGGGGGATTTCTATAGTATGCCTGTAAAGTGGCGCATGTGTCCCATGCTTAGAACAGTCCCTGTACAAAATGTCATTTTTAAAGGAAAAAAAGTCATTTAATACTGCTTGCGGGTTTAATGTAATGTCGGGTCCTGGCAATATGGATGAAAATCAGTGAGACAAACGGCATGGTCCCAGTCCATTACCAGGCCCTTTGGGTCTTGTATGGATATTAAGGGGAACCCCGCACCCAAATTAAAAAAAGGATAGGTGTGGGGCCACCAGGCCCTATATACTCTGAACAGCAGTATACAGGCGGTGAAAACAAGACAGGGACTGTAGGTTTGTTGTTAAGTAGAATCTGTTTGTAATTTTGAACGGGTACATTTTTAACGTGTTTAGCTCCAGCCCAAAAATCTTTTTTAAGCTTTTTGGAAAACATAGGGAAGGGTTATCACCCCTGTGACATTTGTTTTGCTGTCTGTGCTCCTCTTCAGAAGATTTCACCTCACTTTTTGTCCCAATGACAAATGTTTTTTGAAAATTTGGGTTTTCTTTGTGAAACAAGGATTGGTGATAAAGCATCAGTGGAAAGGAGAAATGTTTTTCCCATATTAACTCTTACAGGAGAGAATTTCCCTTCCTAGGGGTAGATTTCATCTCACTTCCTGTTGTCTCCTTCCGTTTGCAAGTAGGAGTCATTTGTAAGTTGGATGTTTGAAAGTAGGGGCCTGCCCTATATACTCAGCAGAAATTTGGGCCTTAGGTGTTGTTGTGGCCACAACACTGTAAGCCCTCACAGGGCCCTGCTGTGAAATATTAGATCAAGAATTGTAATTACATGCCCCTGTTGAACAGGGGCAGAAAAATTGGGCCTTTGGTGGTGGTGGTGGTGCTGGTGCCACAACACTGTAAGTCCTCACTCGCTCTTGGTGGGCGCAGAAACAGGCCCTTCTGTGAAATATTAGATCAAGAATTGTAATTACATGCCCCTGTTGAACAAGGGCTGAAAAATTGGGCCTTTGGTGGTGGTGGTGGTGCTGGTGCCACAACACTGTAAGTCCTCACTCGCTCTTGGTGGAACGCAGGATCGAGCCCTGCTGCAAAGTATTGCATGAAAAATTGTAATTACACGCCCCTGTTAAACAGGGGCTGAAAAATTGGGCCTTAGGCACTGGTGACGGCGCCCAGAACCAAAAATGTTCTTACAAGCTATCAGCGTGATCATTGAGGAGGAAGAGGATAATTATTCAGGATAGTCACTCAGCATCGGCATAGGCAGTCTTTGAAGGGATCTGAGATTTCAAAAAAAATTATTCGGTTACATCAGCATCAGGTGCTTGGTAGCTGGTGGTGATCCAAAACCGATTCATTTTTATGAAGGTCAGTCGATCGACCGAGTCGGTGAACAGACGCACCCTGTGATCGGTTACAAAGCCTCCAGCAGCACTGAATGTGCGTTCCGAAAGCACGCTGGATGCAGGACAGGCCAGTAGCTCAATTGCATACCGTGGAAGCTCTGGCCAGTGATCCATCCTCAAGACCCAGTAACCCAGAGGATTTTCGGTGGGAAAGGTGTTCAAGTCAGATCTTGCCCCTAGGTATTCCTGCACCATGTAAAACAGACGCTGACGATGGTTGCTGGAACCGATCATACCTTGGGGCTGCGGACTAAAAAATTGTCTGAACGCATCGGTCAGACGGCCACCTTCTCCACTGCTCCTTCTTTGACTGACCGAAGCCTCAGCAACACGTTGTCCAGAAACAGGAGTTTGTAACCTTCCAGTCTCTGGGAACGCGTTGCACAAACCTTTCTGCAAGGCCTCCCGAAGATGTTTCATCCTCTGCTCCCTCTGCGATGGCAAGATAAGGTCCGCAACCTTACCCTTGTAACGTGGATCAAGGAGGGTTGCCAGCCAGTATTGGTCCTTCTCCTTGATACCACGAATACCAGGATCCTTACGCAGGCTTTGCAGGATCAGGGAGGCCATGCAGCATAGGTTTGCTGAGGCATTCGGTCCGGAGTCCTCTGGGTCACCTTGGCTTTGGCCAATTACAGCTCTCTCTACCGACGGTGCTGTGATTGGCCAAGCATGCGGGTCATAGTGCATGCTTGGCCAATCATCAGCCACACGAATTTGGCGCGAACGGCCCATATCGTTCGCAATTCGGCGAACGATCGAACAGCCGATGTTCGAGTCGAACATGGGTTCGACTCGAACACGAAGCTCATCTCTAGCAGTGATCAGCGATTTATAATGTGACTGTGATAGTGTGGCGGGCACTACGATTCTAACAGACACCAGTTAATAAAATGTCATTACACAGAACTTAATAAATAAACAGCACGGATCAAGAAAGGCTTCACTGAAGGCTATTTTAACAGTAATTTTTAAGCATCCTTTCCAATGTGGTACGAAAGAGACTGCATGCCAATATCTTAGATTTTTTAAGTATAACCACGTCTCTCAAAGAGGGTTACAGTTGGAGAAAAATAGTCTGCTTAAGAAAGCCCCCATACCACTTACTTAGCATCATCCATTTAAATTCGTATCCGCATTTATGTCATATAAATGTGGTTTATGTGGTAAAAAATCAAGCTTACAGTTGCTAAGTCACTACTTTTTGATATATTTATAAACAAAAAAACAATTTATTTGGTGGAGGGGGTATTATGGTGTGGAGTTGTTTTTCAGGCATTGGGCTTGGCCTCTTAGTTCCAGAGAAGGGAACTCTTAAGGCGTCAGCATACCAAGACACTTGGGACAATTTCATGCTCCCAACTTTGTGGGAACAGTTTGGGGATGGCCTCTTCCTGTTTCAACATGACTGCGCACCAGTGCACAAAGCAAGGTCCATAAAGACATGGATGAGTGAGTTTGGGGTGGAGGAACTTGACTGGCCTGCACAGAGACATGCCCTCAACCCGATAGAACACCTTTGGGATGAATTAGACCGGAGACTGCCAGCCAGGCCTTCTCGTTCACATCAGTGCCTGACCTCACCTTTAAATTTTGGTAACCAACATAAATAGAAAGATATATTTTTGAATTGTGAAAACCTTGAACAGAGAAGAGTCTGCTAAAGATGTGTAATTTTTTTGCAGCTGGAAAATGAAAAATATTCACCTCAACTAATTCTAATTTTATCGTTGCTGATAAATACATATATGTATTATCGTTGCTGCTTCAGGTACTTAAAATAATATAGTGAAACTGCTGTCTTGTGTTGAAATTCGCTCAATGTAATATGTGTCAGACTGCTCTAGTCTTTACCGAGCCACTGTTTGCTTGGCTGCCTTTCCTATTCTCTATTTATAGGTTTCATTGCTGAGCAAGGACAGCTTGAATATATCTTCGGTTAATGCCATACGGAACAGTCAAGACAATTATTAACAAACGATGTTCAAACCTAGATCTATGTTTTATAGGTAGTAATTCTGAAAGCCTGAACAAGATAAAGCGCTATTCTGGGTTGTATATGTATATAAACTATTAACTCTATTATCATGAAATGTAAAATAAAATCATTTACTAGTAGAACCAGCTATGGTACACATTTTTAGTATCGTATAAACACTCTTGTTGCTTAGGGACATTGGAGGACTGAAAAAAAAAAAAACTCATGTGTATAGGCATTAAAGGTTGTGCAAATTAATTTTGCTATATTGCCAAAGATTAAAATTCCATGTAGAGATGTGTGCTATGCTGAACATTGTCTAAAAAAATTGTGACGACTTTTCTTCTTTACTTATCAATCACTGACTTTTCCAAGATACTTCTGCTGGTAGCAACCACACAAGGCAATAAATGAATGAAGGAAGGAAAAACTATAGAATGCTAGCTGTGGTTTAATATGCTCAAATGACTGATAATCAGACCAGCCAGTACTATGAAAAGGATGAGGGACACGCTCTTTTAATGGATTTCAGGTGCTCAGTTATTCCCATGTATTTACCGATTTTAAAGCGCACCAGGGCACATTGCAAAGAAGTCAAGTTTTCTTTTTGTAGAATGCAATTAAGTTTATACATGTAAGTAAAATGTTACCTAAGCTCTGTTTTCACTTGGTATCATGCTTAAATGTTCGGGGGGTGGTAGGTGAATAAAGACTAGTGCTTTATGTATGAAGAAATTATATGTACATATAAATTGATAGTAATGTACTGTATATACAGTATCTCACAAAAGTGATTACACCCCTCACATTTTTGTAAATATTTTATTATATCTTTTCATGTGACAACGCTGAAGAAATTACACTTTTCTACAATGTAAAGTAGTGAGTGTACAGCTTGTATAACAGTGTACATTTGCTGTCCCCTTAAAATAACTCAACACACAGCCATTAATGTCTACACAGCTGGCAACAAAAGTGAGCACACCCCTAAGAGAAAATGTCCAAATTGGGCCCAAAGTGTCAATATTTTGTGTGGCTACCATTATTTTCCAACACTGCCTTAACCCTCTTGGGCATGGAGTTCACCAGAGCTTCACAGGTTGCCACTGGAGTCCTCTTCAACTCCTCCATGATGACATCACAGAGCTGGTGGATGTTAGAGACCTTGCGCTCCTCCACCTTCCGTTTGAGAATGCCCCACAGATGCTTAATAGGGTTTAGGTCTGGAGACATGCTTGGCCAGTCCATTACCTTTACCCTCAGCTTCTTTAGCAAGGCAGTGGTCATCTTGGATGTGTGTTTGGGGTCATTATCATGTTGGAATACTACCCTGAGGCCCAGTCTCTGAAGGGAGGGGATCATGTTCTGCTTCAGTATGTCACAGTACATGTTGGCATTCATGGTTCTCTCAATGAACTGTAGCTCCCCAGTGCTGGCAGCACTCATGCAGCCACAGACCATGACACTCTCACCACCATGCTTGACTGTAGGCAAGACACACTTGTCTTTGTACTCCTCACCTGGTTGCCGCCACACACGCTTGCAACCATCTGAACCAAATAAGGTTATCTTGGTCTCATCAGACCACAGGAAATGGTTCCAGTAATCCATGTCCTTAGTCTGCTTGTCTTCAGCAAACTGTTTGCAGGCTTTCTTGTGTTTTATCTTTAGAAGAGGCTTCCTTATGGGATGACAGCCATGCAGACCAATTTGTTGCAGTGTGCGGCATATGGTCAGAGCACTGACAGCCTTACCCCCCCCACCCCTTCAACCTCTGCAGTAATGCTGGCAGCACTCATATGTCTATTTCCCAAAGACAAACTCTGGATATGACACTGAGCACGAGCACTCAACTTCTTTGGTCGACCATAGCAAGACCTGTTCTGAGTGGAACCTGTCCTGTTAAACCACTGTATGGTCTTGGCCACTGTGCTGCAGCTCTGTTTCAGGGTCTTGGTAATCTTTTTATAGCCTAGGCCATCTTTATGTAGAGCAACAATTTTTTTTTTCCAGATCCACAGAGAATTCTTTGCCATGAGGTGCCATGTTGAACTTCCAGTAACCAGTATGAGAGAGTGAGAGCGATAACATCAATGTAACACACCTGCTCCCCATTCACACCTGAGACCTTGTAACACTGATGGGTCACATGACACCAGGGAGGGAAAATGGCTAATTGGGCCCAATTTGGTTATTTTCACTTAGTGGTATACTCACTTTTGTTGCCAGCAGTTTAAACTTTTTTTTTTTTGCATTGAAAAGTTTATTAATGGTAACACATTGTACACATATACAGTGTTGACATGGATACAAGTATGAATGAAGCACAATCAGTTGAATACAGATTATCATAAGCAGTGTGTCCGAGAATTTGCTTAAACTGGATATCATGTGGAGTCCGCTTAGGACTTTCTTCGTACCTTATTACAGTTAACCCTTCGTGTTTACCTCATTTAAAAAATATCTGAAGTTTTAGTACTAGAAAGTAGAAAGCAGAGATAGAGGAGAGATGAGTAGAGTTAGGGTGTTGAGCTGTGGGTGGAGAGGTTAAAGGAGATGAGATGACTGATAGATTGTTTATAGTTGACTAGTGTCTGAATACAGTATTTGAAATCTAACTTGAGGAGATAGTCTAAGCAGGCATGAGTGTCGCATCCATGTTCCCGGTTTTGGTCAAGCCTTGGTCAGCGTCCAGGCCAAGGTTTAGTTCCAGATATAGGTACAGGTTGAAACCAGAAATTGATAATTAGTCTTCCCGGGATGATCTTAGTTTCTCATATTCCTGTGAATATCTAGGCGAACCAAGGAGACCACGTCTTGTGGTATCGCTCGATCGCGTCATTGGACTGCGCAATTGTTTCCATCATGTCAAATATATCTGTGATTCTGTGTAGCCAGTCCTTGATGGATGGAATACTAATAGACTTCCAAAACAGTGGTATAAGAGACTTGGCTACATTCAGTAAGTCTTTAGATTTCTTGTATTTTTGGAATGAGAAATTAGTGACATTGAGAAGACAGCATGCTGCATCTAGCTTCAGTGAAGTTTCTGTGATGTGACGAATGATTCCTGTTACCTCGGTCCAATATGGAGATATCAAGGGACACTGCCACCAAATGTGGAGAAGAGTACCTTCAGCATTCTTGCAACGCCAACATAGTTCTGAAGTTTGAGGGTACCATTTATGCAGTTTGGCAGGAGTGGCATACCATTGTGTAAGTATTTGAATGCCGTTTTTTGCAGTCTGGTGGTTAAAGAACATTTGTGTGCAAATATGCACACTCTTTGCCATTGCCTGTCAGGCAGTGTGATATCAAGATCTTTTGACCAGCTCTCTCTGAATTTGTCTTTGGTGGGTTGCTTTGAGTTTTGTAGCCATGTGTAGGATAGTAAGGTAGCTTTTTGAACTCCCTCCAGGCACACTGCTTCCAGGTCAGTCAGTTGTCTAATAAAGTGTCCCCTGCGGCGAATGTTGTTAGCGTAGTTACATATCTGAAAGTATGTCCAGAGCGGTAGGCGCGGGATATGGTTGTCAGTTTTGAGTGCGTGGAAGTCCTTAATCAGTGCGTTCTTGAAGCAGTGTTTGGTGAGAAAGGGGTGTGTCTGCAACTGAGGACTGCAGTAAATGGTTTCCCATCCCTGGTGGGAAGTTGGGGTTGTTTTTTAGTGGGGTGAGTGGGCTCATTGGTGAGGAAATTTCTGATTGTTTGGTTAGCAGGTGAAAGATTGATATAGTGGCGTTTAACAGGGGGTGTTGTTTCAGGGTCAATGGGTAGCTGGTCCAGGTTATCCAGGGGGAAAATTTTAAGGGTATAGGACTTAGTTCATTTTCTAGAAATACCCAGTCCTTAAGGTCCTGTGGCAGTGGCAATCAATAATTCTGGTGACGTGCGATGCATAGTAATATTTCCTATAGTCAGGTAGACTCATTGCCCCTTTTTCTTTGGGTCTAGTCATGAGGTCTAATTTGATCAGCGGACATTTATGTGCCCAGATGAAGTCAAGTTAGATCGATTGTAGGGTTTTTAAGAAACTTTAGGGAAACTTTATGGGTAGGGTTCTGAACAGGTAAAGAATTCTGGGTAGAATTGACATTTTACATATGGCTGCTCTACCGAACCAGGAGTAGTTTTTTGAGTGCCAGGATAGCAAGTCCTTCCCTATAATTTTAAGAAGGGGTAAGAAGTTCCGTTCAAAAATTTGGGAAAGTTGAGGGGTCAGCCAAACCCCCAAATATTTGAGGGCCGACGTCTCCCATTTAAAGGGGCTTTTGTTTTGCGCGTTCTTGAGTATTTTATCTGGTACAGTGATATTCATCGCTTCAGATTTTTTATAGTTGATTTTTAAGTTGGATATATATCCATATAAGGATAATTCCTTCAGCAGGGTAGGGATTGATGTGAGTGGTTTTGTCAGGAAAAACAATAAATCATCAGCAAAGGCTGCTATTTTAAATTCCAAATTTGCTACTTGGAATCCTTAGATAACCTGTGCAATCATCACCCTCCCGATGAAGGGTTCAGGTGAGAGGATAAAGAGAATTGGTGAGAGTGGGCAACCCTGTCTTGTACCGTTTGTGATGTTTACAGTGTCCGATAGAGATCCATTAATCCTTAACTTGGCCGATGGATTCTTGTAAAGTGCGGACACCCATGCCATCATGTGTGTGTCTAAGCCAATAAATTGGCATGTCTCCGTCATGAAATCCCAAGCTACTCGATTGAACGCCTTCTCCGCGTCCCTGGACAGGAGAAGGCCCTCGATCTTTCGCATTCGGGCAGCATAGATTAAATTGAGTGATTTTGTAACATTATCTTTTGCCTCCCTACCTGGCATGAATCCCGCCTGTTCAGGTCCAATATGGGTATGCAGTAGGGGCCTCAGTCTGTTGGCTATGATTTTTACTAATAGTTTGACATCCAAATTTAGCAGGGAGATTGGTCTATAGGTAGTAGGGATGGGCGAACGGTTCGGCCCGAGCGTAAGTTCGGGCCGAACTTTCGTTGTTCGGTCGTTCGGCAAACAGCCAAACAAACGGGTCGTTCGACCATTTGTTCGGTCCTCCGAACCGACCACAATGCATTGCGGCTCTGAACAGTGCATTGCAAGCCCTGATTGACTGAAGCAGTGAAAGCTTCAGCGAATCAGGGCATAGAGCACTGTAAGAGTCATGACTGGACACTGTCATCATGACTTTATCCAATCATGGCTCATTCCTGCCCCACAGTATAAAAGTATTCTTTCAATGGCAGCCATTTTCAGTGTGATTTTGTGGTGGAGAGAGATATCAGCTTTGCATAGTGTGCAGCTAGTGCAGGGACAGCTTAGATAGTTTCACTGTAGTGTAGTGAGACTGTGTCATTCATACATACAATAGTGTAGAGTAGCGACCGCTCGTATAGTTTCAGTGTAGTGTAGTGAGACCGTGTCAGTAATTTTTACATTGGTGTATAGCTAGAGTAGGGACAGTTCAGATAAAGTCAGTGTAGTGACAGTGGAACACCGTCTATTTGATTGCGTTACTGCTAATTTAACGCCATTTACTTCTGTGTGCGTTACTGCCAGTTTAACGCCATATAGTTTTGTGTGTGTTACTGCCAGTTTAATGCCATATCATTCTGTGTGCATCACTGCCAGTTTAACGCCATTTACTTCTGTGTGCGTTACTGCCAGTTTAACGCCATATAGTTCTGTGTGCATTACAGCCAGTTTAACGCCATTTACTTCTGTGTGCCTTACTGCCAGTTTAACGCCATTTACTTCTGTGTGCGTTACTGCCAGTTTAACGCCATATAGTTCTGTGTGCGTTACTGCCAGTTTAACGCCATTTACTTCTGTGTGCCTTACTGACAGTTTAACGCCATTTACTTCTGTGTGCGTTCCTGCCAGTTTAACGCCATTTACTTCTGTGTGCGTTACTGCCAGTTTAACGCCATATAGTTTTGCGTGCGTTACTGCCAGTTTAACGCCATATAGTTCTGTGTGCATTACTGCCAGTTTAACGCCATTTACTTCTGTGTGCGTTACTGCCAGTTTAACGCCATATAGTTTTGCGTGCGTTACTGCCAGTTTAACGCCATATAGTTCTGTGCGTCACTGTACGTTTGGCACATTATATTGTAGTATATTATACTGTATCCATGGAGTGTGTCTGTGTAGCGTGAGCCCGGGTTCACACCTATGCGAATTAGATGTGGCTTACACCGCATCTAATTCGCAGGACATTTTAAAATACATTCATATGAATGCATCTGGTTCACATATGTGCGTTGCATTCGCACTGAGCATTGCACAAAAAACGCGTGCGTTTTTTGGGCATTGCGGTGCGAACTACAAGCCTATTATCTCCTATGGGAACGCATCTGATTCGCAGATGCATTGCGTTCTGAACAAGGATTTTCTCTTTCTCCTCACTACACCCCCCCCTCCCTCCCCCTCTCCCTGCTCTCTAATCCTGAGCAAAAACGCAATGAATCCGTTGAACAGGAGATTGTTATCTCCCCAGTGAAACCTGAGCTTCAATTCGCACCGCACAAGTGTGAAACAGGGCTAAGTACTCAAATTAAAGTGCACTAAACACCTCTTTACATTGATTAAAGTGCTTCAACGTACAGATTTCAACTTCTTCTTTCCATTTGCTTATAAGCATCGCCCCCTCCCTCCCAATAATGTCTGGGAGGACAACAAGGAAAGGCAGACGTTCCCTTGGCACTGTAAGGGGGCCAGCAACAAATGTGTCTACAGGCAAAGGTGGACAAGGTGGTCAGTCCTCAGACAGGGCATCATTTCCTTTGTTTAGTGAGTTTGCCCGTGCTATCCAGCCACAGCATGCAGGGGAGGTGGTGGACTGGCTTACTAAACCTTCCTCATCCTCCTCATCCTCTGTCACGCAAGCAGAAACAAGTGTGCAGTCCCCTGCAGTTGCCAGAGTGGATAAACCTGTCTCCTTGTCCACATCTATTCCTGCCATAGCCCCAACATCAGCCATTGAGGAGTCAGCTGAGTTATTTGACCACAGCATCAGCCACTTGCTCCTTGATGATGCCCAGCCATTACTGGATTCAAATGTTGGTTCTGAGGTTGAGGATGACAGGAACATGAGCCTAGAGAGAGGGAGGAACACTGGTAGACAATTTGGCATTCATGTTCCCCAAGCCGCAGCGTATTGCCAAGTTGTTGGTAATTATGAAGATGGAGGAGATGGAGATGATGATGAGATGGAGATGGAGATGATGATGATGATGATGATGATGATGATGATGATTTCACTGGTGCGACTAGGGTGCCAGATAGAGCAGAGGAGGAAACTGAAGGTGAGGCAGCACAACTCCAAGGAGGCCGACATCAAGAAGGAGTAGAGAGCAGCCACCCTATTCCATCACATTCTGCAGCTGTTATCTCTCGGCCCACTCCCCAAAGTTTAGCTGTCTGGGCCTTTTTCAGCACATCTGCAGCGGCTCGCAGTGTTGCTATCTGCAACCTGTGTCTCAGGCACATCAAACGTGGCAAAAACACCAATCATTTGGGTACCATATGCCTAACAAGGCATTTAACGTCCAACCACTCAGCCCGTAATGAAATTACTTATCTTGATATAAATAAAACTTTATATTTTTACCATCACCTCCGCATTTCAACCGCTTCATTTTAAAGTCCCAGTTACTTCTCAATGCATCCAAATATAGGGATGGAGGCACGTACCTGTGCCTCATATAAAGTCCCACAGCCCCCCTCTTTTTTTCACCACTCAGCCCGTTGACAAGAGCACCTAAAAGCCACACAAAAGGGGCACAAATCTGTCCCTTCTCCTCCTTACCCATTTCAGTCTGCCCCTGCAATACCGAGTCATTACCTTTCAGCAGCCTCCACTGACAGGGATGATGGTATAGAACAGGGTGTCCAAGGTCCTAGCAGCACATCTGCCAGCAGCACACCACCAGCTGTAGACTGTAGCCGGCAAATTTCTCTGCCCCATCTGCTGCAGCAGAAAAAAAAAATACAGTCCCTGCCACCCACATGCCCAGCGTCTGAATGCAAGCTTGTCAAAGCTGTTGGCTCTCCAACTTCTGCCTTTCAGCCTGGTTGATTCTGCCCCCTTCCGTGAATTCGCACAATATGCTGTACCACAATGGCAGGTTCCAGTCGCTACTACTTTTCACATAAGGTCGTTCCATCTTTCTACCATCATGTAGAAGGGAATGTTCTGGCATCGTTGGGCAAGGCAGTCAGCTGTAAAATCCACCTTAGTGCTGACAAGTGGTCCAGCAAGCATGGGCAGGGACGATATATTTCTTTCACAGCACACTGGGTAACGCTGCTTGCAACTCAAAAGGATGCAGGACAGGGCTCGGTGCTGAAACTTGTTGTGCCCCCACGTCTTCATACAGCTGGTGGTGATGCCAGACCTGTGAGCTCTACCACCTCCTCCTCCTCCTCCTCCGCCACCTCCGTGCCCTCCTCTGCAGAATTGTCCTATGAACATCAGTTACCCCCTAAGCGTTCAAAGGGCTATTCCCAGAGTTAGGCTAAAAGGTGCCATGCGGTGCTTCAGCTGGTGTGTTTAGGGGACAGGAACCACAGCAGAGATTCTTGCAGCTCTGCAGGGACAGGCCCAGAGATGGTTCACACCACGCCAGCTGGAGCCAGGAATAGTGGTGTCCGATAATGGCTCAAACCTCCTGTCTGCCCTTAGACTGGGAAAGTTGACACATATGCCATGCCTGGCGCATGTCCTCAATTTGGTGGTGCAGCGTTTCCTAAGTACGTACCCAGGGTTGCAAGATGTACTAAAACAGGCCAGAAGAGTCAGCAGCCATTTCAGGCGGTCATACACAGCCAGTGCTCAGTTGGCTGAAATTCAGCGGGAATTCCACCTGCCCGTAAACCGCCTGATTTGTGACATGCCCACCAGGTGGAACTCAACTTTGGGAATGCTGCAGCGGCTATACATGCAGCAGAGGGCCGTCAATGAGTACCTGTGCCAGTATGGCATGACAACAGACTCAGGCTGCCTCGACTTTATTTTCCCCACACCAATGGCTGATCATTAAGGATGCATGCACTGTATTGTCACCATTTGAGGAGGCCACAAGGATGGTGAGCAGTGACAGTGCATGCATCAGTGACACAATCCCTGTTGGGGATTGTTGAGGAAGAGGAGGACTTCCTTTCCTCTCAAGGCTCACTTTATCCAGACACCATCATTCCTATGTCACAGAACACACAGGAGGAGAGAGGGGAGGAGGATGAGGTGGAGGAATTTGGCACTTTCATAGGCTTTGTAGAAGAGGAAGACATGCGTCAAACTGTAAGTGATGCCTTTCCAACCCCAGGACCCTTGGGAGTAGTACATGGCTGGGAGGAGGAAGTTCCAGATGCTGTCATCCTGAGTGACCCCAAAGAGTCTGCTTCTCAAGCCTTGGCAAATTTGAGGCGCATGGGCAACCTCATGCTTCAAAGCCTGCGAAAGGACCCAAGAATACGTGGCATAAAGGAGAAGGATGATTACTGGTTGGCAACCCTCCTTGACCACCGTTATAAGGGGAAGGTCTCAGAACTCATCCCGTCCCCACAGAGAGTGCAGAAGATAAAATCTCTTGAGGACACGTTAAAGAGGATTTTATTGAACATTTTTCTTGACTCCAGTAGGTTACAGTGTGGTGGAAATCGTCGTTTTGAGTCTTCTGTTGGTCAAGAGAGGAGAATTGGAGAAGGCGTCTGCCTAAGTGAGGCATTTCGGAATTTTTTTAGTCCTCGCCGCCCAGGGCTTTCAGCTTCCACATCCCATCGGCAGAATCTGCATCACATGGTGGACGATTACCTCGGGGCCAAAACAGAGATGGAGAGCTTTCCAGCTGACTATCCACTGACTTACTGGGTCATGAGAATAGACCACTGGCCAGAACATTCCCAGTATGCTATTGAGTTGTTGGCTGCCCTGCATCCAGCGTGCTTTTAGAATGGTCATTCAGTGCTACAGGAGGTTTTGTTACTGATCATAGAACGCGTCTGTCCACAGACTCCGTAGACCGTTTGACTTTTATAAAAATGAATCAGTCCTGGATTACCAGCTATGAAGCCCCTGATGCCGATGTCACTGATTAAGTCTTTTTGGGATGTGGAATCTCTGCAGGACTTTGAGGCTGCCTAGCATTTAGGGTGTTCAATCATTTCATCTGGAAGAATGTTTTTGGTATAGGTTTCATGGGCACAATTAACACCCAAAGACCAATTTTTCAGCACCTGTTTGACAGTTGCATATCATTGCAATGTTTTTTGCCTTTGTCAAGAGCATCTCTATAGGGTTACGGTGGGAAGGCACCCCCGACACCCAAAGAGTAATTTTTCAGCACCTGTTTGACAGGTGCATATCATTGCAATTTTTTTACAGCAAGGCCAATTCTTACTTTCATCAAGAGTACCTCTATAGGGTTACGGAAGGAAGGCGCCCACGACACCCAAAGACCAATTTTTATGCACCCATTACTTCTATCCAAAGTTCAAAGTGAAACCAGAATGTATCCAAAAAATCTCTAATCTTGTTCCCAATGCATTACATTGTGACCTCATCATACACAGTGGCTCCCCAGCTGCTGCTGAGCAAAATTAAGGCAGCTTGCAGGGCAAATTTAATTTTTTTGGCTTTATAAATGCAATTATTGCTGCAGCAGATTCTAGACATGGTACAGATCTGCTACTTTACAGGTAGACTAAGGGGACCCCCAGGCACTATATTGGAAGGAATTTTTCATTTTTATGCATTCACTTTAAAAATAAAAAAACACTGCTCATTTAAAAATTACGTTTTTCACAAACTTTTTTTTATTGATACATGTCCCCCGGGGCAGGACCCAGACCCCTATAACCATTGTATGCTCAATTACTTATATAAGCCTTCAAAATGGGCACTTTGGATTTTTGATGTTCGGGTCCCATTGACTTTAATGGGGTTCATTATTCGGGTCCAAACTTTCGCGGTGTTCAAAAGTTCAGGTGCGAACCGAACAGGGGTCCGTTCGGCCCATCCCTAATAGATAGGGCAGTGTCCTGGGTCTTTATTCGGCTTGGGTATGACTGTTATATGTGCTGAGAGGAATGTCTAAGGAACGTCTAATGTCTAATGTCCCCTCCTTATTCCGTATGCCCAGAATCTTGTTCTTGTGTCGGGGGCATTTCAGGGCCCTGGCTAGGAATTTGCCAATCTTGTCTCCGTATTCATAATACATTTTTTTCCTAAAAAATAGGAAGCGTTTAGTGGTGGCATCAAATGTTTGCTGCAGTGTTTTCCTAGTTTCCAGTAATTCAGTCACTGTGTGTATCGTCAGAGATTGTTTGTGTTGGGCTTCCAGTTTCAGGATTTTATCCTTCAATTTGGTGATATCTCTTTCCCTATCCCTTTTTCGTTGGACTCCCATCTTAATAAGCTCCCCTCTGACAGAGGGTCAAAGAATTCTTTTAAGTGTGATGTAATGCAGTAGCACAGGGTCGGTCAATGAGGAGTTCAGTCGACAAGTAGGGGCTCTAGCGCGGGGGGGGGGGCCTAAAATCTAACGTGAGTGAGATAGGAGCATGATCAGATATGGATTGGATTCCAATATTGTATGTAAGTCTCTGCGGGATATGAATAAATAATCAATCCACGAGTAGCTGGCGTGCGGGATAGAGTAAAAGGTAAAATCCTTGCCCTCTGGAAGGAGATAACGTCTATGAGATGTAGGAAGTTCAGCAGTGATTTAAGACTTTTCAGAATCCTGTATGTTATGTACATTTTACCTGATGAGGTGTCTGTTAAGGGGTTCAAGGAGAGATTAAAGTCCCCTCCCAAGATTATGCGTCCCGAGCTAAAGCGTTCAAGTTCCCTCACTAGGTGTTGACAGAAGGTCAAGTGGGATGTGTTGGGGAAGTACACCTTTGCTAATGTAATCGGGTTACCATTATGTTTCCCTTTAAGCAAGAGATATCTCCCTTCCGGGTCTGTCAGTTTTTCAGTCAGTTCAAAGGTGGCTTCCCTGCTAATCAATATTGTAACCCCTTTTGATTTGGCATGGTGTGCTTCAGTAAAATAGGAATCAGTGAGCCTGGGTATGTTATGGGTCTTGAAATGCATCTCTTTTAAGAAGGCAAAGTGCGGCCTGCCTTTCTTTAATTCCCGTAAAAGGGCTGACCGCTGCTCTGGAATGTTCAATCCCCTGACATTATGAGAGATCGCGGTGGGACTGTGTCCTAGCGAGGAGTACGCCATGGAACAGCTGTAGACAGATTCAGAGAGTTGTGACCTGTAAACAACACTTGTAAGAGAGATCGTGAGAATGAGTATATATGATATCGTCAGACACTTGTAAAAGTAGGAACAGCTACTACCAATAGATGAAAGTATATAGAAACAGAGTGAGATAGGAAAGGAAAAATGAGTTATAGATCTAACACCTTTTAGATAAATATACTATTCACAAGGTCTTATGTAGTGTACTCCTGTGTGGCTAGATGTCACAGCAGGAGACACTTTGCGGGGTAAAAGGAGGTACCGGCTGGTGTTAACAGCACTGAGCATAAATGGCCGTTACTCTTTAAGGGTGGTTAACTATAGAAATGGAGGTTAGAGGTCCGCAGCCTCATTTGATGGCGAACAATAAGGTTCTAAAGGAGTGATTCTGCACTCTGGTGCATAAAACGTAAGAATTACCGTATATAATAAGCGGGAAATAGGAGAGGGAGCAATCCTTCCCAATTCTATCCCTCGTAGGAGGCCATATTTCCTAGAACATGACCCATCAGTTGGGGTGTTAACCCGGTCAAGATAACATAACATAGTATTATAACATAGTAGAGAACAGAAATAGAAAAAACGTTGTCAAAGGTGAATAAACGATAGGCTGGTAGGGACCTCTAAACTGCTAGGCCTACCACCGTATCAGAAGACAAATATATATAGGTATACTGTATATGGATCCTGAACTGGTGAACATTTAAATGTGACCATTAGGGTAACCTAGAGGCATAATCCATCCATTAATAGGTGCATAACAGCCTCAGGTTAAAATGGATTGGAAGTCCGCTGCATTTAGTTGCTTAATATATATGTGTTTGCATTTGGTAGTCCACCCTCTCATTGCTGCCTGGATTACAGAAGTTCCCCAATGCCTTGGAACTAAACTGACATCTGAGCACATGTTGGGGCATTGGGTAAGAAGCCAGAGTCCTGTGTTTATTAGTGGGTCATGATGGGTAGCTTCCTTGTAGGACTGCACACTGTTTGGCTGATCTAGCAAAGTCACAAGGCTAGCGGCCTGGAGTCGCAAACACATATTGAATGGCCTTCCAATGTAAGGTGGATAAAATCACACAAAGTCAGTTACACTTCTGCCCAACTGAGGAGAGGGCGCCCAGGGTCTAAAGCAGGGGTCTCAAACTGGTGGCTCTCCAGCTGTTGCGAAACTATAAGTCCCATCATGCCTTTGCCTGTGGGAGTCATGCTTGTAACTGCCAGCCTTGCAATGCCTCATGGGACTTGTAGTTTTGCAACAGCTGGAGGGCCGCCAGTTTGAGACCCCTGGTCTAAAGAAAAGGGAAAGCAGCACAAAAATCAGAAAGCAGGTGATCAAAAAATATAAAAGGGGGCAAAAGAGGGCAAAAAAAGGGGGGAGGTAGAACTTGAGACACAGTGATCAGCTTATATGGTTGAAAGCTGTAGGTCAGCTTTTAGGTATCATCCGGGGTTCTGGATGAGTGTGCCCTGTTGTTATTGGGGGTGCCAGTGATCGAGCTTCCCTGATGGCTTTGCTTCATCCTCTTAGACTGGCGTTTCTCGGGGGAAGCAAATGGCGAGCAAGGGGGGGCTCCTATTCAAGGAGGGAGGAATTCTTGATACCAGTCTGGGAGGTCCTCTTGGCACAATTGGAGTGAGTTGCAGAATTCCGGGAGGTCATCCAGGGAGCGTAGAGAATGCTGCCGGCCATTATGGGTCACAAGTAGTGCAAATGGAAAGCACCAAGTGTAATGCAGATCTTTCTCATGGAGCTTGTCTAGGAGGGGGCGCAGAGCCCTGCGATTTTTCAGGGTTATTTGAGACAAGTCATGAAAGAGCATTATCACTTATCAATTGAACACAATTTGATCTTTCCGGCATGCTTTTTGCATGATATCCTCTTTCAATATGAAGCTCTGCAGGCGGCATATAATGTCAAGTAGGGGTATGGTGTCTGGGCCACGCGCTCTCAGGGCCCTGTGTGCTCTCACAAATTCAATTTTGGTATCTTCAAGCCTTTCCAATAGGCTATATAAAAAACCCACTGTAAAGCTGGAATGATTTGGTCATTATCTACTGTTTTGGGGATCCCTCTGACCCTAATATTGATCTGTCTCCCTCTATTATCGAGGTCCTCTAAATGTCTATTCATTTCTATGAAATGGTTAGAGTGTGAGGTTGTCACTTTTTCAAGCCTGCTGATCGCATTCTCCCTGTGCTTCCCAGCCGCCTCAGCCGAGGCCATTTTCTCAGTAAGCACCAGCACGTTTGATTTGAGATCGGTTATTGCTCCAGAGAAAGTGGACTTAAAGTCCGCTGCAAAGATGGACATGTCAGCATAAGTGAGAGGGTGGTTAGAATGTGAAAGTCCCCTACCATTGTCCTCTGCCGCTGACTGGGACTCTTCACTGAAGTCCTGTTCGGTATGGGTTGGCGCTATCTTGACTCCAGCCACGCTGCTCTGGGACAGTGATTGATTTTTAAAGATGTCAGAAATGTTTCTGCCCTGGTAAGCTGCCACCGAACGGCGGGATCGGGTGTGGGGTGTCCAGTTGTTCTGTTTGCTCATTATCGTAGGCGGAATGTGCAGGATAACGGGCTCGAGGCTGCGGGTCCTCCAGAGCTCCTCTAGCAAGCTGCCATCTCAGCTGCGTGCCAAGCCACGCCCCCCGCCAGCGGTTTAGACATTAATGGCTGCGTTGATTTATTTTGAGGGGACAGAAAATTTACAAGCTGTACACTCACTACTTTAAATTGTAGCAAAGTGTCATTTGCTCAGTGTTGTCACATGAAAGGATATAATAAAATATATACAAAAATGTGAGGGGTGTACTCACTTTTGTGAGATACTGTAATAATATATATATATATATATATATATATTCTTTTTAGTACACATACCTGAAGGAACGCATACTTTTACTCCAGACCATGGGATTGATTTAGTAAAGGCGAATACGCTGTTCAGTTTACAAAAGAATTTGCACTTTGCAATTAAAATTTCCAGAACATAGAAAATGCGGTGAAATTTTCTTCGGAATTATGTGCAAGGAAATTTTGCTTGCACATGGTTGGATGATGGAAATCAGCAGAGCATCACCTCATTTACTAAGCTCCAGGGAAAATTCTCTTGCAAAGTGGAACTTCCCTTGCAAAGTAAGCAGCGCATTTGTCTTAAAGTAGGAGTAAACTCCCATCACTGACTTTTACCTATAGGTAAGCCTATAATAAGGCTTACTCATAGGTATTGCAAATATCTCCTAAATGTGCACCATTTAGGAGATATTTACTGTACATGCAGCTGGTGACATCACCGACACATGCGCTCTGGGCGGCCGTTCCTTCAGGGTCCTGTGCTGTAAACAGCGTCTCTCACGCGAAAAGCGTGGGACCAACGTCATAGCGGCTCTGGCCAGTCACACAGGCAGAGCCTACGAACCCAGAAGGAAGACCGGGTGAAGATGGGAGTGCCTGCAGCGGCGACAGCTCGGCACTGGAAGGCTTTGTTTTTAGGTAAGTTTAACGATGCGATACGATGCATACTAGCACATTATGGCATTACATTTCATGGTGCTAAAAAAAAAAAAATGGCTGGTACCTGTTGAAGCGGTTTGTCATTATTCCTGTTAATGCATGTTCTTTATGCCATGTGGTAACATGCATTACATCAAGGTAGTCCATTGAAAATAAAGGGCTGATAACACACCAAAAGGTCCCAATTATAAGACATATCCCAAACTCTGTAACACAACACACTATGGTGCATTGCAGCATGCTCCAAAACGTGTGTGTTGGGCGACCAATGAACGGCATTACAAAGCAGCAAAATTTGTAACCTGTGTTACATGCAGCAACGCTTGTTACAGCAATGCAATAGTCTAAATGGGCCCTTAAATTAGAACAATAGCCAAAACTTGTTTTTTCATTTTGGATAGAGAAGGGAAGGTGATAACCCCTGTCAGATTTTTTTTTCGCCATCTGTGTGCAATTGCAGAGATTTACCTTCACTTCCTGTCCCAGAAAGTGAGAGGAAATCCCTGCAAATTAGGGGAATCCCTTGGGGACCCCCAGATCACCAGAACTAGTGTCCTCACTGGAAGATTCCCCTCTTTTACTTTACTGGGGTCACCCCAAAATTTGGGATTTTCTTTTACTTTCACTTTCAATGGTAATGGTAAACAGGAAAAATGGAGAGGGTGAATCTCCCTAACGGGGAGAGAGCAATAAGTAAAAGCAGTAAAAGCTGACAAGCGTTCTAATCCCTCTGCACTCTGTCCAAAACAAAAAAAAAGGTTTTGCCTTTAGTAATACTTTAACCACTTGCCGACTGGCTCACGCCGATATATGTCGGCAGAGTGGCACCACTGCGCAAATTGGCGTACCTGTACAACTTTCCATTTAAGCAGGATAGCATGCGCCGTGGGAGCTTGCCAGTGGACTCGATGTCCACCGGCGGCCTGCAAACGCGGTGAGGAGAGGCAGAACAGGGAAACAAGGCATTTCCCCATTCTGTCTAGTGACATGACAGGGATCTACTGTTCTCGGTGATCAGGAACAGTGATCTCTGTCATGTTTCAGTAAGCCCATCCCCCTACAGTTAGAACACGCTGAGGGAACACACTTAACCCCTTGATCGCCCCCTAGTGTTAACCCCTTCCCTGCCAGTGTCATTTTTACATTGATTAGTGCATTTTTATAGCACTGATCAATGTACTAATTTCACTGGTCCCCAAAAAGAGTAATTTGGGGTCAGATTTGTCCGCCGCAATGTCGCAGTCTCGCTAAGAATTGCAAATCGCTGGCATTACCAGTAAAAACAATAAAAAAAAAATAAAAGTCCCTAAATCTATCCCGTAGTTTGTAGACACGATAACGTTTGTGCAAACCAGTCAATATAAGCATATTGCGATTTTTTTTACCAAAAATATGTAGAATATATATTGGCCTAAGCTGATGAATAAATTTTTTTTTTTATATTTTTTTTGGATATGTATTATAGCAGAAAGTAAAAAAAAAAATTTTTTTTCAAAATTGTTGTTTTTTTGTTTGTTTATAGAGCAAAAAATAAAAACCACAGAGGTTATCAAATACCGCCAAAAGAAAGCTCTATTCGTGGGGAAAAAAAAACGTGAATTTTGTTTGGGTACAACATCGCTTCACTGTGCTATTGTCAGTTAAAACGACACAGTGCCGTATCGCAAAAAATGCTCTTGTCATTAAGGGGGCAAATCCTTCTGGGGCTGAAGTGGTTGAGCTTAGTGTATTTAACAACATACAGCCATTGCCAAAAGTTTTGAGAATGACACAAACACATTTTCACAAAGTCTGCTGCCTCAGTTTTTATAATGGCAATTTGCATATACTCCATAATGTTATGAAGAGTGATCAGATTAATTGCAAAGTCCCTCTTTGCCATGAAAATGAACTTAATCCCCCCAAAAAACATTTCCACTGCATTTCAACCCTGCCACAAAAGGACCAGCTGGCATGATGTGATTGTCTTGGTAACACAGGTGTCAGTGTTGACGAGGACAAGGCTGGAAATCACCCTGTAATGTTGATTGTGTTAGAATAACAGACTGGAAGCTCATTGTTCTTCCTCTGTTGACCATGGTTATCTGCAAGGAAACATGTACAGTCATCATTGCTTTGCACAAAAAGACATTCATAGGGAAGGATATTGCTGCTACTAAGATTGCCCCTAAATCAACCATTTATTGGATCATCAAGAACTTAAAGGAGAAAGGTTCAATTGTTATGAGAAAGGCTCCAGGGTGCCCAAGAAAGTCCAGCAAGCGCCAGGACCATCTCCTACAGTTGATTCAGCTGTGGGATCGGGGAACCACCAGTGCAGAGCTTGCTCAGGAATAGCAGCAGGCAGGTGTGAGTGCGTCTGCATGCACAGTGAGGCGAAGACTTTTGGAGGATGGCCTGGTGTTAAGAAGGGCAGCAAATAAGCCACTTTTCTCCAGGAAAAACATCAGGGACAGACTGATATTCCGCACAAGGTACATGGATTGGACTGCTCAGGACTGGGCTAAAGTCATTTTCTTTGCTGAATCCACTTTCCGATTGTTTGGAGCATCTGGAAAAAACCTTGTCTGGAGAAGAGAAGGTGAGTGCTACCATCAGTCCTGTGTCATGCCAACAGTAAAGCATCCTGAGACCATTCATGTGTGGATTGCTTCTCAGCCAAGGGAGTGGGCTCACTCACAATTTTGCCTAAGAACACAGTCATGAATAACGAATGATACAAAAACATCCTCCCAGAGGAAATTCTCCCAACCAACTAAGAACAGTTTAGTGAGGAAATGCCTTTGCCAGCATAATGGAGCACCTTGCCATAAGGCAAAAGTGATAACTAAGTGGCTTGGGGAACAAAACATCAACATTTTGGGTCCATGGCCAGGAAACTCCCCATACCCTAATCCCATTGAGAACCTGTGGTCAATCCTCAAGAGGCGAGTAAACAAAAAAAACCTCCAAAATTCTGACAAACTCCAAGCATTGATTATGCAAGAACGAGCTGCTATCAGTTAGGATGTGGCCCAGAAGTTAATTGACAGCATACCAGGGCTCAAAACAGCCACAGCTGTATATAACATAAGATAGTTGCTTTTGAACTTAAAGGGGAACTACACTCCCCCTATTACCTTTTTTCTGTGGGTTATACACAAATAATTACTCATGTGCCCAGCAATCCTGCGTTTTTTCCTGTAGGGATCTGCCGCTGCACATTCAGTCCCGCAATACCATCTTCTGTGACCTCATTAGGAGCTAATTGTATCTTCTGGGTACTTGCAGTTGGAGCATGTGTTCCAATAGGGGACTGGCTGCAAAAGCAGGAAGTGACAGCCACCCTCTGATAATGCAGCACATTGAACTGTAGGTATGGTTGCCACATCATCCCTTTAAACCCGAACACATATGAATTACACAGGTTCTGTGGCTGATTAAGCTGTTAATTAAACTTACTTGGTGCCTTATCTGCATTTAATTAGCCTCAGAACCTGTGTAATTCAAAGGTGTTCGGGTTTAAAGGGATGAGGTGGCAACTCTAAAGCCCCATACACACGATAGGACTTTGTACAAACTTTCCCTTGGATTTTTGTACAAAGGGCATTGGCCAGAAGTTGGTCTTGCATACAGACGACAGGACTTTTCCAGCCAGCTTTCACCAAATCAGGTGGTTTTTTAGCTCTGTACACACGATCGGACTTTGCTCCATTGGACTTTTGTTTCCAGAAAGTATGTCCGTTCGCACAGCCAACAAAAGTCCGATGGAAACAGAAAGTTTGTCCGATGGAGTGTACACACGGTCGGATGTTGCTCCAAAACAGCTAATTTACATGTTTGTTGTCAAAAAGTCCGATTGTGTGTACGGACCTTAACTGTAGGGTACCCTGAGGCATTCTTGGATGTATGTAACCTAGGTTTCCAAAGAAGTTGCATGCAATGGGTATGTCATTCTCGCCGAGGCAAAAAAAATTCTGGTAGTGCATGGATATGTTTCCAGGAAAAGTTATTTAAAACCATATTTAATTTTAAATAAATTTGATTTTTAGAGAGGAGGGCGGATGAGCGAAATTCAAGAAAGTGGGTGGGGAGTGTGGAGGTACGCTTTAAAAACTGTATAGAAACAACACCTGTATAAACTCTTAAACATATGTTGTAAAGTAGACATCACATTTGTTGGAATATTTGTTTTTTACATTTTGTATAAGCAATCCTAAAACTGATCATTGAATTTCAAGTTCATTTTATCATAAAAGTCCATCCGGAAAGTCATGCTCATATGCTTCCAGTAAATAGCTTGCGTGCGCAGAGTTCAGCTGTCAGGTATATTCTTGTACTTTCAAACAGAGTTTCAGACAGTAATTTGTGAAACCAGCGGCAGCAGCTGTGTACTTTATATGGGAATGGCCTATAAACCTTTGGTTAAACAAATAACCTGCAGTCACAAATGTATGAAATCTTTGACACTAAACAGACATAAAATTAGTAGCACAGTTACCTTTTGAGAATGCTTTTAGCTGCTTCTGAAATTTACAGATTGCTTGTGCTACCATTGCTTCTAGGAAGTGCTGTGCTCTGATTGTTCTGCTTATACTCAGCAATGTCTTCTGTACTGTGCTGTCTTAAGGGCCGTACACACGATCTGACTTTTTGACAACAAACATGCAAATTAGCTGTTTTGGAGCAACATCCGACCATGTGTACGCTCCATCGGACAAACTTTTTCAGTTTCCATCGGACTTTTGTTGGCTGTGTGAACGGACAAACTTTCCTGCAACAAAAGTCCGATGGAGCAAAGTCCAATCGTGTGTACACAAAGCCATCGGACTTTTGTACAAACTACAGTACGCAGCCGCGAGAATGTTTCCAGCGCAATCAGATCGCGCTGGTTCTCGGCGGCAGAGTACTGTACATCTCGCGTTAGCTGCAATAGGAAAAACACATTTTCCTACTGCGGCGGGCGCGAGAGGGAATTCCCCTCTGGGGAATAACAAGCCCTTCGGTCTGGTATGGATTTTAAGGAGAAGCCCCTACGCTGAAAAAACGGCGTGGGTGTCCCCCCCAAATCCATACCAGACCCTTATCCAAGCACGCAGCCCGGCCGGTCAGGAAAGGGGGTGGGGACGAGCGAGCGCCCCCCCTCCTGAGCCTTACCAGGCCGCATGCCCTCAACATGGGGGGTGGGTGCTTTGGGGGAGGGGGGCACCCTCCGGCCCCCCACCCCAAAGCACCTTGTCCCCATGTTGATGAGGACAAGGGCCTCTTCCCAACAATCCTGGCCGTTGGTTGTCGGGGTCTGCGGGTGGGGGGCTTATCGGAATCCGGAAGCCCCCTTTAATAAGGGGCCCCCAGATTCCCGGCCCCCCACCCTATGTGAATGAGTATGGGGTACATCGTTCCCCTACCCATTCACCTAGGGAAAAAAGTGTCAATAAAAAACACAGTACACAGAGTAATTTATTAGGCAGCTCCGGGGTTCTTCCAACTTCGGGGGTCCTCTTCCAACTTCGGGGGTCCTCTTCCGACTTCGGGGGTCTCTCTGGCATCTTTTCCCGGTGTCCGCATCTTCTGCCGGCTCCACCGCTATCTTCTGGCGCTCTTTTGCCAGCGGTGGCCCGGAATTCTGGATCGTCTTCTTCCCTCTTCTCTTCCAGAGATGTTGACACAACGCTCTCTCCAGCCGGAATGCTCTCTGTGCGCTCCACAATGGACTTATATAGGCGGTGACCCCGCCCCCCTATGACATCACAGTCCCGAGGCATGCTGGGACTGTGAGGTCATAAGGGGGCGTGGTCATGTCATCCTCTGGCAAAAGAGCGCCAGAAGATAGCGGTGGAGCCGGAAGAAGATGCGGACACCGGGAGAAGACGCCGGAGAGACCCCCGAAGTCAGAAGAGGACCCCCGAAGTCGGAAGAAGACCCCGAAGTCAGAAGAGGACCCCCCGAAGTCGGAAGAAGACCCCGGAGCTGCCTAATAAATTACTTTAAAAATCTGTGTACTGTGTTTTTTATTGACACTTTTTTCCCTAGGTGAATGGGTAGGGGTACGATGTACCCCATACTCATTCACATAGGGTGGGGGGCAGGGAATCTGGGGGCCCCCTTATTAAAGGGGGCTTCCGGATTCCGATAAGCCCCCCGCCCGCAGACCCCGACAACCAACAGCCAGGGTTGTCGGGAAAAGGGCCCTTGTCATCATCAACATGGGGAGAAGGTGCTTTGGGGTGCGGGGGCCCGCAGGGCGCCCCCCTCCCCCAAAGCACCCACCCCCCCATGTTGAGGGCATGCGGCCTGGTACGGCTCAGGGGGGGGGGGGGCGCTCGCTCGTCCCCACCCCCTTTCCTGACTGGCCGGGCTGCGTGCTCGGATAAGGGTCTGGTATGGATTTGGGGGGGACCCCCACGCCGTTTTTTCGGCGTAGGGGGTTCCTCTTAATATCCATACCAGACCTAAGGGCCTGGTATGCCCCTGGAGGGGAACCCATGCCGGTTTTATATTTAAAATTTGGCGTGGAGTTCCCCCTCAAGATTCACAGTGCCTGGCATTGGCGGGGATCCAAGTCGGATCCCTGCACCAGTGTCAACCCGGCTCGCAAGGTGTCAATCTCGCCAATAATAGTGGCGAGATTCTCACAATATCAGACAACAATACAGAAGTTGACCAAAGGGTGGTGGTAAAGAGCTGAAAAACCACGTGATATGGTGAAAGTTGACTGGAAAAGTCCTGTCGTCTGTATGCAAGACAAACTTTTGGGCAACGCCCTTTGTACAAAAATCCAAGGGAAAGTTTGTACAAAGTCCTATTGTGTGTATGGGGCTTTAGGCTGGTCCTGGCCTACACTGCTGGACCTAAAACCTAAATTCATTATAAGAAATTTAAGGTACATTTACATTTCTCCATGTGCATTAACGTACATGATCATGTGCGTTTTTGTGCTTTGACAAACGTTGAATTAAGACCTTCCATTTACTTTTAACTCCAACAAATGAGAAATGTACCTGCCTTATTATATATGAAATGGTGAATCAAACTATACAAAAACTGTATTGATGATTTGAGGGGGGTTAGCAGGCTTTTAAAGCCAACTCCCACCAAAACGTTTAATTTAGCATTGTATACAGCAGGTACGGGTTAGAGCCTCATTCAGATTCTTACAATAACATTACCAGTACAAGCGTCACAGGGACAGGAAGTGTGGGAAAGTCTCCCCAGTGGAGTCACTGTAATTAAACTTGTTTGAAATTGAAGGTACTCACATGGTGTGTTGTTACAGTCATCCTGAAGAACTTTTCATGGTTTCACTGAAGGCTTTGGCTGTTTTACAGACTAGCTCAATGAGTTTGAGATTAGGGTTCTATGGGGGTCATATAATGTGTTGCAGAATACCATGTTCCTCTTTTCACTGCAGATAGTTTTTTTATGATTTTGTCCATGTGTTTGGGGTCATTTATATGTTTCAGAATTAAGCTGGGACTGAACAGGTGCCTCCCTTAAGAATTTGAATGATAAATATGAAAAAAAATCTGTAATTTTCAACAGTAAGAGGATCATCAATTTTGATCAAATCACCGACTTGCAGGAAATTTCCACTGGGCTTAAAGTGGCTTTGTTACGAGAGAAGTAGTCAGTAGGGTGTCTTTTTGAAAATCTAGTAACTTTAGTCTGGCAATGGATTGGATTTACTAAATGCAAATAGACTGAGCACTCTGCAAGTGCAGTTGCTCCAGAGCTTAGTAAATGTACAGAAGCTCTGCTGACTTCCATCATCCAATCATGTGCAACATGATTGGGTATTCTTTGAAGAGTGAAGCTTAACCTCATTTACCAAGCCCTGGAGCAACTGTACTTACAAAGCACTGTGGGGGTTATTTACTAAAGGCAAATACACTTTGCACTACAAGTGCACTGCAAGTTCACTTGGAAGTGCAGTCGCTGTAAATCTGAGCGGTAGATCTGAAATGAGGGGAAGCTCTGTTGATTTTATCATCCAATCATGTGCAAGCTAAAATGCTGTTTTTTTTTTTTCCTTGCATGTCCCCCTCGGATTTACAGCGACTGCACTTCCAAGTGCATTTGCAGTGCACTTGTAGTGCAAAGTGGATTTGCCTTTTGTAAATAACCCCCACAATCTATTTGCCTTTGGAAAATTAACCTCATTGGTGGCCTATAAAAACCTTTTATGATACCTTGCATAACCGGGAGGAGACCTTTCGTGAGACCTGGAGACCTTGGAACCATTTTGTGTACACTGACGCCTATCTACGGGAGGTGGCGCAATTGAACTGACCTCCTAGATTTAACCCCACTCACTGGGCGAGAGGCCCTCCCTGCATTCATTCTTTCTCTCCTCTCCTTATCCCATTTCTTTCACATTTTGGGGATGCCTAATCCCCGAACCCTTTCCCCCTCTGGCAGCTTTCCCTCCTCTATCTCCCTGACTCAGTAACGGGCTATGTTATTCAGATATGGTGTATATCCTTGTCTACATCTCGCTGTTTATATTGTCACATTTCTGAGTTAAGCGGGCCATAGGGACGCAATATCTCCCGTTATGCTGAAAAGGTTCTAATCTATGTTACTTCACGTTATTTTATTTTATTATACTGTTTTTGCATTCATGTATCTATGTTTTGGGTCTTTCCTATAGTTGCTTGTCGGGCTCCCCAGGTTTACACACTGACCACTATCTTCACAACTATAATAGTTTTTCATGACCACCCATACTGTGCAGCGCTGGGCTTGTTGTTCTATAACTCTGATTAAGGCCCCTTTCACACTATTGCGACTTCAAAGTCACACGATTTCAAGGAATGCCTAACTCGCATCAAAGTCGGACCAAAGTAGTGCAGGGACTACTTTGAAGTCAGCACGACTTGAAGTCTTACCAATATGAATAGTTGTCATTGGAAATCATGGGGAGCGACTTGTCATGCGACTTTGCAGTTCCAAGTTGTCGTACAAGTGTGAAAGCGGCCTAAGTGACCCTTTCTGTGCTATTTGACTGTGTTATTGGTTATTATGGCATACTTTGGCTGTTGAATGTAACTTTCTTTGGAATATTAAAGGAATTACAAAAAAAAAAAAAAACCTTTCAGCTTCTAACTTCATCTTGAATTAAGCTTTGAAAATAAAACCTGGAAGCTTATTGGTTTCTATGCACAACTGCACAAGATTTTGCATGCTCTAGTTTCAGTAAACCTCCCCCACTGTATGTGTATTTGTTTGGTCAGTGACTGAGTGAGTTTTGGAGCCAGTGTGTACCAGTGTAGCAGAGTTTAGAAGAAAACAGGCAACACAATTTCTCCCTTAAAGCAGAGCTCCACCCAAAAGGGGAAGATCCGCTTATCCCCCCCCCCTCCGCTGCCACATTTGGCACCTTTGAGGGGGGAGCGGGTACCTGGTTTTGACAGGTACCCACTCCCATTTCCGGCTGACTTCGCTGCGGCAAACTAATCTGGAAGTTTGGCCCCCTTCCTCCTTCCTCTGCTGCCAGACTATTTACGAAGGCCATGCGCAATAGAGGACTGGCTGTGAAGCCGCCAAGCTTCACTGCCAGTTTTCCTTAACTGCGATGGCGGTGGCATCACCCGAGAGCTGATTGAAAAGTTGGCTTGGGTGAAGACACCGCTGGATTCGTAGGTGTTCTAATATTAAAAGTCAGCAGCTACAGTGTTGTATCTGCTGACTTTTACATTTTTCTGAAGGAGCCTGGAGCTCCACTTTAAGTTGTATATACATAAGAGTAATCAGCAGTTACAACAACATAGTATTCTTTTCCTCATTCTCTCCTGAAAGCAATGCATATATAAAGAACAACACATTGTGAAACATGGATACAGGGCTTACATACAGGAGGTTGCGTGAGGCCTGCTTCCTTAGGCTTCCAGACAAACCGAAACCCTTTGCTGCAATTGGTCAGGTACTTATGTGCGGCCAAGGAATTCACCCCAGCTCTTTCCAAGTTCTGGGCTCCAACTCTCTCTGACTGAGGGATGAGGCCTATCTGTCCCGAACAAACATGGTGCTGTGCCTACCTCCACGTTTCCCTGCATCAAATAGGCCCCTCTTGAAAGCAGCAGGGTCTATATACGGTATATATTCTCTCTGTTTCAAAGATGGCTGCCAAAATCTAAGAACTCTATGTCCATTTAGACACAGACTCTCTCAAGATGGCACCTGTAATCCATGGCAAAGGGCACATTGGTCCTTTGCTGTGCTCCCCGTCAGCACCAGCAGAAAACAGTGGTCAGGAGACTGCTTTGTTTACTACTATAACACTATAAGCAAGTGATTTAGCGATCAGAGGATTGCTGTCTACCTAATCACACCACTAGTCCAACAGAACAACAATGATGCCCCCTTTGCTAGTAACAGTCATCACACCACCTGCCTACCTGCATACAAGTGGGTGAGCAGAACAGCCAGGCAATTAGAATTATCACAAGAAGAAGGTCAGCAATGGCACCTGTCATATTTCCCTTAGGAAACATTCATTTTTAGAAGTGCATTTACCTCTACTAGCTATATTGCAGCTGTTGAGATTTTTTCCTGGCATTGAGAAAAGCTTCATAAATATATGTGAATGGCTGTGAGTGGAAATGAGAATTTCTTCTTGGAATCATTTTGTTCTTAATCATTGACACAAATTCCACAACATTTCAGCGGTGATTACACTTTGAAAAGCATATCTGCAGAACGCAAGCAAAGTCTTTACCGAAAACATTACTGAAGCATATCTCCTTTTTTTAAATGTTACTAAAGCAAATAAGATTGTCCAAAAGCAATTATACGAAGAATGTATCTTAATTGGGCATATTCTTTACTACTATTTAGAGTCAGGATCATAATAGCAGACACTGTTCTTGTCATTTATTCCATTGATAAGTGAAAAAGGCAGTTCACCAGATGAAATGCAAAATGCGTATTTCAGAATGCTGTTTTTTTGTATGAAGTACTAATTCTACATTGGGACAAAAGAACAGTTTTGGAAGAGATTGAAGCACTTATGAATAATTAACGTCATTCTTGAAAAAAACACTTCTGAGGAGTCTTTGTTATCTATAATAGAAGAATGGCAGTATATGCTCAGTCATATTTTTATTGTTTTGCAACAAATCCATCCAGCACTAGGCTGTTTGTCACAATGAGAAAGGCGTGTGCCGTGGCCCCAAAACATCAGTGTCCTTAAAATCCTGAGGTTGATCGGTTGAGTGCTGGCTCTCTCTTCTATTTTTATTTTTATTGCTGTCTGTTCCCGCACATGGAAGATTTCCCTTTCAGTTTCTGATGCGTAGACAAAACAGTAAGTCATTGGAAATGTCCCCAAAGTAAAAGGAAATTCTACCTCTGACAGTTGTCACCAGAACACACATCTGAAATGGAAGATGTCTTCTCCAATTCTGGTGACATATATAAAAACTTTTCTTCAAGGTCCAAGCAGTACTAATGCACAAAGTTTTAGCAGAATGTTAATAAGACAACACTGTGACATCTATAACGTTTTGGATTTCCCAATACTTTCTGTCTGAAAAACAATGGTCCCCAAGAGAAATAGTGAGTGGATCTCTCCAATAAGTACAAAGACAGCACAAAATACCTGAGGCCCTAAGAGATTCAAACCCTTCCCCACTTAATCCAAAACCTGGGTCCTCAAGAGAAATAATAAGTGGATCTTTCCAATAGAGACAAAGACAGCACATAAAACCTGAGGCTCTACGAGGTTCAAACACTTCCCCGCTCAAACCAAAACCAGAATACCCAAGAGAAATAGTGAGTGGATCTTTCCAATCAATACAGAGACAACACAAAAACCTAAGGCTCTAGGAGTCTCAAACCCTTCCCGACTCAAATCAAAACCAGGATCTCCAAGAGAAATGGTGAATGGATCTCTCCAATAGGGACAAAGACTGCACAAAAAAACTTAAGGTTCTAAAAGGTTCAAACACTTCCTCACTAAAACCAATACCAGGGTTCCCAAGAGAGGACAAAGACAGCATGAAAATACTGAGGCTCTAAAATAGGTTGTAACCCTTCCCAATTCAAACCAAAACCAGGGAAACAATTTTGGTTGGAGTTACCTTTATAGTGGTTATAAACAGGGTAATTTTAGATCACAATGGCAATACCTATGTCTGACTATTATGTGTTTGCAATAAAATCTGGACAAATGACGATGTCTTCTGTCAGAGTACTGATTATTATAAGACTTTTCTCTTTTTCTAGGTTAGAAGTTTATCATATGTTCATGATCTGGAAGTCTAGCACAAGAATCAATTAAGTTCAGGCTTTTAGAATCCAGGCAGGAGCTAAATGGCTGGATCTTGTGTGGTGTATAGTAGGTAGAATCATGCTGTCACAGCTCCTGTTGTCAGTCATTCAAATTTGTGATCATGAGTATTTCACAGGCATGCACCATCTAGTGGTTTGAAGCTGAATTCCAAGTATGATCTTTATTGTATAGTTACATTGGTCCAGCTTGGACCAATATATTTATGCATATCTCATACCTGAGGGGAAGCCAAGAATCACTGTAGCAGTTGGCACAGGTACATTGATAGCCACCATCTTCTGGATCCTGTGCCAAACGGCTTCCCCTACACACTGACCAGAGGAAGTTGCTTGCTCAGAACCGCCATAATTCACAGAACACTGTAATTTTTTCAATGAATACAAGGCATTCTCTTTGGATGAATTGGAGATTGTGATGTCACCACTCTTCGTCTCTACTTCATAAAAGCAAGTGAAATGTTCAAACAACATTTGTCCATTCATTGAATGTACAATGATTTTTTCATATGAATGTGTGAACAAATCTTCTCTTCTGACAATCTACTAGTGCATGTTAGCTTCTCCAGTGGCCCCTCAAGTATGAGATATGTGTACTTACATCAGATCAAGCTGGACTAATGTAATTATGCAATAAAGCTTATACCTGGTGTAGCACTACACCCGTAGGAGCTGTTGGATAGGATGGGTCCTCTGTTCTTTGCATTGACCTTCTCAAGAACCTCAGTGCCTCCGACTCACCAGGGTGTACAAACATACAAGGAAATCACTGAAAGTAATACTTAGTGTCCATTAGTAGCACTACATCAAGGAAAACAGGCACCAAACCAGGTAGTAAAGGCAAACTTAATATACTGTGATTAACAGTAAGGACTAGGCTTAAGGTGACATTTTGCATCCAGTCTAGCATAAACAGTAGCAAGGCCACCTCAGATGCAGCAGTGAACAGTAGTAAATTTTATTCTATTGAGTGCTGGAACTATACTGCCAGAGTGAATTTATGGCGGCAATGCTATTCCTAAACCAGGTCCGGACTGGCCATAGGGCAGACCGGGCATTCGCCCGGTGTGGCCGGGCCGCCAGGCTGCATGTCCTAACAGCCCACCAGCCTTATTTCCTCACACATCCTCGGTGCACACCTCCCTCCTCCAGCTCTGACTCCCGGCCATACAGAGAGATGGATTCAGGCTCTCCTTGGCTGGATTCTGAGGCAGAGAACAGGAGGGGCTCAGTGTGTAGACACTGTACGGCTGTTTCCCACCAAATGCAGTGCCTGTTGCACTGAGCAGCAGGGCTCTCTCCCTCCTCTGTGTGCTGTCCCGGTCAGCTCCTCTCCCGCGGGAGGCAGAAGATGCACCCTGCACTACATGGCCGGATCTATGGGGGTGCCCCCCAGATTTCAGTTGTGGCCATTTGTCCTTTGTGGACATTGTGGCCATTGCGCTTCTCCCCAATCCCTGCACTCAAGGAGGAATGGGGGGATTTGTGCTACAAGGAGGGATGGAGGAATGGTATTTGTGCTAGAAGGAGGAATGGGGGAGGGGGGATTTGTGCTAGAAGGAGCATTTAGGGGGGGTTGTGCTAGACGGAGGAAAAGAGGGGGAGGGAAAATTGTGCTGGAAGGAGGAATGGAGGGATTTGTGCTAGAAAGAGGAATGGGGGGGGGGGGATTTATGCTAGAAGGAGTAATTGGGGGGGGGGGGTTTGTGCTAGAAGGAGGGATGGAGGGGTGGGATTTGTGCTAGAAGGAGGAATGGGGGGGATTTGTGCTAGAAGGAGGGATGGAGGGTGGAATTTGTGCTAGAACGAGGAATGGGGGGAATTTGTGCTAGAAGGAGGAATGGGGGGATATTTGTGCTAGAAGGAGCAATGGGGGGGTGAATTTGTGATAGATGGAGGACAGGGGATTTGTGCTAGAAGGAGGAATGGTGGGGGGTGCTAGAAAGAGAAATGGGGGGAGATTATGCTAGAAGGAGGAATGGAGGAGGGTTTGTGCTAGAAGGAGGAATGGGGGGGTTGTGCTAGAAGGAGGAATGTGGGGTATTTGCGCTAGAAGGAGGAATGGGGGGGGGTTGTGCGAGAAGGAGGAATGGGGGAGGAGGGTATGTGGGGTAAGAAGGGGGTAATCGCCCGCTTATTAATATGATCCAGATCTGTAGCTCCTTCCATCCCCTGCTCCCCGGGAGAGGAGATACAGGCTAAATCCTGCTTCTTCCCTGCCGAAGGTGTGATTAGAAAGAAAAGGGGGGGGGCATGACTGTAAGGGGCACTGTAATGGGGGGCTGTGATTGCTAGGGGCACTGTGATATAAAGGGGACTGCACTGTAAAGAAGCACTGTAAAAATTTCTGTGAATATCTCAGCTCCCCCCCCGGGCTGCTCAGTCTAAAGTGCCCAGGTTTTTTTTTTGTCCCAGTCTGGGCCTGTCCCAGACCGATTGGGTGTGCATTTTCCAAAAAAAAGGATGGTAGCAGAGAGGGCAGGGAAACAAAGCTGGCTTGGAGAATAATTACTAAGGGGGTGCAGTTCTTTGATGTTCTTCTGCTGGCTATCGTTGGGGCCCTTTAAGAGCGTTGACAGCTCCAGTTAACCTACAAGCAGTATAGGTACAGTATAGATACGGTATCTTTTTGGCATAGGTGCAAGACAGTTGTGGTTCAGATGCAGTAAAGGTTCGGTATAATGCGGTCTAGAGTTGATATAGGTACAGTCTGGGTTTGATGTAAGTGCGGTATATAATGTAGTATGGGTGCAGTATAGATTGGGTACACTTGGTGTCCTGTTCTCAGTGGCTAGCAGTATCAGCAATGGGCAAATAGCCCTCTCACCAGTCCCTAAGATGCTGCGGTGAACCTCTCGCTGTAGAAGGGGGGGCCCTTGGTCTCTCCCAGGAAAGCCTCTGGTGATTAGCGGTGGGAAGCAAAGGGTGAGTGGATACCCCAGTCTCCCTACTGCAGCAATGCAGGTGTTGTAATATGGCCAGTGCTAGTCTGCCCTCCGGCGTCCTCATCTCCAGTCTTAAGCTTGGATCTCTGCTAGTTTGGTCTCTCGCTTGCAGGTGAATATACAGACAGAAAACTAAGAGGGGGGGCGCCACCCATCTAAATGTAATCAATTTAATGAATTGGATTCAATAAAGTAATAAAATGCACTCACTGCAGTAGCAGGAAAAAGGCATGTCAGTTACATAGTTACATAGTTAGTCAGGTTGAAAAAAGAGTTTATCAAGTACAACCAAAAAAAGGGGGGGGGGGAGAAGGCATCTCAGTGTGAAGAGGAGTCCCGGTGTCCTGGCTCCACCGTGTCAGGTCTGGTGAATGGTGGCTGATCTGTGTGCAGAGATTGGCAGGCAAGCATTTGGGGCATCTGCAGAGTTCGGCAGGGAAGCTGGAGTGCTGGGTGGGAAGGCCGTGGGACACAAGCTGCCCTCCATGGTTGGGCGGTATCCTGGAGCTTTCGGTGGTCCTTAGGAAGCACCAGGGATGACGTCATGACTTTGGGGACATGGTTACGCATTTCGGGGCAACAGTCTCCACACTGACAGGCCTTCTTTCCTGCTACTGCAGTAAATGCATTTTAGTACTTTTATTGAATCCAATTTATTGAACTGTTTACATTTAGATGGGTGTGCCCCCTTCTTTCTTTTTACACTTAACATATAGGTAACTCAGGACCTATTCTCAGCACCTGGCTACGCTGAAGCTAAGCTTTAGGTTTATATTACTTCCAAGTGTTCTACAAATGTGCACTCATGTCATCCAGTAATTTTTCTTTTACTGCTAAGAACTGCCCAGCTGCACCTGTGGACAATTACAATAAGTGCTCAGTTTTAGACAGGGCATGCATAGTTTTTTTTTGTTCAATTCTGAGACTACCCACCCGTCAGAATATACAGATCAGGGCTGCAGCGACTGATTGAATGCTGGTTTTCCAGCAGGACCATTAGACAGAAGCTGGATATTGGATCGGCTTCAGTTGCAGGAAAAGCTGTCGACACAGCCTAAGTCGACTGGTTCAGTTTGTGTATACCCAGCTTTAGAAACATGCTTAAACAAACACCTCACTCTGTGATTTTGTTCCCAGGCTCCAGCTCCCCTAACCTGGCTCCTGATTTCCTGTTCAGGGATTCTGATACCTGTTGACAACTTGCCTTGCCTCAGTCTGACCACAATTTCTGTTTGCTGTCTACTCAATCTCTGCCTGTTGTACAATTTCTGCTTGCCACCCACCTTAACCTTTTGCTTGCCTTAGACCATGATCTCATTGCTGTTAGCTGATTTCAGTCCAGGCGTATCCAAAAGGGTTACAACCTGGTAGCTGTTCCATAGCGAAGTCCATCATCCCTTACCGAGTTCACTGGTGAATACAGCATGGCTTCTTGGATACGGTGCTTTTGGCCCAATGTTTGGCTGCTGATGTGAATAGAGTCCACAGTTACCATGACACTTGTTTCCTAACTTATTTATTATTTTATTTATTTATTACAGGTACTTACATAGTGCTGTCAATTTACACAGCGTTTCACATATACAGTACATATATTGTACATGCACATCAGTACCTGCTTTCAATGAGCTTACAATCTAAGGTCCCCAACGGACATTCACACAGTTGGGCCAATGTAGACAGGAGCCTATTAACCTATGAGCATTCCTATGGACAGTGTTGCCAACCGTCAGTATTTTTACTGGCAGCCAGTAAAAAACAGGCAATTTTCTCCTGCCAGTAAATGCCAGGAGAAGTAAAAGGTTGCCAGTACAAAATATGGCTGTGAAGCTCTGCTTGGTCCGGAGCCGGCTGAGACCATCCGAGTGCCTTCTACAGTGTGATCGAGCGGCTCTGGCGGAGGCGGTGCAATGGAGCCAAGCAGAGCGCCAAGAGCCTTGTGTGCCGATCTGTGGTATGGGAGCAAGACAGGCTGGGACCGTCAGTGCTGTTTAGACTGGAGTGGACTAAAGGCACCACTTGGCTTGGAGAGAAACTGTCACTGTGACTCAGGAGGGGACATGTTGTGTCAGTTAGGTCTCATCCTCATCTGTGCTGCTGCACACTGCTGTCACTGTGAGAGTCAATTTTATGTGTGTGTGTGTGCCGCCCATTCTAATTTCTTGCCCTCCTGAGTCCTCTCCCTGAGCTACTTACTATATTGAAAATAAAATAAGAAATATGTTTTTTGCCTTATTATTTACCTTAAATCATATTGCTAATTGCATATTGTTTATGTTTGTAGCCTAAATACTGTAATTTTCACTTAAAAATGTAATTTTGTAACTTTTGGAAATGCCAGTAAAAACTTGGCTGTGCCAGTAAATTTTGGGTGTTGCGTCAGTAAATATCAATCTGGTAGGTTGGCAACACTGCCTATGGAGCGTAGGAAGAAACCCACGTAGGCACAGGGAGATCATGCAAACTTCAGGCATAGTGTCGTGGTCGGGATCCAAACTGGCGACCTTAGTGCTGCTAGCTAGGTGGAAATGCTAACCACTTAGTCACTGTGCTACCCCTTTTTTTTTTCCTTTTTTTTTTTTTTTTAGTTATGTATACCTTTTAAAGAAGGTTTCTCCAAATATACTTGTGTACTAAATTAGCTGGCTTACCCTATTGTGTGTTCATCAATTGCCAGCAATGTGTTCATTCAAAGCAATTGTTTTTGAAGAGTAAAAAACAAGTAACAATAGGGTGTGTGCACTGACCTGGAATAATCCAGCATTAAAGTGAAATCTGTGTACAAAGCACTAAAAGGTTTGATATGATCGTTTTATTTAAAGGGAAAATGGGAACCTTTTAGTGCATTGTACACAGATTTATTTTAATGCTGGATTATTCTAGGTCAATGTGACGTGCCCTAATGTTACTTGTTTTGTATTTATTTTAATGGATGGACTTTGGTAAGATGTTACACCCATATTTAGGGTATAACACGTTACAAAACAGCACCTTGCACCCCTCTGATCCCTGCCTTGACAGTGGGTGGGGATCTTCTCCCCGCACCCGATGTCACAATTTAAAAAGAGCGTGGCCAATGCGGGGTTCTGTCCACACTGCTGCATCATTCATTCACAGCAATCTGTGAATTCATGAACTATAACTACCATCTGCAGCCGTGGCAGACGGCTTGTAGTTCTCAATAAACTGTCTTAACAAAGGTACTGCATTACTATGATTGCTTATGGGCTTTGGTGAACTTCAAACGTATAATCTTGCTTCCACTTGGCCTTGTCTTTTGCCAGGCTAATATTATTATTTATTAAAGATACTTATATAGCACTGTCAATTTACGCAGTGCTTTACATTTATATTGCACATTCACATCAGTCCCTGCCCTCAAGGAGCTTACAGTCCAAGGTCCCTAGCTCACATTGATACATACATACTGTACACTATTTTATCAAAAGTATTGGGACGCCTGCCTTTACATGCACATGAACTTTAATGGCATCCCATTCTTGGTCCGTAGGGTTCAATATTGAGTTGGTCCACCCTTTAAAGCTATACCAGCTTCAACTCTTCGGGGAGGGCTGTCCACAAGGTTTAGGTGTGTGTCTATCAGTGGCAGCCCATCCATTAGGGGCGCAGCCCCCCCATCTATGCGTCCGGCCCACTAATCTACATGCATGGCGCCAGACACATGGATTCCAATGGGGGATTTTTTTTTTTTTAAGCACGTGATTAGAGCTTGAGGCTCTAATAGGCTTTAAAAAAGGGTGGGCTCGGGGCACAGAGCACTGCGCCTGAGCCCACCCAGTTGTGTGACAATAGCGAATGAATATTCGCTATCTGCACATGGATTCTCCTCCCGGCCAAACAGGAAGCGGGTCTGAAAGGAGAAGCATTCCAATTGGTCACCAAGGAGGAGGGAGAAATTGGAAGCCGCCATGATGCCTGCGGAGAGCAGTGGAAGCCGCCCGTGATGCCGAGGACGAGAGCAGGGGAAGGAGATGCTGCCTGTGATGTCGAAGAGGAAAGCAGGAGAAAGAGAAGCTGCTGTCCGTCGCCTGGGTGAAGCGCTGCCCGCCATAAATGGGGTAAATGCTCCGATTCTTCCGATGACACAACTGATCAGACCGGGGGGGGTGCGGATTATCCGACCAACCGGGGGGCTTAGGGGGGTGTCTGTGGGTGCACTATTTGCCACCCCCCTAAAAAAAAAATAAAAAATTTACCACCAGCCACCACTGGGGTCTATGGGAATGTTTGACCATTCTTCCAGAAGCGCATTTGTGAGGTCAGGCACTGATGTTGGTGACAAGGCCTGGCTTGCATTCTCCGCTCTAATTCATCCCAAAGGTATTCTATCGGGTTGAGGTCAGGACTCTGTGCAGACCAGTCAAGTTCCTCCACCCCAAACTCGCTCATCCATGTCTTTATGTTAATGCAGAGAACTGTAGGGATAATGTGGGGGGTGCAAAAGTAACCTGGGGGGAATGCTAACCACCATACCAATCACTTTATTTTATTTACACTTTTGCTGCAAGGTCAAGGCTGAGATACAAAATGTTTCTTGGTGTGTAATAAATCATATCTCTTTTAAAAGATTTATTTACTTATTAGAAAGTGGTAGTTGTAGAAATTTTACATTGTTTGAAAACAACACGTTATAAGCTGGAAATTCTAACTTTTAAAGCAAATACTACTAATATTCTGAATTATCTTCAGTATAAAAAAGAAGCTATGTACATGTCTCCATCTAGTGGCCATTAGAAGAACATACATAGTGTGAACAGAAATGTATCTATTGTATATACATACTAGCAGTGGCAATACAGTTTTGACCCCCAAAATATTCTTCATTATCAAAAAAAGGAACATTTTAGAAAGCAATTACTACAGTACAGGGTACTATAAAGTATAAAACCTGAAACAATTAAAGAATAGGCTCTGCTAGCACCAGTTTACAGTTAGGGTATAATGATTGGTACAGAAGTTGTAATGCTGACCCTACATGGCTCTAATATCAGACAAAATGCAACCTGAGGGTGGCCCTATTGGCACCACTGAGCTTGACAAACTTTGATTGAAAAACAAAAAAAGCTGGGTGCAAATTTGTCAGCTGAACAGTGGTATCCAATCATTGATTGTGTCTGATTAGATAGAGGCTAAGAAGGGGGGATGACTGATCCTAAATATACTGTACATTTTTTCTTATTTTAATTCATAATTTGATTTATATTTACATTTAATTTTTCAATTTAATTAAAATGATAGAAGTGTTTCCTTAATAAAATGGATGTAAACCCTCACATATACCCAGTGAAGTGAACAGCCTCAGATGATATACAGAGATGAAACAAATGTCCCTACATAAGTTTTACATATATATCTGCTGTCTTTCCGTTGCTATATTCTTTAGCAAGTGCACATCACGTGCTAGAAATGTTTGTTCCTGCGTCAGCAGTGGGCACACCCCCCCCCTTCTCCCGGTTGGTCAGGTAACACGCACCCTCCCCCCTGGTGGGTCGGTCGGTCGGGTCACAGGCACCCCTCCCCCGGTCGGTTACCACCCCGCACCTACCCCATCTATTGCGCAGGCAGCGCTTCCCTCTGGTCAATGTCTTCCCCTGCATCTTCTCCTCGGCATCACAGTGACCGTGTGTCTCCTACCTCCTCCTCCCCCTAGGCCAATAGGATCGCTTATCCTTTCGGCCAATCGGGAAACGGGTCTCAGGACCCACTTCCTGATTGGCCGGGAGGCAAATCGGTGTGACAATAGCGAATATTCATTTGCTATTGTCACACAACTGGATAGGCTCTGCGCCCTGAGCCCACCCTTTTCTGAAGCCTATTAGAGCTTCTGACTCCAATCACGTGCTTAAAAAAAAACCCTGGAATCCATACGCCTGGCACCCTGCATGTAGATTAGGGGGCTGGACGCATAGATAGGGGAGCGGCGCCTCTGTGCCCTGCATTATGGTCTACCTGGCACCATGTTTCCCTAATTATGGGTGTAATAGAGTGATTCTCAACTAGGGTTCCTCCAAAGGTTGCTAGGGGTTCCTTCAGCATTGGGTTATTTCTGCCGCTCAGATAAGTTCCCACTGACACCATTGATCTTTTTAGCTATCCGTTAGGAGGTAATTCTTTCCAGTGACCACAAGTGTAAGGACCATTCTTCCCACTGACCATCACACTATTGTATCATGAGTAGATTTCTCATTTTTAGCAGGGGTTCCCCGAGACCGGAGAACTATTTAAAGGGTTCCTCTGTGTTGAAAATTTTGAGAAAGGCTGGTGTAATATATAACATAGTCTTGAAGGTGGAGTTAGCCTTTGAATGGCTACTGAACCTGACTTATACTGTAGCTTATCACATAAAAGACACAAAAGTCAGGTCTGACTTATCAGAAACCAATTGTACTTCCAGTATTTTTAGGGATTATGACAGAAAACAAATGGAAGTAAAAAGCCATTGAATAGATACTCTATTCACACAGCATCCTATTGAATCAAGATGCCAGTAAATAAGTGTTTCGTATTGATTTCTAAACTGAATGATATAGTGAAACAGCATTAGGATTCTCTTAACCACTTCCGAACCAGCCGCCGTCGTTATACGTCGGTACTTTGACGTAGAATACTGTTGTTATGGCAGCAGACAGCTTCCATAACCCCGGTATTTTTTAAAATGGCAGGCAGTCCGCTTTCAGATAAAAGTGGTCTCTGCAGCGGATTCGCCGCGAGATCACTTTTATCAATGGCGGGAAAGGTGCCCACTCCCCCCGCCACATTCCGGTCGTCTCCGCTGCTTACCGGAGCCGTCGGTAGCGGCAGTCGGGTCCTTTCCCCTGCGAGGCATGGAGTCTAAGTCATTTTCTAGCAAAAAAACCCTGATTTTAAACACCAAGTGTAAAAAATAGGCCCAGTCCTTAAGTGGTTAAAGATGTGTAAAAACTTTTTTTTTGTTTTGGATAGAGTATAATGAGGTAGACCCTTTGTCAAGTTTTATTGTTGTGTCCCTGTGATAATTGTCACCAGGACAGAATGTAAAGGAAAATCCAAACATTTTGAGTGGTCACCAAAGGAAAAGGCGAGAGAAAATGAATGTTCTATTGGGGACACCTGTTCCTGTGACAACTGTAAAATGGAAATTCCATTCACTTTGGGAAGATTTCCTCTCATTTCTTGTTGCATTACCGGGACAAGAAGTATGGACAAGTCTTCCCAGTAGAACATAACCAGCAAAAAATAACCTGATAATGGTTTTATTCTTTACTAACTTTTCTAAAAATAAAAAAAAAGCACTGACTGAGGCTCTACATATCCATTAACCCTTTCACTGCTACTTACATTTGGCTTGCGCAGGTGGCAGCGGCAGCTATCACACACACTCCTGGCGGCTGCAGCCATAGGCACTTTCATAGGCACTAGAACACCCCCCTCCCCCCATAGACCCCTGATGTCTCAGTGAAGAGTACCTGTCACTGTAATAATGCTATCACATGGGGGTCATTGGTCCCTTATGTGTTAGCAATGCATTTATGTGGAAAAATGTTTTACAAAATCAAAGTGACGTATAAAAATAAATACAGTAGGGACAGAAAGTATTCAGACCCCCTTACATTTTTCACTCTTTGTTATATTGCAGCCATTTGCTAAGTTCATTTTTTTTACTCATTAATGTACACACAGCACCCCATATTGACAGAAAAACACAGAATTGTTGACATTTTTGCAGATTTATTAAAAAAGAAAAACTGAAATATCACATGGTCCTAAGTATTCAGACCCTTTGCTGTGACACTTATATATATATATAACTCAGGTGCTGTCCATTTCTTCTGATCATCCTTGAGATGGTTTTACACCTTCATTTGAGTCCAGCTGTGTTTGATTATACTGATTGGACTTGTTTAGGAAAGCCACACACCTGTCTATATAAGACCTTACAGCTCACAGTGCATGTCAGAGCAAATGAGAATCATGAGGTCAAAGGAACTGCCTGAAGAGCTCAGAGACAGAATTGTGGCAAGGTACAGATCTGACCAAGGTTACAAAAAAATTTCTGCTGCACTTAAGGTTCCTAAGAGCACAGTGGCCTCCATAATCCTTAAATGGAAGACATTTGGGACGACCAGAACCCTTCCTAGAGCTGGCCATCCGGCCAAACTGAGCTATCAGGGGAGAAGAGCCTTGGTGAGAGAGGTAAAGAAGAACCCAAAGATCACTGTGGCTGAGCTCCAGAGATGCAGTCGGGAGATGGGAGAAAGTTGTAGAAAAACAACCATCACTGCAGCCCTCCACCAGTCGGGACTTTATGGCAGAGTGGCCAGACGGAAGTCTCACCTCAGTGCAAGACACATGAAAACCCCCATGGAGTTTGCTAAAAAACACCTGAAGGACTCCAAGATGGTGAGAAATAAGATTCTTTGGTCTGATGAGACCAAGATAGAACTTTTTGGCCTTAATTCTAAGCGGTATGTGTGGAGAAAACCAGGCACTGCTCATCACCTGTCCAATACAGTCCCAACAGTGAAGCATGGTTGTGGCAGCATCATGCTGTGGGGTGTTTTTCTGCTGCAGGGACAGGACGACAATCGAGGGAAAGATGAATGCGGCCAAGTACAGGTATATCCTGGATGAAAACCTTCTCCAGAGTGCTCAGGACCTCAGACTGGGCCGAAGGTTTACCTTCCAACAAGACAATGACCCTAAGCACACAGCTAAAATAATGAAGGAGTGGCTTCACAACAACTCCGTGACTGTTCTTGAATGGCCCAGCCAGAGCACTGACTTAAACCCA
The DNA here is from genome assembly GCF_042186555.1 of Aquarana catesbeiana. Taxonomy (NCBI): domain Eukaryota; kingdom Metazoa; phylum Chordata; class Amphibia; order Anura; family Ranidae; genus Aquarana; species Aquarana catesbeiana. Next base: position 260,790,967 of record NC_133326.1, read on the forward strand.
ATTGAGCATCTCTGGAGAGACCTAAAAATGGGTGTCCATCAACGTTTACCATCCAACCTGACAGAACTGGAGAGGATCTGCAAGGAGGAATGGCAGAGGATCCCCAAATCCAGGTGTGAAAAATCTGTTGCATCTTTCCCAAAAAGACTCATGGCTGTATTAGATCAAAAGGGTGCTTCTACTAAATACTGAGCAAAGTGTCTGAATACTTAGGACCATGTGATATTTCAGTTTTTCTTTTTTAATAAATCTGCAAAAAATGTCAACAAGTCTGTGTTTGTCTGTCAACATGGGGTGCTGTGTGTACATTAATGAGGAAAAAAATGAACTTAAATGATTTTAGAAAATGGCTGCAATATAACAAAGAGTGAAAAAATTAAGGGGGTCTGAATATTTTCTGTCCCCACTGTATATTTTTAAAGCTCCTTACCCCAAAGTACATGCACATACATACATAAACACAAACCTTGGGTGCAGCTAGGTAAAAAAACAACAATTGTGCTACACGTGCTATATATTTTCATTCACAACGAAGAGCAATAATTCTTAGGGTCATTATTTGTGTTTAAAAGAGAAGTATGTTTTTTTTTATATATATTCATACTTATCTTGGTGGATGGAGCATCAGACCGATGCTGCAGCTGTCCCCCGGCGTCCCTGCATTGAGAACCGAGCCACTGAACATCGCTGATGGCTCGGTTCTCTCACCTCCCAGAGCAGAGAGATGCTGCCTGTCAGTCAGCATGTCTCCTTTTCTGATCCTCTACATTCATTGGAGCACTGAGCTGTGGAAGGGTGGGAAGCGGCTGTCTCAGCGGCTCGCTGAGGGGCTGAGACTGCCATCAGTCCAGGCAGCTGGTGGATCCAGACTTCGGAAGTTGGGATGACGCACTGACTCAAATGATAGCAGTGATGTCAGCTGAGGGCGGACTTCAGCATGCTCTCCGCTGAAAACGGGTCACAGGAATGCAAAACTAATTGCACTCCTGTGACCCTTAGGAGAAGCCCAGCCTAAAAAGCTCAGGCTGGACTTCTTTAACTTTAGGCTGGAAACGTGTAAGGGCTTTAAAAAAGGTTACCTATGGATAATTTGGGGAGACAGGGTTTGTTGCTGGGTGCACACAATTTTAAAGTTTGATAGGCTGGGCATCTGTTTACTGGACGCATACTTATATTTTACCAGATGAGAACAAATAGGTGAAATGTATTGTTAGAGTTAACATCCGCTTTAATACAGGCAGTTATGCATTCGTTAAAAATATTCAAAATATTTTTAAATCTAACTAGTGTAAGTACATGATTTTGGCCACAATTCATACTTTGGTTAGGGATATAGCACAAATTCCAGTGGCAAGAATCAGAGGCTTCCAGCGGCCAGAATGAAAGGTGATTGCGAATAGCTATGGCCGTGCAGCCTATACAAAGCAGTGACAGGCTAATGGTGGCCGCACCTGTCTGTGACTGTTTGGATATATTCGGCTATGCATGATCGCCCCTGGATGCAAACTGCATCCAGAGAAACTGCAAACTGCATCCAGAGAGGAAAACCACAGGTATTCAGTGGATGTCTGATTACATCTGACCAGCTATGGACAGATATGGCCACTGTCAGCCTATCATTGCTTTGTATAGGCTCACCGGGACAAGTATATACAGTCACCTGAAATTCTGGCCGACAGAAGATTCTGATTCTTGTTGCTAGAATTTGCACTATAACAGTAATCACAAATGTGAATGGAGCCTAGCCTCTCTGCAGTAGTACTCAGACTAGGGAGTCCGTTGTTCTGCAGTACATGAGCTGGCTGAAAACATACTGACATGAGCACAGAACAGCATGAACATGGATAAGGCTTGATTCACATCTATACATGTTGCTTTTGAGCATTCATGTGCTTTTTACTGTGCTTTCTGCGTTTTTGTAACCGCATTTTTACCGCGATTTGCAATTTACAACGTGTTTTTTTTAAATTTTTTTTACATCCACTGTATATAGCTGGTTGCTAAGGAGTGGGTCAGGAAGCCGACCGCCGCATGCTTAACAACCAATGAGTCATCAGCTATCAGCGGGCTTCACCGCTGACAGCTGAATGTAAAAAATTAGTTGCCGGCTAAAAACATTCACGAAAGAAAAACACGTGGGGTCCCCTACAAAGAACATTCCAGACTGGAAGGTCTGGTATGGATTTGGAGGGGACATCCCCACGCCAAAATTTATAAAAAAATTGCCATGTGGCCCCCCCCCCAAATCCATACCAGACCCTTATCCGAGCATGCAGTCTGGTAGGTGATGGGAATAAGGGCCTCTTCTCGACAACCCTGGCCGGTGGTTGTTGGGGTCTGTGGGCGGGGGGCTTATCGGAATCTGGAAGCCCCCTTTAAGAAGGGGACCCCCAGATCCTGCCCCCCCATGTGAATGAGTATCGGATACATCGTACCCCTACCCATTCACCAAAAAGGCAGTGAAATGTAAAAAAAAAAAAATAACAAGAGCTGGTTTTTAACAAGTCCTTTATTAAAAAAATAGCTCCAAGCCGTCTTCTCCCCAAGCCGTCTTCTTCCTCGCTGCTGGTTACCCACTAAAAATAAAAAGGCCACTCTTGTCCTGATATATATGTGTGAACCTCGTTCCAAAAAAAATTTTTTTGTGGAAAAATTAAACAAAAAGCTGCTATCCCCCAAACTGGGTGAGAAATCCAGTGCGAATAAGAAAATGTTTATGGCGGGGGAGCTGGATATAAATTTACTGTTAGCTACAATGTATAAAGATGTGAAGCGCCCAGCGCCCCCCGCCATACACTCTTGTCCTGAGGCTGTCTTCCTCCATTGTGACATCCTCCGCTGTCTGACATCTCTTATATAGCCATGGGGCTTGGCCATTCGATGATGTCACCCGGAGAGCCCGACAAGGGCGGCCTTTTTTGTTTTTAGGGGGTAACCAGCGATGAGCAAGAAGACATCGGCGCAGGAGAAGACGGCGGCGGGAGAGACTACGGTGGAAGAAGACGTCTCAGGGAGAAGTCAGCAGCGGGAGAGACGGTGGTGGGAGAAGTCGGCAGCGGTAGAAGACGGCTCAGAGCTATTTTCTTAATAAAAGACTTGTCAAAAACCGGCTGTTTTTTTTTTTATATTTCACAGCTTTTTTGGTGAATGCGTAGGGGTGCGATGTACCCGATACCCATTCACATCTGGGGGTCCCCTTCCTTTCATGACTAAGCCTATTTTTGAAATTTGGTGTTTACAAGTTAAAATCCGTATTTTTTGCTAGAAAATGACTTAGAACCCCCAAACATTATATATATTTTTTTAGCAGAGAATCTAGAGAATAAAATGGCGATTGTTGCAATATTTTTTATCACACGGTATTTGTGCAGCGGTGTTTTAAACGCAAATTTTTGGAAAAGTGACACTTTCATGAATTTTAAAAAATCCAAACAGTAAAGTTACCCCAATTTTTTTGTATAATGTGAAAGATGATGTTACGCCGAGTAAATAGATACCAAACATGTCACCCTTTATAATTGCACGCACTCGTGGAATGGCGACAAACTACGGTACCTTTGAATTTCCATAGGCGACGATTTAAAAATTTTTTACGGTTACCAGGTTTGAGCTACAGAGGAGGTCTAGGGCTAGAATTATTGCTCTCACTCTGACGATCGCGGCGATACCTCACATGTGTGGTTTGAACACCGTTTACATATGCGGGCGCGACTTCCGTATGCGTTTTCTTCGCTGCGCGAGCTCGCGGGGACAGGGGCACTTTAAAAATTTTTTTTTTTTTTTATTTAATTTATTTATTTTTGTACTTTATAAATTGTGTTTAAATTTTTTTTTTTTTTTTTTTTTACTTTTATTGCTGTCACAAGCAATGTAAACATCCCTTGTGACAGTAATATGTGGTGACAGGTACTCTTTATGGAGGGATGGGGGGTCTAAAAGACCCCCCATCCCTCCTTTACACTTCAAAGTATTCAGATCGCCGAAAACGGCGATTCTGAATACTGTGTACTTTTTTAAATTCGGCGCCATTGGCAGCCGAGTAAACGGGAAGTGACGTCATGACGTCGCTTCCGCATTTACAACAAGAAGGCTGGAACAAAGCCGCTCGCAGCTTCGTTCCAGTCCGCCCCCAGCCGCCGAAGGCAGCCGAACGGACACTGGGCCTCCCGATCGCACAGGAGGCCCGGTAACAGCGGCGGGAGGCGGCGGGAGGGGGGATGTCCCCTCCCGCTCCTCCGGTATAACAGCCGAGCGGCTTTTAGCCGCATCGGTTGTTATACTCGGGTAGCCGATCGCCCGCTGAAAACAACGGTACTGGGATGATGCCTGCAGCTGCGGGCATCATCCCGGTATAACCCCGGAAAGCCGAGTACGCATATGTGCGTTCGGTCGGCGGGAAGGGGTTAAAGGTGGCTTCCAGATTCCGATAAGCTCCCTGCCTGCAGACCCTGAACACCACCGGCCAGGGTTGTCGGGAAGAGGCCCTTGTCCCTATCATCCCCCCCATGTTGAGGCCATGTGGCCTGGTATGGTTCAGGGGGTGCTTGCTCGTCCCCTCCCTTTCCTGACCTACCAGGCTGCATGCTCGGATAAGGGTCTGGTATGGATTTTGGGGGGACCCCACGCAATTAAAAAAAAAAAATTGGCGTGGGGATATCCCCTCCTAATCTATACCAGACCGATTGATTCTGGTATGGTCTTTGGGGGGCAGGGACCCTGTGCCATTGTTTTTGGGAATTTTTTAAGCCGGCAATTATTTTTTTTTTACATTCAGCTGTCAGCGGGGAAGCTAGCTGACAGCTGATGACTCATCGGTTATTAAGGACATTTCGGCCGTCTTCCTGGCCCGCTCCTTAGCAACCAGCTATACAGAGTGAATGTAAAAAAAAACCCCACAAGTCGCAAATTGTGGTAAAATTGCAGTACTCGCGTTTTGGATGCGGGTCCATTGAAGTCTATTACATGCAAAACACTGCATTTTGGAGCAAAAAAGTCCCCGACCCTTTCTAAAAAATGCAGAGGCACAAAAATGCATTGATGCGAACTTGTTCCATAGGAACCTATGGTAAAAAATTCCCTGCATTTCTGCAAAAAGCATCAAAACAAAGGCATTACACGCATTACTGTAAATCCAGCCTTAGGGTGTGTCACAACACGTTCAATTTGAATAAACACCATGTGCCTTAATTCACAAAAACATGTGTTGCAGCTCTGTGTATCCTAGTTTGAATAAGCCCTAAAAGCCTGGTGGGGGTGGGTAGTGGGTCTTGATCTTTTCTTGTTCTGGATCAAAATTGTAAGCAAAAAATAGAAAAATGGGGAATTTTTAAGGCATAGACATTTAGAAAAATGGGGAATTTTTAAGGCATAGACATTTATTCTAGAGTTAGACATGCATCCAAACCGCTGCTCTTGTGAAAAGCAATCTGCACTCAGACTGCTTTTTAGAGCCATTTGACAGGCTGTGAGGAGGTGATATGACGCCTCCTCACTGCCTGTTTTAAAGTGGAGTTCCACCGAAAAAAAAAAATTTAAAGTCAGCAACTACAAAAAGTGTAGCTGTTGACTTTTAATAATCAGAAACTCACCTGTCCCACGGTCCAGCAATGTGGGCGTACGAAGCCCCGCTCCTCTCCCCCTCCTCTCCGCGGCACTGGCATTCTTACTGTGGGTGCCCGGCTATGGCTTCACAGTCAGGCACGCACTGAGCGAACTGCGCTGCGAATGGCCGGGCAATCTTTTGGGACCTGTGATGTGTTCCAGAAGATTGCACGGAGGGGGGGGGGAAGAGGTGAACTTTCTTACGGCGCCACGGAGCCCCGGGAGGAAGTGGGAGCTGGGTGCCTCTAAAAAGAGGGTATCCCCCACCCCCAAAAAATGACATGCCAAATGTGGCATGTCAGGGGGTCACCGCCACTTAAAGTGGGTGGAATTCTGCTTAAACGCCATAATTTCTGCTTCCTCATTTGCTTGAATGGGTCATGTTCAGAAGGCTTGCCTGCCGAGTGCAACATGTTAGATCGTTTTTTGTTGCGGGCACGAAGAGAAGCATCGCAATTGTGGCATGTGAACACCCCTGTCTATTGCAGCAAAAGGGGAAGGGGGCAGTTGGCGGTGCTAAAAATGCATCTTAACCACTTGTTTTAACCCCCCCTCCACAACTGCACATCTTATGCCACGTACACATGAGCGGACTTTACGGCAGACTTTGACCGGCGGATGGGATTTCGTCGGACAATTCGATCGTGTGTGGGCTCCAGCGGACTTTGTTTGCTCAAAAGTTGGACGGACTTAGATTTGAAACATGTTTTAAATCTATCCGACGGACTCTTCTTTCAAGCGGACAAACCGGTCGTCTGTGTGCTAGTCGACGGACTCAAACTGACGCATGCTCTGAAGCAATTACAAGACGGAAGCGCTCGGTCTGGTAAAACTAGCCTTCGTATTGAAGCTAGCACATTCCTCTTCTGTGATCTTTTAATACAGCGCTTTTTTTTTCTTTATAATGCGAGAGGAATGAAGTTGTTTTGGTGCTTTTTATTCACACAGAGTTCTCACAAACTACTTTCGTCATGATTTATCCTCATGCCATGACTAATATGATATTTTTTAAAGGCCAGATCTCCATAAATAAAGTATTAAATTAGACTTTGGACTCATTTTTTTTTTTTTTTTTTTTTTTTTAGATTTAAACACTATCTATTTTACAATGTGTGCTAAATTATACAAAATGTTTTTTTTTTACTTAATTTTATTTTTGTAGTTTCAAGTTACCACAATAACCTTAATATTTTGTGTTGTTTTAATGAACCTTAATGAGGTTGGTGTCCCTTGTTAATTAGACATAGGGGGGTTTATTTTCCAAAGGCAAATTCATTTTTCACTACAAGTGCAAATTGTACTTGGAATTGCACAGAAAGAGCATTTGGAAGTGCATTCGCTGTGGATCCGAGGGGCACATGCAAGGAACCACAAAAAAAAATTTAAAAAAATAAAAATTTCTTGCACATGATTGTATGATAAAATCAGCAGAGCTTCCCCTCATTTCAGCTCTTCCCCTCAATTTCTAAAGTGCACTTTTCACTAGTACTTTGCACTTGATTTTCTAAATGATTTAGCCTTTTGGAACAAACACACATAGGGGTTGATTTATTAAAGGGAAAAAGACTGTGCACTTTGCAAAGTTGCCCTCTGCAAGAGCAGTTGCTCCAGAGATTAGTAAATGAGCAGAAGCTCTGCTGACTTCCATCATCCAATCATGTGCAAGCAAAAATGCTGTTTTTTGAATTTTCCTTGCACAGGATTGGGTACTCTTTGCAAAGTCAAGCCTTACCTCATTTACTAAGCTCTGGAGCAATTGCACTTGCAGAGGACAAGATACCAATTTTCTTGTCCACAAACTTGAGGTCTGCCTGGGGGACTCAAGTCTTCACAAATTCTAAAAGTGTGCCCAGTGTTGTCTTCCTTACATCTCTATTGTAATATAGTGAGTGTTTGACCTCCCACAGGTTTTTGTTTTCCTGATATAAATCTATAAATCTGGACAAAAAATCTTCCTCCTTAAAGGGATTAATTTTTGCTGAAAGACAAGACACAAGATCAAAACTGGAATGTCAGTCAGAACTCCCAGGATTATTTTTGGAAGAATCTAGGGGACACATATACACACACACACACAAAACCAAACAAATTCAAACACCCCCACACACACCCCCACGTTTAATCTTACCTTCGTTTCTGACACTCGCTACTTCCGCACGGACATACGTAGGCCATCGTAATAGCTTTATATACACTGCGCATGTGTCATGCTCTGCCTGCGTCGCCCACCCCTGACGTTCTTTAGTACGATTTGTCCCCGCCCCTTCACTCTTCGTTACGCAGTGGGAGTAGATAGAGAAAGATGGCGGAGAGATTAACTGGAAGTAGCGCGGAGGAAAGCCCGGAGCCACAACCATCCACATCCCAGAGGAGATATAAGGCCACCAACATGGCTTTTGAAGAGATGGTGGAGATGGTGTCCATATTGAGAAGGGAGGACTACGATGGGAAAAAAGGACCGTACACACGACCGAATATGCGTAAGGACAAAATAATGTCCTCAGTTGTCACCGCTCTAGAAGCTAAATTTGGCACAAAATGGTCTAAAGAACAATTGAGGAAGCGGTGGTCTGACATCAAAAGTAGGGAGCCAGAACAATATTGGCGAATAAAGAAGCTGCTTAAAAAAAGTAAGTACTTGTTGTGTGTTCCTAGTGAGATACTTAACTTGCATGCTGATCCATATTTTTTACGTTTATACAGCATCGTTCGTAAAGACCGTTCTTTGTAAAATACATATGATACTAAGAAAATGACGTTATTTTTTCGCCAAATACGATGTTACAGGGTTGGACATACATTTAGGTCTTGATAATTTGTCGTATTCCCAAAATTTGGTGATGTGGTGTAGATGTGTTTGAAAATATAATGCTTCTTCAAAAATGATTCAGTGTAATGTAAGGACAGGACACAGCAGCTGTTTCCACATCTGGACTCACGAGCACTAGTGTACTATGTGACCATAAAGAGATTTTTGAGGGGTAATACACATAGGAGATCATTGAGGTGTCTGCATCTGTGAAACTTGCATGAAAATGTGTATTGTTTATAATTGTTGTTCAGAGGGAATTTTCATCCTGTCTTCTAAATTTTTGTGGGCAAAACAAGGCACTTACATAAATGTGAACAGTGTAGCGCTAAAGTACAAACCTATATGTGAAGAATTGAAGAGAGAGAAAGCTATTCCACAGTAAAGTAAAGAATAGCCATATCTAGTCTCAAAACTACATAAATTAGAAAAATAAATTCCCAAAGTGTAGTCTAATGGCATATAAAACGCTCATTCATCAGTGATAAGACATAAACAGTCTCAAAAATATAAAAATATAAATAGTGAAAAAGTATATATGATGGTGACAAATACAGTGAAATTTTAATATGTCCGCATTTCTGGTGAAAATGAGATATAAATAGCAAGGTTTAGTGGAAAATAAAAAATGTGCAAAGTTCAAGTAGGAGGTATGGCCACCAAATGAAGTCTGAAAATGATCTAGTCCCAATGATGTATCATGCAGATAAAGTGAATCCAATACAATGCAGAAACTACATTAATAGCTCCTCCGTAGTAATCCGAATCAGCAAAAGGGATAAGGTACTCTTACCGACTTTGGTGGACTCACAGGCCGTTGGCGGTGAGTCAAAAGGGCTTGCACTGTCTTAAGATGGATGACAGTATAGGAGTGGACCATGTGCTGGTAAGCCTCTTCCTTCAAATGGGGGATCCAGGCCCCCCATTGGATGCCTTCTTAAAAAATTATGGAGTACGCAGCAAGTATGACATGATTTAGTTTATAGTCCGCCAGATTTATGGCCGAGAGGAACAAACGGAACCGGCTGGCCAGAATCCCAAAGGCATTCTCCACAACTCTTCTTGCTCTGGCCAGCCGGTAATTAAATACCCTCCTCTCAGGGGTGAGTGTCCTTTGGGGGAACGGCCTCATCAAGTGCTTGCCGAGAGCAAACGCTTCATCAGCGATAAAAACTGAGGGGAGTCCATCCACATTCTAGTCAACAGGTGGCAATCCCAGGCCACCAGTCTGGAGACGCTGGCACAGCTCGGTCTGTGCAAAGACTCCTCCGTCAGACATCCGGCCGTTCTTCCCCACGTCCACAAACAGAAAGTCCAAATGTGCCGAGCCATCAAAACTACACTATGGAACCCCTTATAGTTATAGAAATAAGACCCCGAATGGGGTGGTGGCACAATGCGGACATGCTGCTCATCAATCGCCCCGACACAGTTGGGAAAGTCCCAACGGTCAGCAAACTGGGAGGCCACAGTCTGCCATTCCTGTGTACTGGAAGGAAACTGTGGAGTGAAACAATAAAAAAAATAAGATAAGTACTTTTAAACATAACTTGGATATCAGATTACACAAAAACATTCTTGAACAACAGCAGTCGAACATTATTAATATGCTTTTTTGTTAGTATAATTATAAAAAACATAAGGCCCACTTATAAGATTACTCACCCCCTCTGATGGCCCATTGATCAATTTTAATGTGGAGGGAGGGGTACTAATTAGGGTAAAAAACACACCTGACAGTTTCAAACATTTGAGGGGGTGGGGGAGGGGTACTAATTAGGGTAAAAAACACACCTGACAGTTTCAAACATTTGAGGGGGTGGGGGGGTACTAATTAGGGTAAAAAACACACCTGACAGTTTCAAACATTTGAGGGGGTGGGGGGAGGGTCAAACAGTACAATGGAGCTGACAATATACATTGTTCAAGGGACTATAGGCTAGAGATATAAATGGACCCAGGATTGCATGGTGGGGGGGTTATTGAAGGTAAATATGCATGTAGGGCAAAAAATGATTAATATAAAAAAACAGGCATGCATGAAGATAAAGGGGACATTCACAGCATATTCCAAGCATGGTAATTAGGTAACGAGGACATTTAGACAATACATTAGCAAACATTAAATACATATCATGTAATGTTAAAGGATAAAACTTACCTTCATATAGTCCTTCTGCAGGACCTGAATGATGGCAGAACAAGTCTCTGGGATTATGATCCCCAGAGCCTGGGGGGAGATGCCTGTCGAGAACTTCATGTCCTGAAGACTTCTCCCAGTCGCCAAGTAACGTAAAGTGGCAACTAGCCTCTGCTCCGCAGTGATGGCTTGCCTCATGCAGGTATCCTGCCTGCTGATATAGGGGGTCAGCATAGCCAGCAGACGTTCAAAAACGGGGTCCGTCATCCGGAGATAATTCCTGAAATCCTCAGGATTATTCTCACTGATCTCACGGAGCAAAGGCATATGCGAGAATTGGTCACGCTGGCGCAACCAATTCTTCATCCATGAACTCCTCCTCGCCCTGTTCATGGACTGGACTCGGGTCAAAGTATTAACCCCAACACCAAATCCCCATGCAGCACGAACTCGAGAACGAGTATGTCCACGCGACATGGCTTCAAAATGGTTGGCTGGTCAAACAAACAAACTTATAACAAACGCACTGAAGAACAGCAAGGCCTATGAAGAGCGACCTGAAAATCAGGATCGAGCGGACCGGAACGGCCTGCTAGGCAGGTTACGAACTGACCAACACGCACTGAAAAGCAGATACAAACCTCACAAGCACAAACTGAACCGCAGAAAACGATCGAAATAAGCTGAAGTGTGAAAAGCGCAAATCGTCTCTAACCAAACTTCTACTAACACGAGATTAGCAGAAGGAGCCCAAAGGGTGCCGTAGTGGGGCTTGAACTTCCTTTTTATAGTCCCGTTGTACGCGCTGTACGTCACCGTGTTCAAAACCAGCGGACTTTTGGAGTGATCGTGTGTGTCCAAGTCCGTCCGTTTTTAAGTCCAGCGCACCTAGCGGACAAAGTCTGGCGAAAAGTCCGCCGAGCAAAGTCTGCCATAAAGTCCGCTCGTGTGTACGCGGCATAAGGCTCAATGCACACTGAAGCTCATAAACGGCTGTTTTTGGGAGTAAAAAAACTATGGAGTATGCAGCAAGTATGACATGATTTAGTTTATAGTCCGCCAGATTTATGGCCGAGAGGAACAAACGGAACCGGCTGGCCAGAATCCCAAAGGCATTCTCCACAACTCTTCTTGCTCTGGCCAGCCGGTAATTAAATACCCTCCTCTCAGGGGTGAGTGTCCTTTGGGGGAACGGCCTCATCAAGTGCTCGCCGAGAGCAAACGCTTCATCAGCGATAAAAACTGAGGGGAGTCCATCCACATTCTGGTCATCAGGTGGCAATCCCAGGCCACCAGTCTGGAGACGCTGGCACAGCTCAGTCTGTACAAAGACTCCTCCATCAGACATCCGGCCGTTCTTCCCCACGTCCACAAACAGAAAGTCCAAATGTGCCGAGCCATCAAAACTACACTATGGAACCCCTTATAGTTATAGAAATAAGACCCCGAATGGGGTGGTGGCACAATGCGGACATGCTGCCCATCAATTGCCCTGACACAGTTGGGAAAGTCCCAACGGTCAGCGAACTGGGAGGCCACAGTCTGCCATTCCTGTGTACTGGAAGGAAACTGTGGGGTGAAACAATAAAAAAAAAAATAAGATAAGTACTTTTAAACATAACTTGGATATCAGATTACACAAAAACATTCTTGAACAACAGCAGTCGAACATTATTAATATGCTTTTTTGTTAGTTTAATTATAAAAAACATAAGGCCCACTTATAAGATTACTCAGCCCCTCTGATGGCCCATTGATCAATTTTAATGTGGAGGGAGGGGTACTAATTAGGGTAAAAAACACACCTGACAGTTTCAAACATTTGAGGGGGTGGGGGAGGGGTACTAATTAGGGTAAAAAACACACCTGACAGTTTCAAACACTTGAGGGGGTGGGTGAGGGGTACTAATTAGGGTAAAAAACACACCTGACAGTTTCAAACATTTGAGGGGGTGGGGGAGGGGTACTAATTAGGGTAAAAACCATACCTGACAGTTTCAAACATTCGAGGGGGTGGGGGAGGGGTACTAATTTGGGTAAAAAACACCTGACAGTTTCAAACATTTGAGGGGGTGGGGGAGGGGTACTAATTTGGTTTAAAAAAAAACTGACAGTTTCAAACATTTGAGGGGGTGGGGGAGGGGTACTAATTAGGGTAAAAAACACACATGACAGTTTCAAACATTTGAGGGGTACTAATTTGGTTTAAAAAAACACCTGACAGTTTCAAACATTTGAGGGTGTGGGGGAGGGGTACTAATTATGGTAAAAAACACACCTGACAGTTTCAAACATTTGAGGGGGTGGGGGAGGGGTACTAATTAGGGTAAAAAACACACCTGACAGTTTCAAACACTTGAGGGGGTGGGTGAGGGGTACTAATTAGGGTAAAAAACACACCTGACAGTTTCAAACATTTGAGGGGGTGGGGGAGGGGTACTAATTAGGGTAAAAACCATACCTGACAGTTTCAAACATTCGAGGGGGTGGGGGAGGGGTACTAATTTGGGTAAAAAACACCTGACAGTTTCAAACATTTGAGGGGGTGGGGGAGGGGTACTAATTTGGTTTAAAAAAAAACTGACAGTTTCAAACATTTGAGGGGGTGGGGGAGGGGTACTAATTAGGGTAAAAAACACACATGACAGTTTCAAACATTTGAGGGGTACTAATTTGGTTTAAAAAAACACCTGACAGTTTCAAACATTTGAGGGGGTGGGGGAGGGGTACTAATTATGGTAAAAAACACACCTGACAGTTTCAAACATTTGAGGGGGTGGGGGAGGGGTACTAATTAGGGTAAAAAACACACCTGACAGTTTCAAACATTTGAGGGGGTGGGGGAGGGGTACTAATTTGGTTTAAAAAAACACCTGACAGTTTCAAACATTTGAGGGGGTGGGGGAGGGTCAAACAGTACAATGGAGCTGACAATATACATTGTTCAAGGGAATATAGGCTAGAGATATAAATGGACCCAGGATTGCATGGTGGGGAGGTTATTGAAGGTAAATATTCATGTAGGGCAAAAAATGATTAATATAAAAAAACAGGCATGCATGAAGATAAAGGGGACATTCACAGCATATTCCAAGCATGGTAATTAGGTAACGAGGACATTTAGACAATACATTAGCAAACATTTAATACATATCATGTAATGTTAAAGGATAAAACTTACCTTCATATAGTCCTTCTGCAGGACCTGAATGATGGCAGAACAAGTCTCTGGGATTATTATCCCCAGAGCCTGGGGGGAGATGCCTGTCGAGAACTTCATGTCCTGAAGACTTCTCCCAGTCGCCAAGTAACGTAAAGTGGCAACTAGCCTCTGCTCCGCAGTGATGGCTTGCCTCATGCAGGTATCCTGCCTGCTGATATAGGGGGTCAGCATAGCCAGCAGACGTTCAAAAACGGGGTCCGTCATCCGGAGATAATTCCTGAAATCCTCAGGATTATTCTCACTGATCTCACGGAGCAAAGGCATATGCGAGAATTGGTCACGCTGGCGCAACCAATTCTTCATCCATGAACTCCTCCTCGCCCTGTTCATGGACTGGACTCGGGTCAAAGTATTAACCCCAACACCAAATCCCCATGCAGCACGAACTCGAGAACGAGTATGTCCACGCGACATGGCTTCAAAATGGTTGGCTGGTCAAACAAACAAACTTATAACAAACGCACTGAAGAACAGCAAGGCCTATGAAGAGCGACCTGAAAATCAGGATCGAGCGGACCGGAACGGCCTGCTAGGCAGGTTACGAACTGACCAACACGCACTGAAAAGCAGATACAAACCTCACAAGCACAAACTGAACCGCAGAAAACGATCGAAATAAGCTGAAGTGTGAAAAGCGCAAATCGTCTCTAACCAAACTTCTACTAACACGAGATTAGCAGAAGGAGCCCAAAGGGTGCCGTAGTGGGGCTTGAACTTCCTTTTTATAGTCCCGTTGTACGCGCTGTACGTCACCGTGTTCAAAACCAGCGGACTTTTGGAGTGATCGTGTGTGTCCAAGTCCGTCCGTTTTTAAGTCCAGCGCACCTAGCGGACAAAGTCTGGCGAAAAGTCCGCCGAGCAAAGTCTGCCATAAAGTCCGCTCGTGTGTACGCGGCATAAGGCTCAATGCACACTGAAGCTCATAAACGGCTGTTTTTGGGAGTAAAAAAACTATGGAGTATGCAGCAAGTATGACATGATTTAGTTTATAGTCCGCCAGATTTATGGCCGAGAGGAACAAACGGAACCGGCTGGCCAGAATCCCAAAGGCATTCTCCACAACTCTTCTTGCTCTGGCCAGCCGGTAATTAAATACCCTCCTCTCAGGGGTGAGTGTCCTTTGGGGGAACGGCCTCATCAAGTGCTCGCCGAGAGCAAACGCTTCATCAGCGATAAAAACTGAGGGGAGTCCATCCACATTCTGGTCATCAGGTGGCAATCCCAGGCCACCAGTCTGGAGACGCTGGCACAGCTCAGTCTGTACAAAGACTCCTCCATCAGACATCCGGCCGTTCTTCCCCACGTCCACAAACAGAAAGTCCAAATGTGCCGAGCCATCAAAACTACACTATGGAACCCCTTATAGTTATAGAAATAAGACCCCGAATGGGGTGGTGGCACAATGCGGACATGCTGCCCATCAATTGCCCTGACACAGTTGGGAAAGTCCCAACGGTCAGCGAACTGGGAGGCCACAGTCTGCCATTCCTGTGTACTGGAAGGAAACTGTGGGGTGAAACAATAAAAAAAAAAATAAGATAAGTACTTTTAAACATAACTTGGATATCAGATTACACAAAAACATTCTTGAACAACAGCAGTCGAACATTATTAATATGCTTTTTTGTTAGTTTAATTATAAAAAACATAAGGCCCACTTATAAGATTACTCAGCCCCTCTGATGGCCCATTGATCAATTTTAATGTGGAGGGAGGGGTACTAATTAGGGTAAAAAACACACCTGACAGTTTCAAACATTTGAGGGGGTGGGGGAGGGGTACTAATTAGGGTAAAAAACACACCTGACAGTTTCAAACACTTGAGGGGGTGGGTGAGGGGTACTAATTAGGGTAAAAAACACACCTGACAGTTTCAAACATTTGAGGGGGTGGGGGAGGGGTACTAATTAGGGTAAAAACCATACCTGACAGTTTCAAACATTCGAGGGGGTGGGGGAGGGGTACTAATTTGGGTAAAAAACACCTGACAGTTTCAAACATTTGAGGGGGTGGGGGAGGGGTACTAATTTGGTTTAAAAAAAAACTGACAGTTTCAAACATTTGAGGGGGTGGGGGAGGGGTACTAATTAGGGTAAAAAACACACATGACAGTTTCAAACATTTGAGGGGTACTAATTTGGTTTAAAAAAACACCTGACAGTTTCAAACATTTGAGGGTGTGGGGGAGGGGTACTAATTATGGTAAAAAACACACCTGACAGTTTCAAACATTTGAGGGGGTGGGGGAGGGGTACTAATTAGGGTAAAAAACACACCTGACAGTTTCAAACACTTGAGGGGGTGGGTGAGGGGTACTAATTAGGGTAAAAAACACACCTGACAGTTTCAAACATTTGAGGGGGTGGGGGAGGGGTACTAATTAGGGTAAAAACCATACCTGACAGTTTCAAACATTCGAGGGGGTGGGGGAGGGGTACTAATTTGGGTAAAAAACACCTGACAGTTTCAAACATTTGAGGGGGTGGGGGAGGGGTACTAATTTGGTTTAAAAAAAAACTGACAGTTTCAAACATTTGAGGGGGTGGGGGAGGGGTACTAATTAGGGTAAAAAACACACATGACAGTTTCAAACATTTGAGGGGTACTAATTTGGTTTAAAAAAACACCTGACAGTTTCAAACATTTGAGGGGGTGGGGGAGGGGTACTAATTATGGTAAAAAACACACCTGACAGTTTCAAACATTTGAGGGGGTGGGGGAGGGGTACTAATTAGGGTAAAAAACACACCTGACAGTTTCAAACATTTGAGGGGGTGGGGGAGGGGTACTAATTTGGTTTAAAAAAACACCTGACAGTTTCAAACATTTGAGGGGGTGGGGGAGGGTCAAACAGTACAATGGAGCTGACAATATACATTGTTCAAGGGAATATAGGCTAGAGATATAAATGGACCCAGGATTGCATGGTGGGGAGGTTATTGAAGGTAAATATTCATGTAGGGCAAAAAATGATTAATATAAAAAAACAGGCATGCATGAAGATAAAGGGGACATTCACAGCATATTCCAAGCATGGTAATTAGGTAACGAGGACATTTAGACAATACATTAGCAAACATTTAATACATATCATGTAATGTTAAAGGATAAAACTTACCTTCATATAGTCCTTCTGCAGGACCTGAATGATGGCAGAACAAGTCTCTGGGATTATTATCCCCAGAGCCTGGGGGGAGATGCCTGTCGAGAACTTCATGTCCTGAAGACTTCTCCCAGTCGCCAAGTAACGTAAAGTGGCAACTAGCCTCTGCTCCGCAGTGATGGCTTGCCTCATGCAGGTATCCTGCCTGCTGATATAGGGGGTCAGCATAGCCAGCAGACGTTCAAAAACGGGGTCCGTCATCCGGAGATAATTCCTGAAATCCTCAGGATTATTCTCACTGATCTCACGGAGCAAAGGCATATGCGAGAATTGGTCACGCTGGCGCAACCAATTCTTCATCCATGAACTCCTCCTCGCCCTGTTCATGGACTGGACTCGGGTCAAAGTATTAACCCCAACACCAAATCCCCACGCAGCACGAACTCGAGAACGAGTACGTCCACGCGACATGGCTTCAAAATGGTTGGCTGGTCAAACAAACAAACTTATAACAAACGCACTGAAGAACAGCAAGGCCTATGAAGAGCGACCTGAAAATCAGGATCGAGCGGACCGGAACGGCCTGCTAGGCAGGTTACGAACTGACCAACACGCACTGAAAAGCAGATACAAACCTCACAAGCACAAACTGAACCGCAGAAAACGATCGAAATAAGCTGAAGTGTGAAAAGCGCAAATCGTCTCTAACCAAACTTCTACTAACACGAGATTAGCAGAAGGAGCCCAAAGGGTGCCGTAGTGGGGCTTGAACTTCCTTTTTATAGTCCCATCGTACGTGCTGTACGTCACCGCGTTCAAAACCAGCAGACTTTTGGAGTGATCGTGTGTGTCCAAGTCCGTCCGTTTTTAAGTCCGGCGCACCTAGCGGACAAAGTCCGGCGAAAAGTCCGCCGAGCAAAGTCTGCGGTAAAGTCCGCTCGTGTGTACGCGGCATAGGGCTCCACGCACACTGAAGCTCATAAACGGCTGTTTTTGGGAGTTTGGGCAATTTTTTAACAGCCCATAAACTCCCCTCTATGTTATCCTGTGTGTCCATGCACGCATGAATGTTTTTGGATGTTCATGGGCTGTTTTCTGAACGCCATAAAATCGCGTTCAGGAGTCGTTTTTCTGACCACAAAAAACGCCAAACACTAATAAACGCTGATAAACGCTCAAAAGTTAGGCTCACCAGCGTTTAATGTTTTTGATCCATTGAAGAAAAAAATGTAAATAATTTTCAAAAAAAAAAAAATGCTAAAAAAAACACTAACTCAGAAAAACGCTATTGCAAAAACGTTAAAAGACTTACTGCAAAGCTACTGGCGTTTTTATAACGTTATTTTAATGTCCAATGTGCATGGACAAATCTTTTTGCCTGAATTCAGACCTGAAACTGAGCCAATTCAGACTAGTGTGAACCCAGCCTAAACGAGCTCATGGGTTCATTCACACCAAAAGTGCTGGGGTGTGTATTTGAGTGCATTCCCAATGAATGGCAAGCAAAAAAATAATGGTTCTCTATGACTGTAGTTCACACCAGCATGCCAGACATTCTAAGTCTCCTGCAAGGTGCGGGAGCCTCCCACCCGCAAGTGCTGCCCGATATCCCGGCTGCGGGGCCGATCCCCTGGTTCACAGTCGGGGATGATCGGTGCAGCAGGAGGGACAGTTGTGAACACAGATCTCCCTGTATAGCTGACGTCCGCTTCTTTCTCTCCCGCGGCTGATGGCTAAAAAGCTATACAGGGAGATAGATGATCACAGCTGTCCCTCCTGCTGCACTGATCATTCCCGACTGTTCCCTGTATCCTCCTTTGCCAGCCCCCCTCCATGTCCTTGTATCCTCCTCCTCCAGCCCCCCTCTGTGTCCATTCTTCAACAGCTCCCCTCCGTGTCCTTCCTCCCCCCTTTGTCTCCGGCTCCCTGTCCTCCTCCTCCACCCCCCATCGTCCCCCGCAGCTGGCTTCCCTCCTCTCCCGCCAGCTGTGTGGATCTGCCAGGATGGCGAGCAGAGGAAGTGACCGGTCATTTACTGGCCCCTGCCTTTTTTCTGAATTGGACACAGTGAACGAGATCGCTGCTGTGTCCTGTGAAAACTGAGCAAAGTAACCTGTGTAGCCATGGTGTTAGAACTACTGACAAACAATCCGCCAAATCACCCCACTGCCAGGCTTCTTGCATCCTTTCCAGAGACAATGAACAGTCATTTGCGAGCTTTGTTTTTGTTGTTTTATTGGGGGGGTACCACTTGGATAGGGATTGGGATATGGGATGCCCATAGAATTAATCATTGCCATATTTATAGGTTTCAATATACGTTGATCATATTTAGAGCCTGAGGATTGAATGTGAACACTTGACGAAGTAGAAATCTTCTCCTGCAGCTCCTTGCAGACTGTTACTCCCTCTGCATCTCCATGCAGACTGTTGCTCCCTGCAGACTGCTGTTACTAAGAGTTCTCCATCCATCACCGTGTGAGGGACAGAAACATCACCTTTGACAGTGTAAAAGTAATGGTCTTAGTTCTCTTCACCACCTGCCCAAACTTGCTTCTCCTTGCACACTTGGTTTCCTCCTGCACAACTTGTAATGACATTTTCTAATGGCGATGAAGAACTCACTCTGAATAAGCCCCTCTACTGGCTCTGGTGACTCGCTGCTACTAGGCCTGCAGAACCTCTCCCCTGAGGCCTAGTAGGTTAAAGTCTATCTTCTAAGAAATGGACTACTGCTCCCAGCCAGTCCAACTTGCAAACCATGTGCCAGCCAGCCACACTGATTTGACACAACTCCCCACAGTCTCTTCTCTGATCCAGGACTCTTCACCATCCACCATGCGCATGATAAAGACTCTGCTAATGACTGTGTAGAAGTAGAGCTCCCTTACAGAATCCCTGGCACCTCCTCCAGCCACCCACTATGGTAACACTCCCCGACCTTCCAGCCCTGAGTCCTTGATGAGGAACTTTCCCAGACAATATGTTCCGACAGCTTCTCCTGCCCCTCGGCTCCAGGAGTTCCTCGCCACATTGCCAGTGACCGTGTAGAGGCAATGTTCCCTCACAATTCTCCCCGGGCCTCCTTCTGCAATCCCACACCCCCCAGGGGGTGTGCTCCTGCAGCTGTTTAGCACTCCATTCCTCACGTCACCCAGTCAACTACTCCTCCGCAGCAGCATGTGACCTCAGCATATATAGGAGGCCCGCCCCCTGCCAATGCCAGTTAAGGATTGGTCAGAGCTCCCACATGTGCTGCCTGACACTCCAGCTCGAGGCCCAGCCTCCTCTTCCAGAACATTCTCCCTGGAAGCAGGGGAGGCGCCTCAGAACTGGAGCCATGTGGTCACACCCACTGCTACTCTAACCACTCCCAGCCCCCAGATCAAAACAGACAGGCCTAGCTTGCAGCATAGGCCTGTCTAATTTTGCCTGTGCTGAACAAACCTAGTAAAACAACCCTTACTAGCACCTACCTTCTGGTAGAGGGTGCCACACCTGCGTGTTACTAGGCTCAATTTATGAATGGACAGGAGCCGCTGTCTCCTGTCCATTCATCTTCAATGCTGAGAAAGGGACTGGGGAATCAATGTCCTCAGCCTCCTTCTCTGTCTCAAAGGGGAGATGTCAGGGACTACTGACACCATCCTGCACATACCACTCACCTACATACACTCCGCACTGTATATTTCCTATTTAACATTACTACATTCTGCACTATGTATGTCATCTCAGACTCTATAAAACCACACCCCATTTAAGCCACGCCCAATATGTAGCACCGTTTAAGCCACACCCACCTCCCTGAAATGAGTTTTTGCAGGTTGGGATGTTTTTTTAGCGCTGGGCAAATACAATGCAGCATGCATTGCATTTGCCCAGCGCTAAAAAAAAAGTATGCCATGCACTACTCTTTTTCAGCACAACATATGCAAGTGCACGCATGAATGCAACCTGCTGCAAGGCAAAAAAAAACCCAAAAACATAACACGTATGTAAAATGCACGCTAACGCATTACAAAAAAACGCAACGAACGTGCTGTGAATGAGACCTAATCTCTTCTACCAAAAACTGTACCCCCACCCCCAACTTTTTCCCCCACTTTAGCTGATAGTGAGGATATCATGTAAAATCATTGTTCAGTAGGTCGCTCACAGTACAACATATGTGTAGACCGAAATGGAAGAATGAATTGTAATTTGATTTCATTCATTCATTGTTATGTTGATGAGTTTTCACAAGCAGGGACATTCCCCCATCCTCTGATCAGAGGAAAGGGAGGCGGAACTAATCTCTCACGGTCACTGCTGTGCGGCGGAAGGTGTTCCGCGTTACGCCGCCGCTGTTTAGGTCACGTGTGTAGAGGCAGCATGGCGGAGGAGAAGCAGAAATCACAGTCTGGTGCCGGTAAAAAGAGACAGAGAGAAAGCAAGCCTGGTGAGTGAGGCGCAGAGCCCTTGTCTGGAGATATACGCGTCATTTGTAGTGACTGACCGACCTGCCATGTGCAGTATATCCTTATGTATTGAGAACCCTCACAGTGCACTCATATACACACATGGAAGGAATAGAGCTGACCACTAGAGACCCCGTCATCGCCCCCTGTACATTATAATCTGGGTGTTGTGCTGCATCCTGTCTGCCATTATTTTTAGAGCCCAACTCCAGGCTTTGTGTAACTTTAAATAGTAATTTTGGACCAGACTGCTCCAAATGACCTATTCACTTCACTAACAGATATAGATAGGAGATCATGTATGGTCTGTATGTAGCCTCAGCACTGTGTTCTGACAGCAGAGTGGGAACTTCCTATTCCTGGAGTGTGGCTGAGTGCTGCTCCGCTATTCACAGGGAGCTGTGTTTTCTATGAATCAATACAAGGCGCACGGATGACATTTAAAAAATATAGTGTTTCCTTTGATTGGCTGAACAGTGCTGATCCCAGCTTGGTTGCCTTGATTTTGTTGTATTGACCTGACACGGGGGAAGGGGGTTAACACATGATCCCAGTGGCTGCAGCCACCAGTAGTGTATATAGTGTGTATATCTGACAAGTTGGGTCCTGCCTGTCAGATGGAAACATTCCTGCTCTGCTGCCCGATTGCTTCCACCCCCCCCCCCCCCGTAATTTGCACCCCCACCATGTATCCTGGGCTACGCTTGCCCTTCTGCGGGCCCTGGACCTGGCATAGCAGGTGCTGCCAGGTAGCAGGGAGGGAGCTGAGGGGTCACACTTCTGGTATTCTGCCAAAACGGCTAACTTGCCAAAATCTCTAACCATGTTACTCCCGATGACTCTCCAGCAGCAGTGATTGCAGATTTTCGACGGCTTGGCTGTTTGCACAGAACACCGGCAGCATAAACACTATAGTACAAAACGAGTTGGCTGTTTTGACAGTACACCAGCTAAGGAGTAAAAAAATTGTCGCCGTTTTGGAGGTGGCCATGTTGTTGGTTACTAGGAGCTAGAGTTCTAGAGCTGCACAATTAATCGTTAAAAAAATCGTGATTTCGATTCACCTCCGCTGATGATCTCTCCTGCAGAGGTTGCCGATTCTTTCATATAAACAAGTGGAGAGACTTTATCTGCTCACTCAGCTGTCAAAAGAAAGCAACCGGGCAGTCTGCCAAGTCTTTTAACTTGAAACATTGTAACTAAGCTTCCTTCTTAAATCAAAGGGATAGAACTTCTGTGTAAATAAAGGCAGTCTGCCAAGTTTTCAGCAACCTGTAAATGCAGGAAGTTTAACCACTTAAAGTCTAAATCTTTTTCTGACACTTCTTTCTTAAGTTAAAATCAATATTTTTTGCTAGAAAATTACTTGGAACCCCCAAACATTATATATATATATATATATATTTTAGCAGAGACCCTAGGGAATAAAATGGCAATTGCTGCAATATTTTATGTCATACTGTATTTGTCCAGTGGTCTTTTAAATGCATTTTTTTGGGAAAAAAATACACTTCATGGAATAAAAAAAAAACAGTAAAGTTAGCCCAATTTTTGTGTTTTAATGTGAAAGATGATGTTACGCCATGAGAATCGTGAGAGAATCATGATCTATCTTCTAAGCAAAAAAATCGTGATTCTCATTTTAGCCAGAATTGTGCAGCTCTACTAAGAGCTAACAATGTCCACTCATTATATTGTGTACCATAGTGTATACGCTGCCGGTGTTCTGTGAAAACAGCAACGTTGTCGAAATCTGCAATTACTGCTGCTAGAGTCACCGGAAGTGACATGGTTGGAGATTTTTTGGTGAGTTGGCTGTTTTGTCAGAACACCGGGTTCCCTTGTCAGTTTCCCTGCCCAGTGTGGCCAGGAAAGAATATAATGCAGAGCGATCTGCACTGCATTACATTCAGTGGAGCACAGGGGTGACATCCAGGGTCTTTTAGACTTCTGATGTCTCATTAAAGGATAACTTAACTTTAAAAATATATGCAGGTAAAAAAAAATGTGCATTTTATTATTTTTGTTGCAGGAGCCTGTAAACCATTGTACCAGTGATCAGCAGATCGCTGGTGCCATGCAGGTCTCCTGCAGCTCTGTCAGTGTATTGGCTTGCTCGTGCTCTGTACAAGAAAGTCAATTAATTCTGACAGGAAGACTCAATGAACTACCACAACTCTTACAGCGCTTTGGTACTTCATTGAAAACTCCAAGCCGACAGCCGTATTCACAGAGGACTGTGAATAAGATCCCCAGTCTGCTATCACAGCAGGGTTCATGGGCCAGTTTATTAATAACATGTTACACCCCAATTATGGGTTTAACATGTTATGAAAAGGTGAACTTATCCTTTTATAAAGGCGACCTGTCACCAAAAACTCATCACATAGGGGACTTTTTTCTCCCTATGTGATGGAAAAGAAAGCTCTTTAAATTGTAAAAAATTTAAGTTATACCTAAGCACATAAAATCACCCCCCCCCCCCAATTTTTTGAGGCACCTCCACTTATACGCACATATGAATGTAAATGCACACTTCAGGGATGCCTATGCATGAAAACCTCAATTGCGATACACGTTATATATTGCTGCACACGCTGGAGTGAGAGCAACATTTCTAGCACCAGACCACCTCCATATTGCTGAGCGCTAAACTGATGACTTATAGGGAGTAGAGCTGCACAAGTAATCGTCAAGAATCGTTATCGCAATCTTGACTAAAGGGTTTCACAATTCTTTCTATGCAAAGAATTCTCTCTGCTCTTCTGAAGCCACAGCCCTCAAAAGAAAGGAAGAGAAAAACCGGGCAGTCTGCCAAGAAACAAAACATTCTTTATCAGTTGAACTTAGGTATAAACATTGTAACAATTTGTCAATGGAATAGACTTCCTGTGTAAGTGAAAAAAGTTTAACCACTTAAACACTAAACCTTTTTCTGATATTTGTTGGTTTCAAGTTAAAATCATTTTTTTTTTGCTAGAAAATTACTTAGAACCCCCAAACATATTTTTTTTTAGTAGACACCCTAGAGAATAAAATGGTGGTTGTTGCAATATTTTATGTCACACTGTATTTGCGCAGCTGTCTTTCAAATGCAATTTTTTTGGAAATACTTGGAAAAATCTAACCAGTAAAGTTAACCCATTTTTTTATTTTTTTGTATAATGTGAAAGATTTTATGTCGCGAAAATCGTGATCTTTTTATTCTAAGCAAAAAAATCGTGATTCTCATTTTGGCCAGAATCGTGCAGCTATAATAGGGAGCTTTTAAAGCGTTCCCTATGAAAAATATAGGGTACTGACGTGTCAGAATTTCACGGGCGCACGCAAATTTAAGGTTGAACATGTTGGGTATCTTATTTACTTAGTGCCATCTCATCTTTTATACTATATAAAAAAATTGTGCTGAGCTCCAAAGGGAATATCCTATACTGGGGCAAGCCAGGCAGACCGGATCCTTTCAAAGTGTCCTTTCTAGGCCGAATTGGATGGTACCCGGGCCTCGTGTCCGAAGAAACAAGGTTTTACCTGTAACGCTTCTCTTTTTAGAGAGCTGGACCCCGCAGATCAGAAAATGGCTTTAAACCTCCTAATTTCTGGCTGGGTGCTTTACAGGGCCAGAACTGCAGGATCCCCCTATTCGTAGGGGGCCCCAGTCTCTGACAGTTTTTTCAAATGGAGCCCACCGCGAAAGGTGAAGATTGGGTCTGTGTAAACTGAACCCTACGGCTGGATAAGGTAAGAGGAGATTCCACAGAATTTTCTAATTCTAGTAGGTTTCTCCTTTAAAGGAAAATGCATGCTATGCCTGTTGTGACCACCGGGGGCTGCCAAGAGCACAAACCTTCACATGCTGACGTCTGTCTCAAGTGTTCATGCTGCAAGCTTCAGCGTCTCAGGCCGGCTCCAAGGTAGGATGGATGGGGGAATTTCTCATGCATGAATGTTCCCCCCCAGGCTAGAGGGAGGCCACAGGGGTCTAGAAAGCGGTTATACCGCTCGGGCTCCGCTGCCTCGGCCGCCATTACCGGCATTGCCGGTTTTTAGGCAGGCTCTTTACTACCAGCCTCTCTCCCTCCTCCCCCTCCCCCAGCCTCCCTCCATAGTATTTCAGGAGAGTCGGCCAGCGCGGGAAGCGCTCGTTTTTTCGAAATTTGAGGGGGGGGGGGGGGGGGCGGGACGTCAGCACAGCTGCTTAGACTCCCACTCAGGCCAGCTGCAGGAGATTAAAGGCACTCTGTACAGGTGCACACAGCCTTTGGAGAGACACAGAGCTGATGGTCGCATGTAAAGTGGGACACAGGCATTCTCCTAGGCAGCATTTACTGAAGTAACACCAGACTGAGCATTGGGTAGCAAGGCTTTTAGTCGGACTGCATCGCTCAGCAGGCAGTGTTCATTTGTATACCTCACACCTTGTTGCTTTGCACTATGGGTAGAAGAGGTTCAAGCACCCCAAGAGCCAAAGACACTAGGTGATCTCGTTCAGGTTCTGAGGGCCCCCTGTCTGCAGCATCCTCCCCCCTGAAGGGCCAGGGACGGCTAGCCAGGGAGAGCCATCGGGGTCAGGGGCTATACCTGCTTCTGGCACTTCAGCCCCTGTATATATTAAACAAGAGGTTTTTTCCTCAACCATTAATGGTTTAGAGGAAAGATTAATGGCCGTGATTACAGCTTCACTCAGTGGAAGAAAACGTACTAGGCCTTCCTCTGTTCCCTAAGACCCTCAGGAAGAGGAGCTCTGGGATAAGGGAAACGAATCCCCTTCAGAGGATCGGGATGGGACAGATGATTCCTCTTCGGAGGAATCAGGTGGAGAGGGACCCTCTGCGACTTCCCAAGAGGAGAAAGTCTTAGTGCAGATCCTTACTGGATTGGTCCGCCTCCACATTTAAGTTGCCCAACCTAAAACTGTTAAAGAATCCTCTTCTGCTTTGGGGTCACTGAAACCTTTCCAAGCAGCACAGGCTTTTCCTGTTCATAATTTACTTGAAAAGCTCATTTATTCTGAGTGGGATCACCCAGACAAACGTTTTTTTCTGCCGAGAAAGTTTTCAACACTTTATCCGATTGAAGAAAAGTTTATTAAAATGTGGGGAATACCGGCCATTGATGCCGCCATTTCCTCCGTAAATAATAGTCTGACTTGTCCTGTAGACAATGCTGCAGATGCTCAGGGATGCTGTAGATAAAAAGATGGAATTCCTATTAAAGGATGTTTTCTCCTTAGCAGGTTCTGTGGCCCAACCTGCAGTTGTTGTCGCCCATTAGAGATTCTATCGTGCAAACCTCTCGGCTTTCACTGGGGTTAGTGCATATACGTAGAATCCTATGGTTGAAAAATTGGTCAGCCGATGCACCATGTAAGAAACTCTGGCGGGGTTTCCATTTCGTGGTGAAAGGTTGTTTGGAGAGGACTTGGATAACTATATCAAGAGAATTCTCGTGGGAAAAGCACTCTCTTACCTTCCCCTCTTTCAACGGGACTCTTTCCCAGCGCCGGGGGCTTCAGCCTCCAGGCAGTCTCAACAGCCTCCTCCATCTGGGTCCAGAGACAAGAGTCAACCCCAGGGACAAAAAGAAGTCCTGGGGGAAGAAGCCTACTAGGCAAAGCACTAAGACCTCTGCATGAGGGGGTGCCCCCGCTCACTCGAGTGGGGGAAGACTGCGACAGTTCTCAGGGCTCTGGCAGGAGGATTTCCAGGACAGATGGGTAATCTCCACGGTAACCTTAGGGTACAAGCTGGAGTTTCAGGAATTTTCCCTCTCCTCGGTTCCTCAGATCAGGTGTTCCCAGAGACCCAGAAAGGAAGCAGTTGCTCCTTCTAGCGTTAGAGCGACTTTTGTCGCAGGAGGTCATTATGATGGTTCCCACAAAGGACCAGGATTGGGCTTCTATTCCAACCTTTTACGGTCCAAAAGCCAAATGGGGATGTCAGACCCATTCTGGATTAAGGGATCTGAACCGATTCTTAAAGATTCAGTCCTTCCACATGGAATCAATTCGGACAGTAGTTCCCACCCTGCAGGGAGGAGAATTTCTGGCATCGATAGACATCAGAGATGGATATCTGCATGTGCCCATTTTTCCTGCTCATCAGAAGTTTCTGCGCTTCGAGGTAGGAGGGCGCCATTTCCAGTTTGTGGCTCTGCCTTTCGGATAGCACTGCACCTCGAGTGTTCACAAAGATCTTGGCTCCTCCTCTGGCCAGATTAAGGGCTCAGGGTATAGCTGTCATAGCATACCTAGACAACCTGCTCTTGATAGACCGGTCCGGTAGCCTCTTTGAATGGAAACTTGAGGACCACAGTCAGGTATCTAGAACACCTGGGTTGGATCCTCAACCTAGAAAAGTCTTTCCTAAAACCAGTAAGAAGACTGGAGTATTTAGGTCTGATTATAGATACAAGCCAGGAGAAAATATTTCTACCCCAAGCAAAGATCGCTGCTTTAAGGGGAGCTGATTCTGGCAGTCAGGACCAAGAAGGGTCCCTCTGTCCGCCTTTGTACGAGGCTACTAGGGAAGATGGTGTCCTCATTCGAAGCAGTTCCTATGCTCAGTTTCATTCAAGAATGCTGCAACACAGTATCTGTCGACCTGGAACAAGAAGGTTCAGGCATTAGACTTCCGATGCACCTGTCGCATGTGGTGCGTCAGAGTCTCAATTGGTGGCTCATACCCGAAAACCTGCAGAAGGGGAAATCCTTTCTACCGGTTACCTGGATGGTGGTAACAACAGATGCCAGTCTGTCAGGTTGGCGAGCAGTTCTGGAACAGTCTGCAATCCAGGGGCTATGGTCCCAAGACCGAGAGGGACCTTGCCCATCAACATTCTGGAGATCCGGGCGATATATCTAGCCCTAAAAGCCTGGACTATCAGGCTACAGGGTTGTCCGGTCAGGATCCAGTCCGACAATGCACAGCAGTGGCTTATGTCAATCATCAGGGAGGCACCCAGAGCCGAGCTGCTCAGAAGGAGGTGAACCAGATCTTAGTATGGGCAGAGATGCATGTGCCATGCATATCGGCAGTTTTCATTCCGGGAATAGAGAACTGGCAGGCGGACTATCTAAGTCGCAGTTACTTCCAGGGGAATGGTCTCTGCATCCCGACGTCTTTTGGGCCATATGCCATGGGGGGTTCCAGATGTAGATCTCTTTGCATCCCGATTCAACAAAAAGATAGACAGATTTGTGGCAAGGACAAAAGATCCTCTTGCATGCGGGACGGATGCGTTGGTGATTCCGTGGCATCAGTTCTCACTGATTTACGCATTCCCGCCTATTCTGCTACTGCCACGACTCCTTTGCAGGATCAGGCAGGAAAGGAAGTCGGTACTTCTGGTGGCCCCCGCTTGGCCCAGAAGGACTTGGTATGTAGAAATAGTAAGGATGACGGCGGGTTCCCCGTGGACCCTACCGGTACGCCCAGACTTGTTATCTCAAGGTCCATTGTTCCATCCTGCCTTACAAACGCTAAATTTGACGGTTTGGCTATTGAGACCCACGTTCTGAAGAGTCGTGGGCTTTCAGGTCCTGTCATATCTACCTTGATTAATGCAAGGAAGCCAGATTCCATGATTTATCATAGAGTCTGGAAAGCTTATGTATCCTGGTGTGAATCCAGAGGTTGGCATCCCAGGAAATATGTCATAGGTAGAATTCTTGATTTTCTACAATTAGGATTAGAGATGAAGCTGGCCTTGAGTACCATCAAGGGCCAGGTCTCGGCTTTATCAGTATTATTTCAACGGCCACTTGCTTCGCATTCTTTGGTCCGAAACTTTATGCAGGAGGTGATGCGTCTTAATCCTCCGGTTAAAGCGCCCCTAAACCCCTGGGACTTAAACTTGGTCCTGGCTGGGTTACAGAAACAGCCTTTTGAACCAATAAGTCAGATTCCTTTGGTCTTGTTGACAAGGAAGTAAATTTTTCTGGTGGCCATCTCTTCTGCTAGAAGAGTTTCGGAATTAGCAGCCCTTTCCTGTAAGGCGCCTTATTTGATTATACACAAGGATAGAGTGGTACTGCCCCCTCATCCTAGTTTTTTACCGAAGGTGGTTTCTGATTTTCATTTAAACCAAGACATTGTTCTACCTTCCTTTTTCCAGATCCCTGTTCTCCGGAAGAGAGATCTCTACATTCGTTGGATGTAGTAAGAACAGTTAAGGCCTATCTCGGGGCAACTGCTCAGATCCGCAAGACGGATGTTTTGTTTGTGCTGCCAGAGGGTCCCAATAGAGGACAGGCAGCGTCAAAAGCTACCATTTCTAAATGGATTTGACAATTGATCATTCAAGCTTACGGTTTGAAACAGAAGATTCCTCCGTTTCAGATCAGGGTACATTCCACAAGGGCTATTGGTGCTTCTTGGGCAGTGCATCACCGGGCCTCTATGGCTCAAATCTGTAAGGCCGCAACCTGGTCTTCAGTCCATACATTCACCAGATTTTATCAGGTGGATGTGAGAAGGCATGAGGATATCGCCTTTGGGCGTAGTGTGCTGCAGGCAGCGGTACGGGGTCCTCAGGTCTGATTGCACCCTACTTGGTCGTGGTTCCCCCCCCTCAGGTAGCATTGCTCTGGGACATCCCATCAGTAATTACTGTGGCTCTGTGTCCTGTGATGTTCAAGAAAGAAAATAGGATTTTTTAAAACAGCTAACCTGTAAAATGCTTTTCTTTCGAAGGACATCACGGGACACAGGTCCCGCCCCTCTTCTAATACACTATATTGCTTGGCTACAAAACTGAGGTATCCCTGCAAGGGGAGGGATTATATAGGGGATTGAACTTCCTGATAGGGTGTGCCAGTGTCCAATCACCAGTGATACCTATATAACCCATCAGTAATTACTGTGGCTCTGTGTCCCGTGATGTCCTTCGAAAGAAAAGGATTTTACAGGTAAGCTGTTTTTAAAAATCCTATTTTTTACTGAAATTTTGTGTTTCCTAGACCTTTGCGCTAATATCTTGTGACATACAAAATTGAAACTACCACTATTTTGCTCTTTAGGGTGTCTGCTTTCAGAAAATATATAATGTTTTGGGGGTTTTATGTAATATTATTTAGGCCTAAAATTATTTGTTAAAGCGGAGTTCCACCCAAAAATGGAACTTCTGCTTTTCGGAATCCTCCCCCCCCTCTGGTGTCACATTTGGCACCTTTCAGGGGGGAGCAGATACCTGTCTAATACAGGTATTTTGATCCCACTTCCGGGCATAGATACCCGAGCCACCCATGGGTATCTACGCCACTCCCCCCCCCCCCCCCCCCCCCCCCGCTGTCTTCTGGGAGACACACGGGTCCCAGGTGACTACAGGGAACAGTGGGAATGCGCAGCTCGCGTCACGCATGCGCAGTAGGGAACCAGGAAGTGAAGCCGCATTCCCTCACCGAAGATGACGGCGGCAAGACAGAGCGGCTTCGGGTG
The DNA here is from genome assembly GCF_042186555.1 of Aquarana catesbeiana. Classification (NCBI taxonomy): domain Eukaryota; kingdom Metazoa; phylum Chordata; class Amphibia; order Anura; family Ranidae; genus Aquarana; species Aquarana catesbeiana. Next base: position 260,821,734 of record NC_133326.1, read on the forward strand.
CCGACATAGCGGGCGCCCTGAACAGGTAAGTGTCCATATTTTAAAAGTCAGCTGCTGCAGTATTTGTAGCTGCTGACTTAAAAAAAAAAAAAAAATGGGCGGAACTCCGCTTTAAACGTGTGCAAAAAATGCAAAATTTGGCTCTGGCAGTGAAAGGGTTAAAGCCCCTTGCACAATGGGCTATTTGGCTGTGCAGTGTGCCTAGAAGGGACAAGTACAGGATTGAGCACCAGGTAGCCGGTCCAAGTCTGTGGTAAGTTGTGGCAGGACGGGTTGTCATGCTGTACTGTGTGCTCCTGCATTTAGGGCCCTGTCCATTCACGAAAGAGATCCCGAAATGCAGGTCTTTTGCATCCTGGAATCTTGTCCCTGGACGGACATTGCCCTAAATGTCGGTACTGCTTAGTACAGTATTTAGCCACATCCAGCCTTAGACTTTGATAGGCTGCCTACAGTGGGGCTGGAAGCTGCATCTGTTTCTCCTGGGCACATTGAAGCCGAACTAGCAGCTCTGGAGCCTATAAGCATCATGATGGTCACAAGGGTGAGTAGTCATTGGTCAGCACGGTTTTATGGCCACACTGACCAATGAGAATCTCTTACTGCTTCTGTAAAGCTGTCCCGGAAGAATGCAGCTCATAAGTGATTCTAATTGGTCAGCGTGGTCACACAGTCCTTCTGATTAATGACATTGCTTGTATTATGATGCTTGCATGCTTTGGGGCTGCTAGTGTAGTGTTCGCTGTACGCATTATCTCTAAAAGCATACTTACTCTTTAATGCGGTGGTCGTCAAGCTGTTGATAGCGATCTACCTGTCGAACGTGGGCAGCCAACAGGTAGATCGTGAACACGACCCTGCTTCCCCCTAGCCTCCGCTGATCTCCTCTTTACAGTAGAGTGGGAGGCAACACCATCCTGGATGGAGGGCAAGAGCTGCCTCAATTAACCTTTTCAATTAAAAAGCAGATGATTGCTGGCGTCCCAGCAGCCAATTGCCAGCTTGTTAATGTGAAAATGTAACTCTGGCAGCTCCCCAATACTGTGCTGCCTCCTGCTCCCTGCTCTGCTGCACACACGCTGTCAGGTTGGAGAGTGCTAACCTACATAGTGAGTGCTGTGTGAGTGTGTGGGGGGGGGGGGAGGAGAAGGATGTGAAAGGCGAACACAGAGGGCACTGATTTCGGGGGGGGGGCAGGCGCGCGCAATGTAGGATGCACCTTAAAAACATATGTTCACCATTTTTTGAATAATGTACTTATTATAATACAGGATTTTTAGAGCGCCAACAAGAGTTTGCACAGTGCTTTACAATATAAAGGGAGACAATGTGATTCAATACAAGAGGGATTTTCTGTACAAGGGTATATATCAAATGCTGGGGCGCAGCTCTATAAATAAGAGGATATCCAATAAACATGTTTTAAAATTCTGAATAATTATATACAGTTTCTGTATAAGTAGGGTACACGTGAGTTTGATAATAACAGTGTATTTCTTGGCTTTATACAGCTATAGATGAATCTGAACTTCTCACAGTTCCAGATGGCTGGAAAGAAGAGCCTTTCACTAGAGAGCATAACCCTAAAGGATTGTTGGAGGAGAGCAGCTTTGCCACTTTGTTTCCTAAATATAGAGAAGCTTATCTGAAGGAGTGCTGGCCATTAGTGCAGAAAGCTTTGGCGGAAAGTGTAAGTAACTTTTACTAGTCATAATAATTTGCAGATAAAGACATTTGTGTTTGGCAGCAAATATGTGGAACTCCAGCAACACTGCTAAATACACAGGGGATACATACAGTTTGTGTGCATTGCCAATGTAATGGTCCAAATAGTTTTGTGATTCATACACCCCTGATGCACTACTATTCATCATTACCCGCCTGCTCATTAGATGATCAGTTAGCATAGCCACATTGAATATTTAATGAGGTTTCCTGCCTCCTGTAAGCTGCTTTACACATCTGCCATTGCTCCAGGTGACAAAGTATTTGACATTGGGCAGAGATAATAGACTCTTGATTAATATACAGGCGCATCTCAAACAATTTGAATATGATCAAAAAGTTAATTTATTTCAGTAATTCAATTCAGAAAGTGAAGCTCATGTATTCTATAGATTCATTACACACAGAGTGATATATTTCAAGCATTTCTTTCTTTTAATTTGTATAATTCTGGCTTACAGCTAGTGAAAACCCCAAATTCAGTATATCAGAAAATTAGAATATTACATAGGACCAATACAATAAGGGATTTTAAATACAGAAATATTTGCTTACTGAAAAGTATGCCAATGTACAGTATATTATGCATTCAATACTTGGTCAGGGCTTCTTTTGTATGAATGACTGCATCAATGTGGCGTGGCATGTAGGCAATCAGCCTGTGGCACTGCTGAGGTGTTATGGAAGCCCAGGTGGCTTTGATATCGGCCTTCAGCTCATCTGCATTGTTGAGTCTGTTGTCTCTCATCTTCCTCTTGTCAAAACCCCACAGATTCTCTATGGGGTTTAGGTCTGGTGAGTTTGCTGGCCAATCAAGTACAGTGATACCGTGATCATTAAACCAGGTATTGGTGCTTTTGGCAGTTTGTGCAGGTGCCAAGTCCTGCTTGAAAATGAAAACAGCATCTCCATAAAGCTGGTCAGCAGAGGGAAGCAGGAAAGTGCTCTAGAATTTCCTGGTAAAGGGCTACGCTGACTTTGGACTTGATAAAACACCGTGGACCAATACCAGCGGATGACATGGCTCCCCAAATCATCACTGACTGTGGAAACTTCACACTAGACCTCATGATCCAGGATTCTGTGCCTCTCCACTTTTCCTCCAGACTCTGGAACCTTGATTTCCAAATTAAATGCAACATTTACTTTCATCTGAAAAGAGGACTTTGGACCACTGGTGGCTCTTGAAGCACTGACACCAGCCGTAGTCCACTTCTTGTGAATCTCCCCCAAATTCTTGAATAGCCTTTGCTTTTTCAATCCTCTCAAGGCTGCGGTTATCCCTGTTGCTTGTGCACCTTTTTTTTATACCACACTTTTTTCCTTCTACTCAACTTTCCAATTATATGCTTGGATACAGCAGTCTGAACAGTCAGCTTCTTTAGCAATGATCTTTTGTGACTTACCCTACTTGTGGAGTGTGTCAATGACTGTCTTTTGGGCAACTGTCAAGTCAGCAGTCTTCCTCATGATTGTGTAACCTACTGAACTAGACTGAGAGACCATTTAATAAAGACTCAGGAAACCTTTACAGGTGTTTTGAGTTAATTGGCTGATTAGAGTGTGACACCATGAGTCTACAATTTTGAACTTTTTTCACAATATTCTAATTTTCTGAGATACTGAATCTTGGGTTTTCACTAGCTGTAAGCCATAATCAAAATTAAAAGAAAGAAATGCTTGAAATATATCACTTTGTGTGTAATGAATTTATATAATATTTGAGTTTCACTTTTTTAATTGAATTACTGAAATAAATTAACTTATTGATGATATTCAATTTTTTTTGAGATGCACCTGTACAGTATATCCTTTCATTCACAGTCTGTTTTCTGCTGTGCAGGGGATTGCTGGTAGGTGACGTAAAGATGTATTTTCTGCAGTTATATCAGCATTATTTAAAAATCCATTTATTTAACTAAATGATTTGTTTTATTCAAATTCTCCTCTTAACTTAGAATGACAGCAGCTCGTGTTCTTTAGAAGATTATTATGAACGTGACCAATTTTAAATAATGGTCATTGTCAGAATATTTACTGACTGAATCGCTGCACTGCAAGCATGTTTGTTATGAGAAAAAGCCTTGTTATCGGACTTATAAGACTCTTTCTTCTGAAAGTGGTTTTCATGCTTGTATATTTACAAAGAGTCTACCTGTGTACTTATATTTCAGTTTTTTTCTTCAGCCCTAACTGTGTCATTGACACCGCCTGTCTGTTTGGGATAAGAAGTTACCACACATGACCATCATCTCTGTGAAGCAGGGGTCAGGTGCTTGATGAAGGTCATTGCCGGGAGCCAGGGGACATGAAGACTGTTTGTTTTCTGATGGAACATTTCTGCTCATTTTCTTTCCCATTCAAAGATGGAAAAACGAAAACTTCACTTTAGGGATTCAGTCAAGAAAACAAACTGACAGATTTCAACCCCTTTCAACTAAAAAAAGTGGAGTTATTGCTGTTGATGTCCCCCATTGACACAGTTTCTTCTCAATCTTCAGAAAAATTAACAGAACATTTTAAAATAATATATATATTATATATATTGCTGCAAAATCCAATGCTCCAGGTCTAGTGGTCAGTTACTTGACCAGAAACCTAGGTATTAGTCATGTTATGTTTGCTGAAAGGGAAGATCAGAATTCAAGCAGAGCCACTAGTCTTCCTTACTGTCTTTTAGCTTTATACTTCCTTTACCAACTGATAGGCAGGGACAGTCTTCTAGTAAAGACTTTTGTAATGAAGGAATTATCAGTATATCTAATTCCCAGTGTTTTCTTTTTTGCAGTTTGTGAAAGCAGAATTAGATTTAATTGAAGGCAGTATGACCGTTGCCACTACCAAAAAGACATTTGACCCTTATGTTATTATCAGGGCAAGGGACATGATAAAGCTGTTGGCCAGAAGTGTACCATTTGAGCAGGTGAGTTTGCTTTTACTCTCTCATTTTTTGTGTTGATTTGTAAATTTCTAATGAAAGGCACCAGGGAAAAGACTTTTTAGTAGGGCTTACGTATAAAAGGCCACACATGCATGGTATCTTTGGGCCGCTGGCTCAAATGAGGACAGGAGCGCTGATAGCCTTGTCCTCCCAGTCCTCATTGCCTTCTGATTTCAGCTTTGTAGCTGGAAGGGGGGGGTGTTGTGTTATTTAACCGCTTCAGCCCCGGAATATTGGCTGCTCAATGACCAGACCATTTTTTGCGATACTGCACTGCGTCGCTTTAACTGACAATTGTGCGGTAGTGCGACGCTGTACCCAAATAAAGTTGATGTCCTTTTTTCCCCACAAATAGAGCTTTCTTTTGGTGGTAGTTGCTCATCTCTGCGGTTTTTATTTTTTGCGCTATAAACAAAAAAAAAAAGAGCGACAATTTTGAAAAAAACACAATATTTTGTACGTTTTGCTGTAATAGCCAATTTTTTTTTTCTTAAAAAAAAAAAGCAAATTTTTTCTTCAGTTTAGGTCGATTATGTATTCTACATATTTTTGGTAAAAATCGCAATAAGCTTATATTGATTGGTTTGAGCAAAAGTTATAGCGTCTACAAAATAGCGGATTTTTTATGGCATTTTTATTATTTTTTTTTTTTTTTTTTACTAGTAATGGTGACAATCTGTGTTTTTTTCCGAGACTGCGACATTATGGCGGACACATCAGACACTTTTGACACATTTTTGGGTCGATTGACAATGGTACAGCGATCAGTGCTATAAAAATGCACTGATTACCGTATAAATGTCACTGGCAGGTAAGGGGTTAACACTAGGGGCGATCAAGGTGTTAACTGTGTTCCCTATGTGTGTGTTCTATTTGTGGGGGATGGGACTGACTATAGGAGATGAAAGATCGTGGTTCCCAGCTCGTAGGAACTCACAATCTCCCTTTCCTAACAGAGCTGGGATGTGTGTGTTTACACACACACGTCCCTCTTCTGCCTCTTGTACCCGCGATCACTCGTGGCTGGCGGTCATCGCGACCGCCGGTCATGAGCATCGGCACCCCTGCTGTGCAGCTGGCGCGCGTGCCTGCTGTCCCACTTAAAGGGACCGACGTACAGCTACGACGGTTCGCGTGATTGTGCCGACCTGCTACAGTATAATGATGGCGGCTGGTCGGTAAGTGGTTAAAAAATAAAATGTCTTTTAGGTCTACTTCACACAGGCTTCCACTTGTATAACAGTGGTGTGAACATCAAGCTTTTTGGCAAGCTTTTGTGAAGCTTCCAGCAGCTTTCTTGAAATATTTAACCACTTCAGCCCCGGGCCAGGCCATTTTTTGCGATGGGGCACTGCGTTACTTTAACAATTGTGGGGTCGTGCAATGCTGTACTCAAATAAAATGTCCTTTTTTTTCACACAAATAGAGCTTTCTTTTGGTGGTATTTGATCAAAACTGCAGTTATTTTTTGCGATATAAACAAAAAAAAGCCGACAATTTTGAAAAAAAAAAAAAAAAAACATATTTTTTACTTTCTGCTATAATACATATCCAAAAATTCTAATTTCTTCGTCATTTTAGGCCAATATGTATTCTTCATGTTTTGGGGGAAAAAAAAATCCCAATGAGTATATATTGATTGATGGTTTGTGCAAAAGTTATAGCTTTTAGGGGGACTGCGACATTGCGGCGGACAAATCTGACATGAAGTGACACTTTTTGGGGACCAGTGACACCAATACATTGATCAGTGCTAAACAAATGCACTGGTATTTTATAAATTTCACTGGCAGGGAAGGGGTTAAAATCAGGGGGCCATCAAAGGGTTAAGTGTGTTCTCTGAGTGTTTTCTAACACAGTGGGGGATGGACTGACAGGAAGAACACAGAGATCTGTGTTCCTGCTTACAAGGAACAGAAGATCGCAGTGTACTTCCCTGTCAGAATGGGGATCTGCCTTGTTTACATAGGCAGATCCCCGTTCTGCTTCTCTGTGGAGGGTGGCATGAAATGACGTACAGGTCGCGCAATAGAGCTGCCCTGCCACAGTATATATGCGGTGGACGGTCTTTAAGTGGTTAATGAAACCCCAATTTGGAAATGTTGACCTCTTGACAACCGTGTAATGTATATATGCAGTGACAAGGGGGGTGGGCTTTAATGCCCAGCCACCGCACATATGCGTCCAGAGCAGCCTATGTGCTGAGAGTCCACCCCCAGTAAAACCCCATCAAAGGTCTGCCTGGAGGTGCTGTTAAAAGGGTAAACGCAGAGTACTGGCTGTTGCTTTAATGTTGCCTGTAGACTTTCAACTTCAGGTTGTGCTTACTGAAGCCTGCTAGCAACTCGTTTAAAGGGCAATTCCGCTTTGCATACAAAAATGAATATGTTACCACTGAACACCCTCTGCCACTTACATGTTTGCCGATGTACCTCTCAGTACACAGCCCAGGAGGCTGTGTCTCAGAATAATGCCTACAATAGTAAGCAGTAATTGGTCAGTGTGGTCACTGACCAAGCAGAAAATATTTCTGAGGGCATTTCATACATCAACAGTGTAATGAATACCTCCTTTTTATACATTAAAAATTACAGCAGCTCCAGATTAAAATGTAAGGGTCTTTTTAATAACCTTAAATTAAAAAATTTGTTCTACTTTGAGTCCTCTGCAGCTGTCATTTTGGTAGCCTAAACCTGATATTCAGAGTATTTTGTTATCTGTGATTTCTCTGCCTTAAATTAAAATTGTAACCCTTTTTCAGATAGTGTAAGGAAAGGGATGTTTTTCATTGTCATTTGTGACCCTGCACTTATGAGTTTGTCTTGGGATTAGTTTTAGATGTAAGCAGTGTTTAGCTATGTATTCCTTGTTTTCTTTTTTTTTCTTTTTTTTTCTTTTTCAGACAGCGGGCTGAACGAAAAAAACAAACAAACAAAAAAAAACAGATTTGAACAATCAAGGTTGATGGAGAAACACCCCCCCTTCCCTCCAGAGATGAAGGAGGCACCTAAACTGACCACGGTGTCTGGGCTCAGCAGCCTTGATAAACCGTGGTCAGTATACAGGGGGAGGGTACAGCCAGGCAGGATCAGCCAGGTTTTTTGGGTGATAGAAGGGGCCAAGTTACACAGCACAAGCACTGTGCTGTTATTCATGCTTTAAGGAAACAGGATCTGCGTGTTTGTTTTTTTATTCTTAGGGTAACAAACACTTTAAGATCCGTCGTCAACAGAGAAATTGGTCTACAAGAAGTTGCTACTGTCGGAGCCTTCACTACTTTCAGTAACACCACAATAATTGCTTCATACATAGATTCACAGAATCCAAAGCTGCCTATGAATGATTGTGTGGCTCAGACCGAGTCTACATTGTTTCAGGTGTGAGATGGGAAGCCGGAACCCAGCACTGTGTGTACCTGAAGCAGTACATACAGTGCTTGGAGACACAGCAGCATTTAGTGAACAAAATAGTTCCGTTGGAGCAGCTTGGTCCAAACTAATTATTTAAAGTGACAGGAAACATAGAAATCAGCTTTAATCTGTGTAACTGAAGAAAACACATGATATGCATGTTTCACCCTTTTTGTGTCCTTTATTTATACTTGGACTACAATTAGCCATACTAGTTATGTGTTTGAGCTTGATTTGATGGTTGTTTGTAATGTTTTTTCTTTTTTTTTTTTCTGTTCTTTAAAGATGTATTTTTAAATGCAGTTGTCTCAGAATATACTGTCACAAAATCCTAATCTTCACTTTTGATTACCCATTATATAGGCGTTACTATTAATGTTACCTGATCCAGTTATCTGTGATTTTGTTTGCCACATGAGAAAAAAAATGATTGATAAATGTTATTTCACCTTTCTTTCCCTCAGGCTGTAAGGATTCTCCAAGACGACATGGCCTGTGACATTATTAAAATTGGCACGTTAGTTCGAAATAGGGAAAGGTTTATTAAAAGGAGACAACGGCTTTTGGGACCTAAGGGATCTACTCTGAAGGTATTTTATAGAACTTTCATCTCTGCTCTAGAAATATTGTTTTGAAAAGAATGTCTATCTATTTATTGTATAATTCTTTTCAGGCCCTGGAGCTTCTCACAGACTGTTACATAATGGTTCAGGGAAATACAGTATCTGCTCTTGGACCCTTTAATGGCCTTAAAGAGGTAATAGAAAAAATGCTTTATATTTTCACAAGTATTATTCTTATGAATGTGTATGAGTAATTCCATATTGCTCTTTTAGGTAATGTATTCATAGTGTAATCTTGGAAAGGAAGTTTTTTTTTTTTTTTTTTTTCTTTTTTTTTTTCTTTTTTTTGTTCAACCAGCAGGTTGAATAAAATAAAATCACATTTTCCCATCCACACATTTGATTCCACTCCCGCTGAGCTATTGTATTCTGCCGGCAGGGAACCTTTGCAATGATCAGTGTTGCTGGCTATAGCCGGCGGAACTCATTTATGGGAAAAACCCAACAGGCTGTTTATACATAAGTTGATTAATAGATCAACTTGTATACAACAAACTAGCCCATACATGGATTGAAATTCGCCCGGTCCCTGCTGAGTTTTGATCCATGTATGACCAGCTTAAGGAACCCCAGGGAAATGGAAAATATCTTTAGACCATGGGTGTCCATAAAAGACAGTGGATTACTTTACCATTGTTCTAAGTATAATTACTGTATTTTAAATCTTACTTACCAGTACATTCCCATCATCCCTTTCATCTGTCATTTCACATTAAGTGAACTGTAGTGGCTGCAGAAAAATGTGTATATCTAAAATGACTGACGCCGATTACATCCACAGTGTGTTCATTTACTTAAAATCGTACTGCATTGGTTGGTATGTAGGCAGCACACAGTTTATAATTTGGGCACTTATCAGGAAGCAGAAATGACATCCAGAGGAATAACTGCAGTATCGGAAACATTGACCCTTAGTCTTTAGGACAAAGCAGCGTTAATAGACTGGAGTTACAACAATAGAACTGAGGATGGGTTTTACAGAATTGTAAAATACTTTGCTGGTTGGCAAATGCCATTCAATGTTTGAAGAGAAAAGTAAACTTGTAGTTTTTTTTCTTTTTTAATTTTAACCCACTGAAATCGACAGTTAAAAAGCCCAAGTCCTACAGGTTATGGTGAGGTGGGCTGAAAAGTTTAGTTCATCTTTGTATAGAAAACAAAACAAAAACGGGCTATGCAGTTAAGAAGTTGTAAGTAACAGTAATATCAGCAGTTTTTCAAAAATCCTCAATAACGTATCTGCCATACCTGTAGGTCACTGTAGCCTGCCTAAGAAACTCTGCAACATTCTGAATGGCTCAATCCTGCCCTGTTGCCAGATCAAGCCAGCCATTGGACGCTCACCCCCAGCATTACAGGAGTGAGCACCATACTTTTAATTCGCAGCCGCTGAGCTCTGCACAGAGGCATGCAAATCCACTTTTTTTTTCCCCTTGGCCAACTGTACATCCAGGACTGCTCGTTTATAGCAGAGATATAGCCGTCAATTTTATTTTAAACTTTATATGGCTGTTTTAGGCTTGTTAGCCATCATCAGTGCATTGCATGGAAACAATGGCTTTTAGGGAGTAGGGCTTTGGGGACCAATGAGACAGTAAACGCTTTGAAATTCCAGGAAAGTCTGTATTCAAATATCAGCTTTCAGGCCAAAAGTCAGAGCTCTGGCATGCCTCTCATTTATCAATGTAACAACATCAAGACTTTCACCAATACAGGAGTGTTCTTGTGAGGAACAGGGTTATGTTTGAGCTCTGACATTGAAGCTAAAAGTTAATATGCACATTCTAGGTTTGGGGATAGCCAGAGTACTTAAGCTTACAGAGAGTAGAGTGTATGTGCAGGTACCTGTATGTGCATATAATTTAAAGTGGTTCTAAAGGCAGAAGGTTTTTTTTACCTTAATGCATTCTGTCTATTAAGGTAAAAAAACCTGTGTTCAGCTCCCCCAAATACTTGCCTGAGCCCGATCTAGATCCTGCACTGTGCCCGAGAGCAGCTGCTCTCTCCTCACATGGGGGCAGAAGCAGGAACCAATGGGAGTCAATCACAGCCTGTGAGGAGGAGAGAAAGGTGGGGCTGAGCTGCACTGTGTGTGAGTGTCAATAAGCACGCACGAGTGCTCCCATAGCAAGCAGCTTGTTATGGGGGCACTTGAAAGGGGGGAGGAGCCAGGAGAGCAGTTTGAGGATCAGGGCTGCTCTGTGCAAAACCATTGCACAGAGCAGGTTAGTATGACATTTTGGTTGTTTAAAAAAAAAAGTAGCTTAAATAACTTTACTAGCATATATTGGTTTAAAAAGTTATTTATGTAGACCACAGTGTTATTCTGATACTGAAATGTCTCTTCACACTTTGTCAATGCTACAGAAATCACCTCTTATCAGACTTATTCTAGCTTACAAAATACTTGCATTTTTCCAGTGGCAATAAATTTTTTTCCATTTTTTTTTTATTTTTACCCCTACAGGTTAGAAAAGTTGTTCTGGACACCATGAAGAATATCCATCCTATATATAACATTAAGGTAAAGGTGGTTTTGTATTTCCTCTTTGAGAACATGTCCAGCTGAACCTCGCACAAGTTCAACCTGCAGCAATGCAGTCCAACTTTGGGGGCGATTGGACAGACATCTGTACGGGTTCCTGCACAGATGCCTATTGAAATCGCACCCAAAGTCGCCATAAGTAGTGCAGGAACTACTTTTGGGAATCCGGTGCAGCGCCTCACCGATTCAGACGGTGCTATTGCCGGCAATAGCTGCCAATTTGGGATGCGATTTTGACATGTCAAACCAATGTGAACCTAAAAAAAGGTTGTACTGTGCTTATCTACTTTCACTAGAGAATTAACTCCTGGGATTTTGTGGTATCATGGTTGAAAAGTAATATTTATTAATTTTTCAATGATTTTACGCTGTATCCTATAGGCATTAATGATCAAGCGAGAGTTGGCAAAAGACCCAGAGCTGAGAACAAAAAGCTGGGACAGGTTTCTGCCAACATTTAAACATAAAAATGTGAGCAAGAGGAAAGAACCGAAGAAAAAGACAATCAAGAAAGAATATACACCATTCCCACCACCACAGCCAGATAGCCAGGTATGGTACTTTTGTCAATGGGTAAATAAAGCAAAATTTGTAATAAAAAAAAGTAGGGCGTTTTTTTTTTTTTTCTTTTTCTTTTTTCTTCACTAATTGCTGTGATCGGTCATAGTCTAGGTCAGTTAGGTCTTTTAAGCCTAGTGTACCGAAAAAAGTTTTTTTTAGGAAAATGAGTGCCAGATCTATAGAACAAAATGCCTACTTCACACTTTCAATGATGAAAATGAATATTCAGTTAGTAAACTGTAAGTAAAACCACAGTAATAATTAGCGATGCACCGAAATTTCGGCCAAAAATTGGGTTATCAACGTTTTGCCGATAGAGAAAAAAGGTGGCGATGATGGCGCCAAAAACGCACGTGATTTTATCATGCTTATTGTGTGTTTTTTATAGATCATGTGAGTCAAAAATGGCATAAAAAAAACGTAACCTGGGTGCATTGATGCGTTCTTGCTGCATTTTCAATTCAATGCATTTGAACGGGGAGGTGCATTTTTGGTGCATTTTTTTTTTTTTTTTAACTAACCAAAAATACAGCAAGCAAGATTTTTACCACCACAACGTAAGCGCAATGGACCAGTCTGAAGACATGCATAGAATTTAAGAGGATCCATTTTTCTTGAGCTTTTCTTGCGCTAAAGGTGCCGATATGGCCGACCAATAAATTCATAATCATTTAAATTAAAAAGTCAACGATACAGTAATACAATTATGTATACATTTTTTTTTTTTTTTTAAACTGCCATTTTCGGTTTCGGCTAATAATTGAACAACAAAATTATATGTGTAAAGGACGCCTAATGTCTGTGTCAGTGACTGCAATAACAACCCCCAACATTGGTGTTTGTGCAGCAGAATACCTCAGGATTGATGTTAGTGCAGAAAAAAAAATTATCAGTGGTGGCCTTGCACATGGTTTTGGAGACAACGGAACTATGTCTGTGCCACCATGATGCCTACTCATGCCAGCGGCTCAGAGTAGAAGAGGTAGGGTAAAAGGACATGGAGGATCAGGCCAGCCACACACCTTATGAAGGAGGAGTGATGGATCCCAATTGCCCCTATCCCTTCATGTTTTTACTTGAAATTAATTGATGAATGAAAGCTACAATAGTAGCATTCATTCATAAAGGGATTACACAGGAAGATTGCAGCACTTCCTGTGTAAACAAACGAAGCTCCTGTAGGATCCTGCATGCCATTGGAGAGTGGTACACACGCCAGCTTTGGCGTGCATGCCGCAGATTTCTGACCACTGGTTCGGGGTCTCAGCCAGCACTGAAGAATGCCTTACAAGACTCCCATATATAGTGGCATTTTATTGCCAGTGCTTTTCACAGATCGACCACCATTTCTTGCCTATGTTTCTTGTTTTCTTAACAGAGGTTTGTTTTACAGCACTGGAATTTAGAAATTTCAGTCTTTGTCCAGTTAAATCCAAACAGCATGCGACACTAGTGGTAGGATACAGAAATAAGTAGTAGAAAAATAACTATCCCTGCAGTGTGAGAAATTAGCTAATGACTGTCTGTGAGAGAATGCTGTACCAACTATTCTAACATGGTAGCATATATGTCACTTCTATAAATATGTGTTTGACATTTGAATCCATTTACACTATTTCCTGTTTGGCTTTTATAGATTGACAAGGATCTGGAAAGTGGAGAGTACTTCCTGAGAAAAAGTCAGAAGAGGAAAAAGAAACTGGACGATATAAGAGTAATGTCTATTATTGTACTTTTAAAACATATAACTGTATGTTTTGTGTATTGTATTTTTAAAGAAAATCTCTGCTCCAAATGTAATAGCATGCCAGTTAACTGTATTGCCTCAATACTTTTTAATCTAAAATGTTTTCTTTTATTTTTCGACCTCCAGACCAAACAAGCAGCAGCTGTGTCTAAACGTCAGGAAGAGAGAAACAAAGCATTTATCCCACCAGAGGAGAAACCAGTAATAGAGCCCCAGAAAGGTAATAGGAGCCATGGTAGCTTTACTGTTAACAATATGACTGACAGCATAGTGTATACTGCTTTTCTTTAGTATACTTAAAGCTTTTATACTTAAAGCGGAGTTCCACCCAAAAATGGAACTTTAAGGGAAGGTGACCCCCTGACATGCCACATTTGGCATATCTTTTTTTTTTTTTTTTTAAGAGGGTTCCAGCTCCCACTTCCTCCTGTCGCACACGCGCCGCAGGGAAGAAAGATCACCTCTCCCTCTCGACAATCATCTGGGACACGTCACAGGTCCCAGATGATTGCCTGGCCAGTCACAGCGCGCATGTGCAGTGCGTGCCCGGCTGTGGAGCCACAGCTGGGCGCCCACAGTGACAATGACGGCGCTGCAGAGAGGAGGGGGAGACGAGCGGGGCTTCGTTCCCCCGCATCGCTGGACTGTGGGACAGGTAAGTGTCCGATTATTAAAAGTCAGCAGCTACAGTATTTGTAGCTGCTGACTTTTCTTTTTCTTTTTTTTTTTTAATTGGAACTCCGCTTTAAGAAAGCGGATTCTGAAAGGACTCTGCAGTATAAATCTGGTTATATGGAGCGTTCACAATCTTCCAAAAGAAATTATCTCTCTTCTGCGCGTTAACAGAAAACACGTACAGTTACATTAACATAATTTTGTTGGTATGTTATAGAGTACTGTGAAATTTTTACTGCGAGCTTTGGTGTTAGGATAAAGAAATAAATGGAAAGATTGAAATATGGTTTCTAGGAGTTACAACATCTGTTGAATTGTGGAATACACATAGCAGGGAGTTTTAACAACAAACATTCTTGTGAAAAATGCTGGCATTTTCCATCCATTAGCACATTTATAATTGTGATAGTCTATAAAATCAGCATTTCAGGTCTGCTAAGTCTTAAGATGGCGATATAAAAATTGTGTTGGTGCAAATTTGCATATTTCAGTATAATTATGATCATAAGATTGAAGGAATTGCAATAGAATAGGGAAATTCTTGCTATGTTTTTTGTTTTGTTTTTTTATCAAAGTTTCTGCTTGTGTGTACACTCTGACTCCTTGTCGACTAGCTTATTGATAGGATCGTATATAAAATTAAAAAAAGGTGATTTTGTGTATGACCACCTGAATTGTATTATAGTACTAACCGAAGAACTGTATGTTATATTTTCAGAGCCCACTTCCACCAAGATTGATGTGAATGCCATTAAAGAAAAATTAAAGAAAGCAAAAGGCAAAAAGCTTGGCGCTCTTCCAGAAGCAGAAGTAAAACAAAAGTTGTTAACATCTGACAAGAAGAAAAAGAAAAAATGATGGATGAGCTTCTCTGATATGGTTTCTCTTCCTTTTTAATAGAAGAGTTTTATCAGATTGTTCTCTTCAAAGAAGATAGCCCAAACCTGCAATGGTCTACGTTAACATCATGTTAAAGCGAGTACATCTTTGTGAATATTGTGATTTTTTTTTTTTTTTTCCTTTTCATAAACTGACCTTTCATCTAGCAAATCTGAGTAATTGGAGTAGCATCATAACAGTTTCTGCTTGTTTAATGCAATGACATTGTAAAAGTCCTCAATCTTTTCACCAGTTTTTACTGTTTTTTTAATATTAGTTCACCTAAAATCCTTTCCGTTTTTCAGTAAACCCAAATAGTAAGGGAGTGAAGGTTCTTTTGAATGTCCCTTTTCTAACATAGAAAGTACGCATTCATCTTACTAATAACGCCCAACTTAAGCACCTTCATTTCCATAACCTTAAAGGGTTCAGCAGGTGTCAATCACTGCTGTGCAGTGTTTTTAATGTGTACCTTCTTCAAGTGGCTTACAAACATTCTTTTTAGTTTTGCTGCGTAGTACAGCTTCAGCTTTACTTTTGTTGCCCTGCTGACATCAGCTCTGTAAGTATGGCAGATATCATCTGTGTATGCCCCCATTTATACTTGTCTTTCACAAAATACACACCATTCTCTCCAACTGCATTTTGCAAATGGCTTAAAGTAGGCAGGGACAGATACACAATACCAGGGCTAGTGTCTGGCAGTGGGCCAGCACACTGTACTATCCAACAAAATGAAAAACTGTTTGTATTTTTTTTGTTTTTTTTTGTTTTTTTAATTAGTTGAAGAAAGCTGACATCAAATTACTGCACATCAAAGCTAAACCCCTACTAAGTTCTTCTAAGCAATGAAACTAGTGATGCAAAAGTGGCTTGTTAAAGAAAATCTTAAATAAAATAAAGGTTGCATGGCACATATAGTTTCTTTAAGTGGTCCCGAAAGCCAGCCCTATCTGTCATAGCAAGCTATTTAAAGAAAATGTGAGCCTGGGTACTGAGCAAACATATTTATTCTTCCGCTGCCCAAATTGTAAAACAGTAGTCAGTGTCTGAATGACCTGTGACCAAGGGCTAGAGTTTTTTTGGCTCTGTGCAAATTAATATTTTCAGAAAAAGCATGACTTTGCTTACCATCTTTTGGGGGCTCTAATGGTGGACTATGGCTGTGAACAGTGACGCTTGTCTCGTGGCGCCCCCCCCCCCCCCCCAAATATAAAAGGTTTACTTTAGGTATCGAAACAAAACCTTTTTATCCAAATAAGTAATACTCTTTCAAGAGGGTATAGGCATAAACAGTTTAGTGAAATAAACATAAAATGACACTGTGCAGGTGAAATAAATATAAAGTGACACTTAGAGACTAATGCCATTCTAAGCCTGCAGGTGGTGCTATGCTATTTTCTAGAAAATGCATTTTTTCCCAACTATCATTGCAGCTGTTTGTATCATTTTTATAAATTATATATTTTTACACTTCAGTATTTATCTTTTGTGTGTGATAAATGGATGTCTCGATGCATACTTTTTTTTTTTTTGTATTTATACACAAATTGGGAGATATTTGTTAAAACTGGAGAGTGCAAAATCTGGTGCAGCTCTGCTTCCAGGTTTATTATCAAAGCTTAAAGCGGTTGTATACCCGCAGTAAAAAAAAAAAAAAAAACCTTTAAGGCAAAGGCATAATGAGCTAGTATGCACTGCATACCAGCTCATTATGAAATGCTTACCTTAGAACGGGGCGTCGGTATCTAATCCCGGTCCATGCCGAGGGAGCTGACATTTTGACCTCTGTGTATTTTCCGGGTGCTATGAGTGGCCGGAGCCACGGTGACGTCTTCACCCGGGCATTCACAGCGCACGCGCCGCTAACGTCAGCTTCTGAATGCAAAGTGCATATCTCCTAAACCGTACAACCATTCGATGGCTTTAGTTCTCAGTGCAGAGGCGTTGGGGGACAGATGCAGCATCGGTCCGATGCTGCATCCACCTACGTAAGTATGATGGTTAAATTAAAAAAAACAAAAAAAAATACTTTTAATTGAAAAAGCCAACGTTAGAAGCTGATTGGCCACCATGCACAGCTGCCCCAGATTCTGAGCACACTAGTTTTAGTAAATCTCCCCTGTTCTGTCATGAAAATCTGACTAGTTCATAGACAATCAGGCAACCAAAGTTAATATTGTGCAGATTGTAATAGACAAATACTGTTGAGATTATAATATGCAACCCTTTACTACTAAATTAAAATAATTAGTTGTAAGTTTATGTTGTGGTTTATTAGGTGAGGGGACACACTACGTCTGGGGTAGTGGCCCTGCTCTTATGAAGATGGACTCCTCTCCTAGCACTAGACTTCTGGACAAGCAGCTGCAGCAGTTCTATAGGCTAACATTTTTTCCCTAAAATAACAAACATGTTATACTTTGTGCAGTGGTATTTCACTGAGCGGCCCTGAACCTCCTCTTCTGGGGCTCGTGCAGGTGTTCTTGGTTCCTCCTCTTTTTTGTGTGTTATTATAGCAAGCCGTTTGGTATGAGACACCTCCAAAGCTTAGAACAATTATTCCTTTCACTCTGTTGTGTGTGGCGATACCCAATATGTGTTGCCTTATTGTGGTTTACAAACAAGCAGCCTAGGTACATGTGCTTTTTTAGCACCTTGGGCAGGCCATAGAATATGTGTTTTTCTTTCCTCCAACCATGTGTTGCAGGAAAGAAAATCACTCGATTAGCACAATAGCACTGACCGTTGATGGGGGAATCCTTCCCGCAGTGCTGTTGTGTTCTCCCAGTGGGGGGACCCAATGATTATTGCTATTGACTATAGCTATTGACAGTGATCGCATGCTAGAAATCTGACATGTTGGTTCTACACAAGTTAATTGATGCATCGAATTGGGTACAATCGGCCTACCCATAAATGGATAGAATCTCTGCCGGTCCCTGCTGAACTGGCCGAAATTCCAACACTTTATGGCTGGCTTTAGTCAATAAGAAGTGGTTGTTTTGAGACAACCAGATGTCAGACTAGTGCAGTACAGCAATGCATTTAAAAAAGAAATTGAGCAACTCATCTGTTAAGAATGGTTACTGCACTTAATTAGCACCATTTTTTTTTTTTAAGACCATACTTTTAATATGATGATTTGTAGCAAGAGCCCATTATTATAAAGCTGCTAATCTTTCCAGAAGATGAAATGTGCATAAATTGTAAACACCTACCAAGTATAAAGGCCACGCATTTTTACTCGTAGCAACCATTTGTTTTAAAATCTTAAACTGCATCACCAATGTTTGGATTACATACTGTACTTTAGTAATCTGATGCCTTTTTATTTATAAATAGGTGAAATATAGGATTTCTGACCCACAAATGCAGCATGCTCAGCACTGCAAACTATCCACTACATTTCACAGTAACCAGGGAGATGGCAGATATGAGGGGGGAGCACAGGCTGACCTCAGCACTATGTTGCTGTTAATTTACTATCCAATCATAGACTGGGGTGGCCCTTGACGAATGTAAACTATTTTAAAGGCAGTATAGAAAAATTAGGTCAGATACTGGCAGTACAGGGCCGATTGGCATTTTAGCACCTGGGAGCTCTACCCACAATTTTCAAGAAACACTGCTGAACAACTCACCAGAAGTCTCCTTTCCACAGATCCTTGGTTTTAGAGCTTGTGCACACCATGATCGTTAATCACGGCAGGTGCAATATAAGGACACACTGATAAAGACAGTTTTCTATGTGCACTGTTCACAGCATAGATGCATTTTGCTTAAAAATGCAACATGTCTGCATTTTTAGGGAGTGTAGTGTCTGCATAATGTGGACCTATCAGAATAAAAAAAAAATCTGAACCTTGAAGTGGTACAGGAAATAAAAAATAAATGTAAAACCGCAGTTAAATGCACATTAAAACCTGAATGTCAACAAGCTTGCATTTGTATGTGCCTTGTGGTGTGTATGAGCTCCTAATGTTTCCTTAGGCTTGGAAGGAGCACTGCACAGAACTGCCTGGGAGTGTTGCTCTTGTTACGTTTTATTTTCAGCTTTCTTTTGGGCAACCGGTGCTCCTGGCTTGTGCATGCAGTGGATTACTAGCAGTGTTTAGAACCCCCCACCAAGATGGTACTTTATTACAGAGATTCCAAAGGATCCTGTGAAGTCTCTGGCTATGAAATCCTTTTTAAAGGAATAGATGCAGCAGGTACACATCGTTTAATTCTGTTGCATCCATAGAATTAAAAGATGTGTACCTGCACATTCCAGTGTCAGGAATCCCAGAAACACTTGCACCTTACAGTGAAAATGGGGGTCAAATATCCCACCCTTAATTTGGAATTTCTTTACTGCACCAATGCTTTTTACCAAAACGAGGGCAGAGGCCTTGGCTTCCCCCCAAGTTAAAGGGAATATCGGTGATTCCACATCTAGACGTCCGCCTGTTCTTTGCCACCAAAAAGGATCGATTGGTGGCAGATCAGAAGTATCTGAAAAAAAAAAAATTCAGGTGGCTTTTAAATGTTCCAATGGTGCTGTCTCTAGGCTACACCATTGATTTATGCCAAGAAAATATTTTTCTTCCTGAGTATGAGATCCTGAGCCTGCAGTCAGCCATGATACCTCTGCAGTGCAATCCAGGACCTATCAGCAATGTCATTCTTAGGCCTAGGAGAATGTGAATGCCGCAGCACAATTTTGACATGTGTTAGTAAAACTGTACAGATCACAACTTTGTGCATTCAGGTGGATTATAAGTTGTTTTTTTCAGGACAAATTGGGCTTTCAATTGATTGTAAGTAGTTCTGGATCTTTTTTTATCATCAAAGGATAACTGGCCCAAAATGGTAAAAAAAAAAAATAATTTTTTAATTTAGCTGTATATTTCTTGTTACTACTATAACCTACCACCACCGAACAACCCAAAATAAATTCTTCTGCTCCTGACGATACACCATACAGTATGTGTTTGTTAGCTGTTTGTACACGTAGTACAGGCCAGTGCGCATTTTGCTTTTGCTTTTTGTCCTACCTAAAACACACCGACACGATCTGACACTGATGCTAATTTAAGAAAAAATCCTGTCTAAAATATACTGACCTTTGACCCTTACTTGACCCAAACACTAACTCTGGCACTGACCTAAATCAAACCTTGATCTAGATATTTTTCTTTATTTTACAAATACTTTTTTTTCTTTCTGCAAGGAATGAGAAAGATACATTGTATCTTTCTCCTCCATTCACAGAAAGAGAAAAAAAAAAAACACGGACGGGCTTCACAGTGACTAATCACTGTGGTAGGCTACCACAGTGATCAGGAGATCCGGGTTCCGATCGTTAGTACGGGGCCCGGGGCTCTTGATGAGACCCCAGTCTCTGTGCTGGGAGCACCCCGTGCGGCACGCTCCCAGCACAAAGGGAGAAACGCATAGATGCGGTCCCACGGAAAAAACCCACTTCCATGAAGCTGCATATGTGTTAGGTCAGCATGAAGGGGTTAAACAAGAGAGACAAGGCCTTGGGGATCAATTATAAACAGAGTGACAATTTTGAAAAAAAAACCAAAAAACTCTTTACTTTTTCCTATAATAAATATCCCCAAAAATGTAAAGAAAACAAATTTCTTCATCAGTTTAGGCCAAAATATATTCTACATATATTGCAATAAGCGTATATTGATTTGTTTGCGTAAAAGTTAAAGCCTCTACAAACTATGGTAAAGATTTATGGCATTTTTATTTTAATTAATTTTTTTTAACTGGTAATGGCGGTGATCTGTGATTTTTAGCGGTATTGCGACGGACAGATTGGACACTTTTTTTTTTTTTTTTTTTTGGACCACTGACAATTATACAGCGATCAGTGCTATAAAAATGCACTGATTACTGTGTAAATGTCACTGGCAGGCATGGGATTAACTGTGTGTTTCCCTCAGTGTGTTCTGTGTGGGGATGGGAGTGACCAGGAGAGGAGACGTGTTTTTCCTACGTGATTGCGAGTGGCCAGTGGCGATCGTGCCCGCCGGTCACGTTCCTCGGGTCTCCCACCGTGCAGCGGGCAAGCGTCCTCTGGTGGCCGAAAAAAGGGTAGCACGTACCCGTACGGGATTTCGCCCAAGGGGAGCCATTCTGCCGCAGTATATCTGCGTGAGCCAGTTGGTAACTGGTTAAGTGGGTAAACTTCCCTCATCTACAGACAGAAGTTCATTCCTTTGATCTAGGAACTGAGAGATACATGGTATATCTTCATTACCTCTCTGCACTGAGAGTTATCTGGTCTCTAATGAGCTCAAGAGTTTTCATCTTGTTTGCCAGTGTCAAGAAATGTAATAAAATTTCCATAGCCAAATATGGCTATTTAAAGGAGTTGTAAAGGTTCAGGTTTTTTAAAAACAAAAAATAAACATATCATACTTCCCTCCGCTGTGCAGTTGGTTTTGCATAAAGTGGCCCCGATCCCCCTTTTCTGGGGTCCTTCCATTGCGCTCCTGGCTTCTCCTCTTCTCGAGTGTCCCATCGGAGATGCGATCTCCTACAGGACACCCGTGTGGGCGCGCTTCCGTGTCCTGCTGCTGCATCTGTTGGCACAGACAACAGGACTTGGCTCCACCCCCCCCCCACGGCGCCTGCGTTGGGTTTGATTGACAGCAGCGGAAGCTAATGGCTGCGCTGCTATCAATCTATCCAATTCAGGACACGAGACACCAGCCGAGCTGGTGTGCTCATCCCCGTCGTGGGAATTATGGGGCTCAAGTAAGTAAAAGGAGGCCTTGGGGGCGCTGCTGCACTAAAGAAGGTTTTTCACCTTTAATGCATAAAATGCATTAAGGTGAAAAACGCAGAGGGTTTCCAACCCCTTGAAAGAATCCTGAGTATTATCCAGTGGAACTCTGTCCATTCTACCAGAGCTTTGGCAGCGACATGGTCCGAACGAGCTGGTGCCAGTCCAGAAGAAATATATACAGAAGCAACATTTTGCCATTACAAATTAGTGAGTTCTCTATTTTCCTTTTAAGGTGCTGTCTTGAAGGACAATTTGGAAAAATCCAAGTTATCCCGTTTGAAATTGGACCCCAGCGCGACTTGCATGCAACTTCTTTAACAGAAATCAATGCAAGTCAAACCAAAAGTATCGCAGGAACCTTTTTCTATGTCAGAGTGACTCAAATTGCACCATTTAGAACGGTTCCACTGTACAGAATGGGGTCCGACTTCTGATGTGACAAGTGCCCCAAAGTCGCAGCAGTGTGAACCGGGAATTATTAACTTTTGTTTCCAAGAGTATTTCAGGACAGCAGCTACTGCTGGCCCTATTAATGTTATGTTTGAATATGTTCAGTTGTGTTTTTCAGTATGACTGGAGCTACCTTTCTACAACTGATAACCTATGAAGGGCAGTCTCCTTTTAAAGATTTGTACAGCAGTCTTTTCTGTAAATTGTGGGTTGGCGTCCAAACTATCCAAACAGAAAGCTGGGAGTTTCTTGAAACCAAAGGCTACTGAGGACACTAGTAGTGATGGGCTAATAAAGAGGCTAGTGATAGCACTAGCTCTGATGGACTGAGGAGGTCAGTAAGGTCACTAGTACAGTCGTGGCCAAAAGTTTTAAGAATGACACAAATATTAAATTTCACAAAGTGTGCTGCTTCAGTGTTTTTAGACCTTTTTGTCAGATGGTATAAAGAAGTATTTTATTACAATTATTAAAATTACAAGCATTTCATAAGTGTCAAAGGCTTTTATTGACAATTACATTAAGTTTATGCAGAGTCAATATTTGCAATGTTAACCCTTTTTTCTGACGCCACCATGGCAGCATACTAGTGATAGGCTCCGCCTTTCTCCCCTCCCTCAGGACCAATGAAATAGCATAAATTAAAGGCCAGTTAGGCCCCGCCCATTCTTCTTTTTGTCCTCATACCTCCACGCACCAGTGAAGAGTAAGCAGTACTACGTTCCCCCCTCTGCCTCCAGGCAGCTGCCGACTAGGTTAAGCCTCTCCCAGTACGAAGTCCCAGTATCAGGCTGCTAAAAGCGCCAGAGTAGCTTGGGAGCTCCTTCTGTGGGTCTTGATGGAGCTGAGCAGTTTTTCCTATTTAGGAATGAAATCTGCCTTTAGGGTTGGTGTCTGCAACGCTTGTTGGGTTTGGGGAGGCCAGGTTTGCATCCTTCTTACCTTTGCCTTTGTTTGTCTCCTGTCATTTTCTAATTTTCTGCACCTCCTGTTCTTTTCCTCCTGCAGTGGCACTGGTCTGGGTACATTACTCCCCCTAGACAGGTTCTCTGTCCTTTGCTGTCCTCGGCCGGATGTAGGTATAGCTTATGTTTGTAGGTTGTGTATGTATAGGTTTGGGGCAGGTGGGTATGTATGTGTGTATATATATATATATATATATATATATATATATATATATATATATATATATATATATATATATATATATATATGGATCAGAGGGGTGGACAGCTGGCTCAGAGACAGTCCATTAAAACAAAAGTGGCTTTTTGCAGCAAAATAAACATAAGATAAGACAGACTTGTCTTGTCACACGGTTGTGCTCACAGTTCAGCAGCACACAGGCTTATAGATAATAGTTCATGGCTCCAATCAGAGCTACAGTCTTTATGTGGTTAAGCTCACCCAACACACCATCCAGCAATGGACATTTTCACACAGCATGCTGCTGTGTCTCTCTCTCCTACTCAAACAGCTCCTCTCTGAGACTTTCAGCCCAGCTGACAATAAGCAGGTCTGAAGGGGAAATACCTGCCCTCTTCGATTAACCCTTTCTTGACCCTGCCCCAGGCTGACCCTCTGCGGTATATATATTTGTGTATACATGTGTGTGTTCTTATGTTGGTTGGTATGTATGTATGTGGGGGGGTGTTATATGGAGCGGTATGTGCATGTATTTATATATGTATGCATATTGTTAAAAAAAAAAAAAAAAGGGAAAGGAGATATACATTATTAGAGGGAGAGGCGAAGTCGCTGTTGCCTTATCTATTTTTCCTCTTCTCTGTTTTTCTGTGGCTGT
This sequence comes from Aquarana catesbeiana, assembly GCF_042186555.1. NCBI lineage: Eukaryota > Metazoa > Chordata > Amphibia > Anura > Ranidae > Aquarana > Aquarana catesbeiana. The sequence goes on from NC_133326.1 coordinate 260,845,887, forward strand.
CCGTCTCTCAGTTGGTCGTCCCATTTCTCCACGGTTCGAGTATCAGTCACCACCCATACAAAAGACCACCGTGTTAGTAAGTTTTCAGGAAAAGAGTGCCCTCACATGCGGATTGCTTTGATTTGCTTAAGCTCTGCGCGCCCACGCTCTCAAAGGCCAGAGCCAGAGGCCATAGAAAGGCGGACTTTCTTCAGAGAAGCATAGCTCGGATGCCGCTCCCACTCAGGAGAGAGGTTCCAGGGAAAACGTCTTAGCTTTTCTTTCCCAAACCCAGCACCCTAACAAGAGTCCTGCAGACCTGTGGCGCAGTGCCTATGCCCAGGAGGCTGGTGAGTGAAGTCGGCCTGGTTGAAGTTTGCAGCTGACAGGTAATACCGAATGTCTTTATTACTTATAAGGTGGCACGCATCACGGTTTACTGGACAGTGGATTGTGCAGATCCTTGGAGGATAGGCACTCATGGTCACTTCGGTGGATTCCTCGCTGTTCCTTCTCCGGACCTTTTTCTCCCTCGGAGCTGCCAGATCCACTGCAACCACGGCGGTTACAATACTTACACTTCAGAATCAGAGGGGAGCTGTCCTGGTCCCATCTCACAGGAGAGATTGTAGGTTTCCTAACCACCCCTGTTTATAGGTCGCGGGGGTTGGAGAGAAGCATTCGCTAGATCATCAGGATTCTTAGCCTTACATCCCCAAATTTTTTCCTTTCTTTTTTATTCCAAAGTAAGTAAATTTGGCGATTGGTTGGACACATCTCCGCTTTATCAGCCTACCTTTTAGCCTATGAATATCTATAAGAATATTCACAGAGGTTTCAGTGCCGTGTCAGATTCGCAGAGAACCAGGTCTCCAGATTCGCCACTACCTGGGTGTCATTCCTTTCTACAAAAAAAAAAAAAAAAAAGGCCAACTTTTGCTTTCCAATAGTTAAAGTGCCTGTGTGGGCTCTACTGGTTTCTCTGGTTTGCTTCCATCAGAAAAGGATGGTGACGGTCATAAGGAGAATTCTGAGATCAGATGCCTCTACTTCCTGGAAGACTTCTAGGTGTCTCAGCCTCCTGGCCGTAATGTTGTCATTCATACCGATGATTCCTTGGGTGCATGGGCACCGGTGCTAGTTTCAACTACAACGAAGGAAACCGGATCCGGTGCAGCAATGATCAGTCTCACGCAGTATGTATAGCGGTCCGTGGTGATGGAAAGACCTTGAGGATGTCACGAACCAGCTGACTGGATCAATGTGATGAATCCTAGTGGCAAGACAGCCTGAAAGGCGCCCTGCGAGGGTTTGTCGGTCAAGGCAAGTGGAGATTGCTAGCCAAGGAAGGTAGTCTCGAAAGCGCTGGAAGGTCAGGCAGCCTTTTTTATCACTTTGACCTTGCTACATAGAATCAAGGGTGACCAGTCATCTTGCGGTTGAGCAACAGGACAGCAATTGCGTATTTTCAGCTCCAGGGAGGATCTTGCAGCAATATGCTATTGAGAGATGTAGAACCCAGAATGTCTGGGTAGGAAGATCACCAGCAAATTCCGGAAGCAATTTACCTCCTAGGGGATTGGAATACACGGACATACTGTCCATCATGCAAGCTTGACAGAGCATGAGGGGGAGGCTTGTCCACAGGTGGCCTACCACAGACAGGCTTCTTTGCTTCTCACAGCAAATGCCAATTTAAGAAAAGGTCTGACTCGGTTTACGCTCCCCAAAGCAGAGAACAGAAGCTGAGTTTCTCCATGAAACTGCAATCAAGCCTACTGTCTATGTTTTTCCCCAACTTCTCTCTTAATGAAATTCCTCTTGAAGCTGTCAAGAATGAGCATGGTAGTCACGACCACCCCTCCATTCTAACCATAGGAGTCTTGGTGCTTCCTGGCTATCTACTTCAGAATACAGAAGTCGATTCCCCTTCACACATGCACAGACCAGAGATGCAAGCATAATGGCGGGAAGGGGAAGCCGCAGAACCTAGATTGCTCCAGAGTTGCTCCAAGAGTGAGCTCTACTTTGGGGGGTGCAAAAGGCACTCTACTAACAGCCTCTATGCCAAGATCTGGAACAAACTTTTCTGCAAAATTTTGAAGACAGTCAGGAAGTTTCGTCAACCACGAGAGAGAATCTTTCACAATTAAAATCTTTCGATGCTGTTGGGGTTTATTTAAATTGTTTACCGCAACAGGGCAGTGTTCGGTTTAAGACATCGCTTACTAACCAGTATTTAGCGCAGAGGACCTGATGTCACCACACTCTCAGCGGATCGGCTTCGGCGTCAGCTGTGTTTTTTAATTGCAACGGTGTTTTATCCTGCCAATGCTTTGATGTAAGCTGTCCATTCATGGATTAAAACATTTTAAACTACTGCACAATGAAGCGCCTCTTTTTCTTTTAAAATATACTATTTCCTGCTACGAGTGGTCTTGCTGGAGCAACTAATGGAGGAGAGTGTTCCTGATTGCCGCCTCTGAAATTTCAACTACCTGGCGTGGAGGGAAGTCTGTCTCTACTCAAAGACCAGCTGTTCCTGACCTCGAGAGGAGTTTGTTCAGGCTTGCATGATCTCTGTGGTGGGGATCCATCAAATCTGGTAAGCAGCCCCCTTTTCCTATTTCTGCACTGTCTTAGAAGATTTACTGAAGACTTAAAGAGGAATCACACCTCCGGTTTATGATACCATCATTTTCCATATGAACTATAATTTTTTAATTTCTTTATATTCACATTACTAATTGGTTTTAATTTGAGTAGCGCACTGAACTTTTTTCTTTATACTGTACAAAACCTCATGTTCAAGGTTTTTTTAGTTGCAGCACTCAGGATTATTTATGTTTCATATATTTGCGATTTTGTGTGTTTTTTGTGCACTTTAAAATAGATTTTCACTAATTTAAATTTCACATTGGTTTATCACAGTTGGGGTAGTGCGGAACGTTTACCATATATTGTCCCAATGCTTGGAGATTGTCAGAATTTGTGGGGTTTTTTTGTTCTCCCACCTCTCGAGGACTGACCACAAGTTCTCAATGGGATTAAGATCTGGGGAGTTTCCTTGCCATAGCCCCAAAATTTCAGTGTTTTGTTCCCCAAGCCACTTAGTTATCACTTTTGCCTTATGGCAAGGTACTCAACCATGCTGGAAAAGGCATTGTTCATCACCAAACTGTTCTTGAATGGTTGGGAGAAGTTGCTCTCGGAGGATGTTTATTCTTTATTCATGGTTGTGTTCTTAGGCAAAATTGTGAGTGAGCCCACTCCCTTGGCTAAGAAGCAAGCCCACACATGAATGGTCTCAGGATGCTTTACTGTTGGCATGACACAGGACTGATGGTAGCGCTCACCTTTTCTTTTCCAGCCAAGGTTTTTGCTCGGATGCCCCAAACAATCGGAAAGGGAATTTATCAGAGAAAATGACTTTACCCCAGTCCTCAGCAGTCCAATCCCTGTACCTTTTGCAGAATATCAGTCTGTCCCTGATGTTTTTCCAGGAAAGAAGTGGCTTCTTTGCTGCCCTTCTTGACACCAGGCCATCCTCCAAAAGTCTTCCCCTCACTGTGGGTGCAGATGCACCCACTCCTGCCTGCTTCCATTCCTGAGCAAGCTCTGCACTGGTGGTGCCCCAATCCCGTAGCTGAATCAACTGTAGGAAATGGGCCTGCTGCTTGCTGAAATTTCTTGGGCTTCCTGATGCCTTCTTCACAAATGCAGTGGAAATGTTTTTTTTTATGGGATTAAAGGGGTTGTAAAGGTAAATTTTTTTTTTTTTTAAAATAACAAACATGTTATACTTACCTTCACTGTGCAGCTCGTTCTGCACAGAGTGGCCCCGAACCTGGTCTTCTGGGGTCCCCCGGCGGCTGTTTCAGCTCCTCCCCGCAAGCATTAACCACCTTAATGCGAGCTCCCTCGCATGGTGGTGAGTGCTTGTGGGCGCGCTCCCGTGATACAGCCGGCGGCTATAGCCGCTCGCTGTATCACTCGGCCCCGCCCCCCGGCGCGCCGCGTCATCGGATGTGATTGACAGCAGCGCGAGCCAATGGCTGCGCTGCTTTCAATCCATCCACTGCAGCCAATCAGCGACCAGGCTGAGCTGCAATGAAGATGACGAGAACGAGCAGCGAAGATTCGAGGCGTCAGGTAAGTAAAACGGGGGGGCTGGGGGCGGCGGTATTGTCAAAAGTTTTTTCACCTTAATGCATAGAATGCATTAAGGTGAAAAAATTTTTACCTTTACAACATCTAAGTTAATTTTCATAGTAAAGAGGGACATTGTAATACATCTGATCACTCTTCATAAACTTTCTGGAGTACAGTATATGCAAATTGCCATCATAAAAACAGAGGCAGCAGACTTTGTAAAAATTAATATTTATGTCATTCTCAACTTTTGGCCACAGCTGTAGCAATGGGCTATAAATAGGACATTAGTGAGGTGGCTAGTGAGCACACTAGAAGGGATGGGCTAATAACAGAAAATGGTATCATACCCATCTTAATATTTTTTTTCTGGTACCTATTCATGGCAGCATACATGGGGTAGTAGCCCCGCCTACTTCCATCCACAGGACCAGTGAATAGCTATAAAAAAAAACGTAACACCCACACAACAGCCCATTCCTTGTACATTGCAAGGAACAAACTGGGTGGGTTTAGTAAGCTGCCACTGATAGGCACCAGGAAATAAAATTACAATTTTCTGTTTTCCTGGTAACTCCATGGCAGCATACATGTGGTAGATAAATAACTGGCTAGCAGGGTGAGAGGCTTCAGAAAAATCCTATCATAAGAAAGTAAGCTAATGGCTTCCTGCCAAAGACAGCTGTAGTGAGGACTAGGGGCGTTGAATAGAAATCGCAGCATCGATGCATCGCAATTCAGGCATTCACGATTCTGCATCGACGTTGGGTCGGCCGAATCAATCGCCCATGAACTTAATCGGCGCTCTGTGTGGTGCTCTGCCTCTCCTGGAGAAACACAGGGGCAGAGCCTGCCTGGTGGATAAAGCCCCCTCCCCACCCACCGCAGTGAGATGGACACTGAAGCAGAAAGTCAGCTGATAGCCAATCGAGTGAAGGGGAGGAGCTTGAGATCCCACGTCAGGAGAGGCTTCACTGGAGGCACCGGAAGGGAGAAGAGAGGCAGAGACACACTGAGCATGGAAGAAGGGGAATCGACGGACACCAAGAGCCAGTGTCACTGATCCCATCATGCCTCTGCCACTGATACCATCCATCCCTCTGCCCCTGATCCCGCCCAACCATCCCTCCGTCACTTATATTTTGTGCATTTAGGGCAGCAATGCATTACAGGTCTTTGTTAAAATAATCTACTAAGCAGCCCAAAACTCGTTTATGAGAGAGTCAATCTATTCCACATTTTCACAGCTCTCATGGCAAATAAGCCTTTCTGCTTTTCCTCTAGATGTAAAGAATGCCCCTTTATTCCCTGTAATGATTTGAAAGTGAATAACTTGTAGTCCTCTTTTGGGATGGTTATAATTACCCTCCCCAAATAGGACATTGCTCTAAGAGCAAATGGAAAAAAAAAAAAAAGTTTTTCTGACTGCTTGAACTTTTGGATAAAAACCATGGGCATTAATTATGATGCATCGTGGAATCAAATCGAAGACAGGATAATCGTAATCGAATCGTGAGACCAGTAAAGATGTGCACCCCTAGTGAGGACTACTAAGCCCATCCTTAGTACTGAAAGAACGCACTATAATAGAACCCGATCGGCTCTCCTGCCTGTCGGGTTGGCTGACTTCTCTGTATAAGGTGTCCACAATGTCCAGATGCTGCTGGAGGAACGTACAGCAATTACTTTTAGTAGTAGCAGCCCAGCCATATAATGGGCCTTTAGTATTAACTTTAGGAACCAAAAGGCGAATGTGCACTGGAGCCTTCCTACCATTGTTTGTTTCTAAGGAAATAGGTAGAGCTGCTATGGCTAGCTAACAAAGGTTTGCAAGTAGGCTGTTGTGTGGGTGTTAACTTTTTTATAGCCATGCACTGGGCCTGTGGGCAGAAGTAGGCAGGGCTACTACCAAATATATGTTGACATGGAGGCACTAGGACAGTGATGGTGAACCTTGGCACCCCAGATGTTTTGGAACTACATTTCCCATGATGCTCATGCACTCTGCAGCGTAGGTGAGCATCATGGGAAATGTAGTTCCATAACATCTGGGGTGCCAAGATTCGCCATCACTGCACTAGGAAAACAAGGCTAGTGAGGATACTTGTCATGATGGGCCAATAAGGGAGGTACATTGGACAGAAAGAGGAGGACCAATCATCTATGCTCCAAGCTGTCCAATTAGAAAGCAGAGTGTTTCTTGGAACCTAAGGCACATTTTTAGAGCTACATTCACTTTAAATACCAACTTATCAAGTCAGGCTTGATTTAGAGATTTATAAAGATTAAGAGATAAGATAAAGATTTATTACCCGTAGCTATTAAAACAATGTGCAGTACACAAAAGTACTAAACATTTTCTTACTGTACATTCAGTGAAAGCATTTCATTGCAGTAATAAAATGAAAGGCCGACAGTCTTGACTTTTTTTTTTTTTTTTTTTTAAGCTAAGACATTGAAAACAAACCACTTGCCCTTTATTGCACCAATTCATAAAGCATGTGAATAACTTAGCAAGTGACAAATAAAAGACGTATAAAACAAAAGCAGAGAGATACAGTACATAGTCTTGCATGTCATACTTAGACATTGCGCTTTCTTAACCCTTCAGAAACAGGACTTGCTGTAGCATCAGCATCATCTTCCCCTTTACAGAGATCATTTAGAGACAACTCTTCTGTAACAGGATTGTGTGCAGTTATATCGGTGTCCATCGTGTTTAGTAGAGATTCCTCACTTTTACTTTCTACATCGTTTTCATTGACTTCTGACTGTTGAGTGGCAAATGAATGAATAAGGTCTTCAAGTGTATTTTCACAGGTTTGGTTAGCTTTGGAAGTTAGAGGGTTTACAGAAAAAAAAAATGTTATGATTAGTACAATCATTACTGCCATTTTAAAATACAGCAAGTATAAACAGACCACAATATCCTAGGCTGAACTACCATACTACAGTTTGTCAAAGCTCTGTGCTACCTTGGAAATATCCATGGAACCCCCCCCCCCCCCCCCCTCAAAAATAATAAAATAAAAGTATAATGATATATACATAGATGTCTGCTAGTAGTGACATCTACTGGTGAAATGAAATTACTGTGGAGGAGAGCTGCAGTTTGAAAGCACTCACACAATAGATGCTTTTTGTTTCTAAGTTCTACTCTACCCTTCTTCTTGGGAAAAAAGTTTCTTCCCCCACAAATTCCAAAAAAAAAAAAAAAAAAAAAAAAAAAAAGTAAATTACTGGTGTAGATAATTTTGCTGTGGATACAATTGATCTTTCACACAAAAAACATTTTAAGCATCGCCTATGGAGATTTTGAATTACTGAAGTTTGGCGCCCTTTTCTAGTGTGCAATTTTAAAGCGGGACATGTGAGGTATCTATTTACTCAGCGTATCATTGTCTGTTACATTATACAAAAAATTGGGCTAGCTTTATTTTTATGTTTTTTTTTATTCATGAAAGTGTCTTCCCCCCCCCCCCCCAAAAAAAATCCAGTTTGGCACCATGTGGCAAGTTGCAATGACCACCATTATATTCTCCAGGGTCTCTGCTAATTATAATATATATAATATATAAATATATATATTTATTTTGTTTGGGGTTCTGAGTAATTTTCTAGCAAAAAAATTATGATTCTTACATAGGAGAGGAGTGAGGAATTCGCCCGGTGGGTAAGTGGTTAATGAAGAGGTCCACTGTATCGGTTTTGGTACTTCTCAACTGTATTTTTCTGTTTTATATACAAGTATGGGAAAAAAAGGCTTACCTGGGTTATGAGGAGCTGCTTTATCCATTCCACTTTTCTTCATTAACTGTCTGATATATTGCAGCTGATTCATAATTTCACTTTTTTGGTCAATAGCCAATGTGCTCACACTAAAAAGTAAACATGTATTCACCTTTCATTAAGTATTTATGACATTCTATTTAGAACTAGCAGCAAAAAATATTTTATATAATGGCTGTTCTTTAACTCAATAATGTTTCTTTCAAAGGGGTTGTAAACCCTCTTTTAAAGAAAAATAACAAACATGTTACACTTCCCTGCTCTGTGCAATCCTTTTGCACAGAGCAGCCCGATCCTCTTCTTCTGGGGTGCCTCGCTGGTGCTCCAGGCTCCTCCTCTTCATTGGGTGTCCCCACGGAATGTCGCTTTCCCTGGGGCACCCGTGCGGGCTTGCTCCCAAGTCCCGCTGCTGCGTCCATTAACACAGGCGGCGGGACTCAGCCCTGCCCCCCCACTCACACTGGATTTGATTGAGAGAAGCGGGAGGCGGTTTGCTTGTGCACATCGCTGGATCTGATTGGGCTCAGGTATGAAAAGGGGGGGGGGGTCTGGGGGGAGCTGCAGCACAGAAGGAAGGTTTTTCACCTTAATGCATTCCATGCATTAAGGTGAAAAACCTTGAGGCTTTACAATCACTTTAACTCAAAAGTATTCCTTTGATTGCTTTATGTAACAAAGCATATTTTAACAGCAGTACCTATACACAGCTGTAAGGAAATACCCACTATAAATGGCTAAGACACAGTACACTTTGCCTTGTGACCTTATTTAATGATGGCTTCTGGTGTTATAGTCAACCTGTTCTCCATTTTAAAGATTTGATGCAAAAGTGCATCTTAAAAAGTGTCACCTGAGGCATTTTTCTTTTTTCAGTTATGGATAGAGTTGAAGAGGGATTAGATTCACTTGTTATTGCACCCCCCATTAGGGAGATGCACCCTCTCCATTTGTCTTATTATCATCAAAAGTGAAAATAAAAGAAAATCCCAAATTTTGGGTTGACTTTAGAACAGGAATAGAAGAGAAACCTTCCAAAAGGTGAAACTAGTTCTGGTGACCATGGCGACACTTAGGGATTCCCTTACTTTGAAGGGTTTTCCTGTTTTGGCTATGGGACAGGAAGTGAATGGAAATCTACCAAATAGGACAAAGATGGCAAAAAAAAAAAAAAAAAGACAAGGGGTTATAACCTTCCCTTACTCTATCCAAAATAAGTAAAAAAAAAAAAAAAAAAAAAAAGTGTCCCTTTAGTGACACTTTAAAAAAAAGAAGATGCCAGCTTTTATTAAAGCAGAGGTCCGCCAATTTTTAAGTCAGCAGCTACAAATACTGCAGCTGCTGACTTTTAAAATAAGGACACTTACCTGTGCAGGGTGCCCACGATGTCCTCACCTGAAGCCGATCTGTCCCTCGGCTCTCGGGTGCTGCCGCTGCCATCTTCAGTAAGGGAATCAGGAAGTGAAGCCTTGCGGCTTCACTTCCTGGTTCCCTACTGCGCATGCGTGACTTGTGCTGTGCGATCCCAGTGGTCCCTGCTGTCTTCTGGGACCTGTGTGTCTCCCAGAAGACAGCGGGGGCTCGGGTATCTATGAACGGAAGTGGGAGCAAAATACCTGTATTAGACAGGTATCTGCTCTCCCCTCCCCCCTGAAAGGTGCCAAATGTGACACCGGGGGGTGGGGGGGTGGGGGGGGGGGGGGGTGGGTGGAACTCCGCTTTAACTAGAAACCTTTTCACCCTTATTAACCAGAGGTTTTGCTTTTTAGGACTTCATGTCTAAGCACTCCCAGCTCCCATTCCCTTATCCACTGGCCACTAAGGGCATTCTCACTTGCCAGAAGAATAGCAGTTGGCCATGAAGTCAGGCCCAGGTTTAAAAAAAAAAAAAAAGTGAAGTAGCATCAAAGTGCACAGAAGAGGGTTTTCAGACTATTAAAGATGGTGTCTGTCCTTAAAAATGGCAAGTTTATTACTAAAAGATGCACCTCAAGTCCAATTACACAACTCAGCACAAATTAAGAAGAGATATAGATGCACAGCAGGTAAAACAAGTATTGAACATTCTTCTAGGCAAATGGATTTCTAGAGGTTCTATTGACATGAAATTTCCACCACATGTCGGTAACAACCCATGCAATCTATACATACAAAGAAACCAAAACAAATACGTCAAGAAATTAAGTTATGTGTAATAAAATGGAGTGGCACAGGGAAAAAGTATTGAACACGCTAACTGAAGTTCATTTAATACTTCCTCCAAAATCCTTTGTTGGTAATGACAGCTGCAAGACGCCTCCTGTATGGAAAAACTAGTCACATGCATTGCTCAGGTGTGATTTTGGCTCTTTCTTCCAAACAGTCTTCAAATCTTGAAGGTTTCGTGGGCGTCTACTATGAACTCTGGCCTTTAGGTCTTTCCATAGATTTTATATTGGATTCAAGTCAGTTTATCTTCTTTTCTTTGAAATCATTTGAGAGTTTGCTTGGCTTTGTGTTTGGGATCGTGGTCTTGCTGAAATGTCCAATATATATATATATACATACATATACACACACACACACAGTTAATTTTGACCTTACACTAGATAGAAGGGGCCTAAGTCCTGGTGTAGTTCAGGCTTGTCATAGGCAAGCGTACTATGTACTGCATAATGCCCCACAGCAAAAAATAAAAAGCCATATTTCATTAATCTGACTTAAGGTAAAAGAGCAATTACAGCCAATAAGCAGTAAGTAACCTATAAGGCCTCTTTCACACCTATGCAGGTTGCATATTCCAGGTGCATTTTGCAATACACGTTTTTGGTCCATTGAAGTCTATGGAACCAAAAACCAGAAAAAGGCCCCTGGCCCTTTCCATAAAATGCACAGATGTGAACGTGACCCCATAGGAAACCATGTTAAAAAATACTGTAGTGTGTTTCTTCAAAGCTGAAAACGCACTAAAAAAAAATGCATAGGTGTGGAACTGGCCTAAATGCCTCTAGCCAATGCTCCTTCACTGTACAATTAGAGGCTGGGTTTGAGTTCTGGATCTGAATTGCCTAAATACAGCGAAGACAAAAAAGAGGCACAGGACAAAGTTTCTGATAGGGGTACCTGCTTCACAAGGCCTAAAGTGTATGTACAGCCCAATTTATTTTTCTTTGGGACAGAGTAAGGAAGGGTTAAAACTACTGCCAGGTTATTGTTTCCCGAGTACTACTGGGGAATTTTCTCTTCAATTGCTCTCCCACTGTCGCAACAGAAGGATAGATGAGATCTCCCAAAGTAAGAGAGATTCCTCACTTAGACAGATGTCCCCACTGGAAAATATACACTCACCTCTTAACACTAAATTCCGGATTTTCCCTCTCTTTCTAGTTTAGGGACAATGGTTTCCAGCGAGGATGCAGACAGCAATTAAAAACGTAACCTTTCCCCAATGTATCAAAAGCTTAAAAAACAAAATCTTTCCTTGACAAAGCTGGAGGCGTTTTGTGCACCAACACTGTACCAGAGGTCCCCACAAATCTCATGTCAAGGTTCATATGATGGCTCACTGCTTTTCTCTTATTATAGCAGGGATGATTAAGGATGGCTATAATGTAGTAGAATAGATTATGTTGTACTTACCAATTAGATAGTGGGTCCAGTTGTGTGAGTATAGAATTTAACATTTGCTCAGTTTGTGAAAGGTGTCGTTCTAGCTCCATAAGCTGACTCTCTGAAAACGATTTAGAAAGTTAAAAAGCTTTCACATATCACACATAACATAATTAATGGTTTTAAACGAAAAATAAATAACCCTAATGTAAATACAATACACTTCATCCCTATAGTGCTGGTAACTGCATGGTGCAAAAATGGAGGGATGCTGTTTAGACAGTTAAACTGACAAGATAATTCTGTTGTAAAAAGTGTTACTAAACCAAGGAGCCTGCATTCACTATATCTGGTCTCCCACAGAACACGGTTGTGTTTTAGTAAATATAAACTATTAAATACCTTTTCTTATCAGCAGTTAGAGCAGTCTTGTGACTTCTATCAGTGTCTGGTTAAAGCCTGTAGGGGGAGCTTTCATTCTTCTCTGACTGTCCTTTAAAGTGGATGTAAACCCAATGTCATCCTTTCTAAACTACTGCCATAGTGGTTATCTATAAGGATATACATGCCTCCTGCATGTAGCTTTACCTGTCAAATGTCTCCCCTCTGTCTGTTATGAGACCCGAAAAACTGCATATTCTGTGGGTGGGTCTGTTGTCTGGAGCTCGGTGGGTGGAGTTGTGATGTCAGTAGACTCCCCGCCCACCTCTACACTCCCCTTGTCAATATGCATTTTCTCCTGTGTATTTCTTACACTGAACTTCTGCTATGATCTCTAACATCCAGTGAAAAGACAGGAAAGTAAACACATGACTTCAGCATGCCAAATCATGCTGAGGTGTGGAACAGCCAATCCTTGCAGAGCTGCTGAAGAAAGGAGTGGGGGAGGGAATTAAAAAATAACGCATGTCTTAGGCTAGTGCACGAGATATGTAAATCAACTGTCACTCACAGCAAGGGGGAGGATTTGACAAAGTTTCTTTGTTTGTCAAGTTTTATCTCACTGAACAATAAAAGAGGATTGCTCAGAGATGGATTAACTGTGTGTGGCAAGACTGGGCTCAAATGATAGGAAATCTTATACTCTACAGTATGATATAACATAAAAAAAAAAAAAAAAAAAAAAAAAAAATTCGGGTTTACATCCACTTTAACCACTTCAGCCCCGGAAGATTTTACCCCCTTCCTGACCAGAGCGTTTTTTGCGATTCTGCACTGCGTCGCTCTGACAATTGCGCGGGCATGCGACGTGGCTCCCAAACAAAATTGATGTCCTTTTTTTCCCACAAATAGAGCTTTCTTTTGGTGGTATTTGATCACCTCTGCGATTTTTATTTTTTGCGCTATAAACAAAATAAGAGCGACAGTTTTGAAAAAAAACGCATTATTTTTTACATTTTGCTATAATAAATATCCCCCAAAAATATATAAAAAAACATTTTTTTTCCTCAAGTTTAGGCCGATCGTATGCTACATATTTTTGGTAAAAAAATCGCAATAAGCGTTTATTGATTAGTAAATGCTATACCTTTTGCGCAAACCAAATAGGGGATAGTTTTATGGCATTTTTATTAATAATTTTTTTTTTTACTAGTAATGGCGGCGATCAGCGATTTTTATTGTGACTGCGACGTTATAGCAGACATGTCGGACATTTTTGACACATTTTTGGGACCATTGTCATTTATACAGCGATCAGTGCAATTAAAAATGCATGGATTACTGTGTAAATGACACTGGCAGTGAAGGGGTTAACCACTAGGGGGCGAGGAGGGGTTAAGTGTGTCCTAGGGGAGTGATTCTAACTGTCAGAGGATGGGCTGTTTGTGTCATTACTCTGATTACTGCTCCCAATGACAGGGAGCTGTGATCAGCGACACTTGTCACTAGGCAGAATGGGGAGATGCTGTTTACATCAGCATCTCCCAGTTCGTCCTCTCCATGAGGCGATCGCGGGTATCCCCACGGAGATAGAGTCCACGGGACCCGCAACCCGACTCACGGAGCTCCCGGCCAGCGCACACGCAATGGCACATTCGGGAATTCAAATGGACGTACAGGTACGCCCATTTGCCCAGCCGTGCCATTCTGCCGACGTACATCGGCGTGCGCCGGTCAGGAACCGGTTAAGGCTGCAGAACCCTTGGCCCTCTCTGTGGACAGTGCTGGCCCTGTGCTGATCACATGCACCCTCCCAAGAAAAAAAAAAACTCTCTAGCAATACACACCAAACTGAGCATGTGCAGATGGCCCCCAAGGCTCTGTACTGTCAAGATATGGATTGGGGATAGTGGAAGAAGGGGGGATCAGAGAAGACCGGATTAAACAGCCTTTTTTACATAATGCGGGAGATTACCCCTTAGGTTCCACAGTAAGTATAATAAGCATGCTTTACTGCAAATACAGACTGACTTTACTCCTGTGGGTTTAGTAACACTTTAACCACTTCAACTCCGGAAGGTTTTACCCCCTTCGTGACCAGGCCATCTTTTGCTATGCGGCACTGCACTACTTTAACTGAGAATTCCGAAGTGATGCAATGATGTACCCAAATGAAATTTATATAATTTTATTCACACAAATAAAGCTGTCTTTTGGTTACATTTGTTCACCACTGGGTTTTTTATTTTTTATTATATAAATAAAAAAAAAGACTGAATTAAAAAAAAAAAAAAAAATTAAAAAAAAACAAATAATATTTTTTACTGTTATAAAACATATCCAATAAAAAAAAAATCAAATCTTTTAATAAAATGTTGGCCAAAATGTATTCTGTTACATGTCTTTGGTAAAAATAAAAACCACAATAAGTGTATATTGATTGGTTTGTGTGAACGTTATAGAGTCTACAAACTATGGGATATATACTGGAATTGTTTTTTTTTTTTCTTTTAATACTGGTAATGGCGACGATCAGTGACTTAAAAGGGGACTGTTATAGTGCGGCGGCCAATCTGACACGGACGCTGGGGGGGAAACTGACATCACCAGTGACATTATTACAGTGATCAGTGCTAATATGCACTGTCACTGTACTAATGTACTAATGACACTGGGCAGGAAGAGTGTTAACATCTTGAACGATCAAGGGATTACATGTGTGCCTAACAAGTGTTTATGTGTGTACAGTGTTTCTGCTTTTACTGGGGATCTAGTTTTTTTCATTCCCTGCTTAGCAGGGAATGAACATTGAGAGTCCCATTCACTGAACACAGCTCTGTGTGGCTTACATTCACAGAGCTGTGTTCTGTGAGGCCCAGAGCCCATCACTTGGTGCCGGCGGTCAATAATTGTCCGGATCCCAGTGATTGGCATATGCTGTGACAAATCACAGCACAGCATATCCGGGCCGGCGGGCATAAGTGTCCCCTGCCTGAGTGCACAAATCACGTAGGAGCCAGTGCAGGGAGGCCGCTCTGCCACCGTATATGTCATTTATATGGTCAGCAAGGCGTTAAAGTGGATCTTCATTGTGCCCGAGAACCACAAACCAAAAACACTATTTAATTCATTTTTAATATTCAAAGCAAACTCCATCTGCCCTTAGCTCAAGAATGCATGCAGGAGAGTGTGCTTGGTGTAGAAAACCCATCCAGAAGACTCCTGGGATGTATGACATTATTTGCCTAGGCAAGAAACTAGGAAGAAACTGAAGAAATGCAAAAGAAAAAAAAAAATATATTTAAAAAAAAAACAAGTAAATATAATATACTTTCCTATCGATTTACTAATGCTGGCAGCATGAGGATTAAAAATAATCAATGTTGATCAGGAGAATGAAATTTCACTTTAATATCAGTCGCCTAAAACCATTTAAAAGACTAACAAATGCCCATTACTGGTAATGAATTGAGCAATGAAAGGATGAGCTATTACTGCAGTGTTACCTTAAAAGAGGTTGTAAACCCAGATTTACCGCTTAAGGACTGCCCACCTCAGTTGTACTACGGCAGGTTGGCTCCCCGTGCACGCACCGCCATCATTATACGTCGGCTCGCACAAACACGGTTGCGGGCGGTACATGCTCGCGGGTCAGGCGGACTCGATGTCCGCCGGCAACCCGCGATCACCTAGTACAAAGGCAGAATGGGGATCTGCCTTTGTAAACAAGGCGGATCCCCATTCAGACAGATGGCATGACAGATCTACTGTTCACAGTGATCCGTCATGTCCCAGGCAGCCCTTCCCCCCTACAGTTAGAACACCCTGAGGGAACACAGTTAACCCCTTGATCGCCCCCTAGTGTTAACCCCTTCCCTGCCAGTATGTCATTTTTACATTGATCAGTGAATTTTTAAAACACTGATCACTGTAATAATGTCACTAGTCCCACCAAAAAAATTGTCATTTGGGGTCAAATTTGTCTGCCGCAATGTCGCAGTCCCACTAAAACTCGCAGATTGCCGCCATAACAAGTAGAAACAATAAAAAATAAATGAAAGTCTCTAAATCTATCCCGTAGTTTGTAGACGCGATAACTTTTGGGCAAACCAAAAGCATTTTAAGACTGCACACTTGTTAGTTAAAGCGACGCAGTGCCATATCGCAAAAAAATGGCCTGGTCATTAATGGGGCAAAAAACACACCCTGTAAGACAAAAAGGCATAATGAGCTAGTATGAATTGCATACTAGCTCATTATGAAATACTCACCTTAGAATGAAGCCCTGCAGCGGCGCTCCCGCACACCGCTGACATTGGATGACATCTTCTCCAGTGTTTATTCCGGGTTTGTGGGCTCCGGCGCTGCGATTGGCTGGAGCCGCGATGACGTCGCGGCACAGGCCCTGAAGAAATGGCATGAGCTGCCGCCGTTCCTTAATCGGCGCAGGATACAGTAAATATCTCCTAAACGGTGAAAGTTTAGGAGATATTTATAGTACCTATAGGTAAGCTTATAATAAGGCTTACCTAGAAGTACAAACACACAAGGGGAGTTTACTTCCTTTTTAAAGCTATTTTATATGACTTTCAAGTATTTACAAGCTTGCTCTTTCATAGTTTTCCTATTGCATTAAATAAGGTGTTTTTTTTTTTTTTTTTTTTTTTAGATTAAAACACAACAGGAAGTTGTTATTAGTGGTATAGTGCAATTACTCTTGCTCTTGACAACCATTGAGATCAAGTTTTCCCACCCAACTTATGCTTGAAATACTTGAATTGTAAGAAAGACCAGTAAGGCTGTGTAGTACCTGCATATGAAAGGAGTAGCTACAGTGGTAATCTCCCTAATGGCAACATACAAAAAGAAAAACCTGACAGGGGTTCTTGCACTTGTCCAAAAAAAAAAAAAAAAAATGTTTTGATGCTGTGGCCCCACTGGACAGATTTCCTCATCCTATCCTGTACCAATCGGCCAAGATAGTGAAGGGAATCTTCTCACAAAAGACACAGACAACAATAAATACCATCCCCTACTCTAGTCAAAAAGCTTGGCAAGATTTTAAGTACATACCTGTCTGTTTTGTCTTTTTGTCTTCTTCTTCTGCTGACTTAGATCTGCTGTTTTCATTTGACTTAATCTTGATGGAAAGAAAAGCAAAATGAAAAGAAATGTTAACTTAACTTACCCTACTGATCAATTATGATCCTGAAATACATCTTCTAAGAAAAGTGGCAGTTTTTTAGAGTGTTCATTTATTGATTTCAGGTACTTGTATATTGCTGTCAATTTACGCAGCGCTTTACATATACATTGTACATTCACGTCAGTCCCTACCCTCAAGGATCTTACAATCTAAGGTCCCTAATTCACATTCATACATACATACATATACTAGGGCCATTTAGACAGAAGCCAATTAACCTACCAGCATGTCTTTGGAGTGTGGGAGGAAACATGTAAACTCCAGGCAGGTAGTGTTGTGGTTGGGATTAAAACCAGCAACCTTTTTGCTGTTAGGCAAAATATATGCCATCTCTCACCCTAAGGCAGGCCATACAAGTGTATGGGCAGGCTGAATGTACCAAGTTCATCGATTGATCAAATTGGGCACAACCAGCATGCCGGGTTTTCCCTATTATCACTAGTGGCTGCTATAGCTGCTAGCAATAATCACAGCCTTCTCCTGGCGGGGACCGCTTCAACTTGGTACATTCCGCCTGCCCATTAACAGTTCAAAGCTTGGCCGATTCCTGCTGAACCGGCCAAGATGCGAACTGTGTATGGCCAGCCTTAATTTGAGGAGCTCTGGACAGTAGCAGGGGCAGATACTGGCGTCAAGATAACAATACACTCGGGTCTCCTATGTAAAGATGATCTTATAAGCTGACCACAAGACACCATCCATTCGTGGGTGCCACCTGGATTGCAAGACTGTCATCTAATGTCTATGGGCACACATCTGTCTCACCTGCACATGTGCTTTGTATGCGTTAAAAAAAAAAAAAAAAAAAAAAAGAGTAAAGTATAAAATACATCTTTCATTATGAAGATTTATAGCATATGGTCAAGAAGCTAGACAGCTAATGTCCTGTTGTTTGTTACTGTAAGCAGTTATTGGTCATACAAGACATGTCAAACTTTTTTTTTTATTACCATAAGAACTGAAATTAGAAATATGTTGTACACATTTATGATATACTGTAGGTGGCAGAATACATTTTCTGAAGTATTCATGTGTAAATGTAAGGAAATTTAGGCTTTATGACACTCCAGTACTGTCTGGTGTACCATTCAGTAAAAAGTTCTTAAACTGGCAGGTGACCACAGGACAGAAAAAAAATAAATAAAATGAAATAAAAAAAAAAAAAAAAAAAAAAAAAAGGGGGTTGATTTACTAAAACTGCAGAGGGCAAAATCTGGTGTAGCTCTGCATGGTAGCCAATCAGCTTCTAACTTCAGCTTGTTCAATTAAGCCTTGACAAAAAAAAAAAAAAAAAAAAAAAAAACACACAGGATGCTGATTGGTTTCTGTGGATAGCTGCACCAGATTTTGCACTCTCTAATTTTAGTAAATCATCCCCATATAGTCAAAAAAAAAAAAAAAAAAAAGTGTGGTTCTTAAAATGCACACATTTGTTGTCAGGGAGTGAAAATATGTAAGAGTAAATTACTACTAGACAATGCTCTGAAGCACTAAAATTAGTCTTTTATATAGTGGTATATTTGCTAAATAATAAAAGTGCTATAAAGTTCAATTTCTAACCCTTCTAGACTTCAATAATGATTCAAGAATGATCATTATGAACAATACGGGATAATGATTATTAACATTTCATTAGTTATATACTGTATGTATTAGGTATTCATAGCTTTCATTCAGGTGAGGGCTATTATAGGGACTGACTACTTCTAATGGTCTAGGCTAGCAATTAACATAGTTTTAAAACTTAAGCCTAGCACACATGGGCCAAATATCGGGCGACACGGGCCGAATATCAGGTGACATCGGCTGGTTCAATAGAAACCGTCCGACATTCAGCCCATGTATACTGCAGCCAGTCCAACAAAAGCCAGCCGAACTTCTGTCAAAAGGGGCCAAAAAAGGTCTGCCGATCGGCTCCCGATCAGTGTTTTCAGTCAGAGAGCTGACTGGAGTGCTCTAGCAGGGGGGCCGCCCCCTGTCAGAACACAATAGCACAGCAGGGGAGATCACTGTACTAACATTGCATGGTTAGTACAGCGGCTCCTCCTGAGCTGTCAGTTTTTTTGTTTTCTTTTTTGTTCAACCCTTCTGGGTTGAACGAAAAAAAAAAAAAGAAAAGAAAATAGTAATGTGTAATAGGCTGTATGTACAAAAGGTGTGTACTTTCTGCAACCAACAAGATGCATACCATTTTCTCACATTTAGGCTGGGTTCACACTGGTGCGATGCCAGACATCACATGTGATTCACACCGCATTGCTGTGCAGGTCACGTGCGATGCAAATTCAGCCATATAAACTGTATGGCTGAATTAGCATCGCATCCGAACCAGACTCTTGCAGGACCCTTTTTTTTGTCTGCACCAGAACGGAATTGCATGGGTGTTCACACGATTTGTGTCCAAATTCATGGTTTGCACTGCGATCCGAACTGGGGGTGTCATTAACTCTGTATTGACACCCGCAGTGGTTTGCAGAGGGCAGTGTGAACTGCCTGCAAGTCAGGTGCAATGCGGGAACCCGCACTGGATTCGCAGGGTCTCCTGCATTGCACCAATGTGAGCCTTAGTTCGAATGATATTGTTACAAGCAGGCCACATTACTATAAATGCACTTCCACTTATTATAAAACACAAATAAAAGCTTCCCAAATCACACAACTTACTGCAATCGACACCCATTATTAAAATTTCACTGGATAAAAGGGACGGGGCAGATGCAACTGCTTGTAACTAGTTTGCAGCTCCTCTGATTAATTTCAAATTTTCATTAAATAGATTGTTCTGTCTAACGTATTCTCTTCAATGTATTTATTTTTTTTAAACGCAGGTATCTGACTGCGTCCTCAGAATAATCTAACATTTTACATTCTACTGACGCTTCCTCTAGTTATATGTATTGTCAGTTCCAGGGAGTTTTTTATGGAGTGATGTCTCTATCAAAAGAACAGCATGAAAAGAGCACTGAGGAAGGGGGCTATTCCAATGAAACGATTAAGCTTCTAAACCGTGTGGGATTGGAGGAGGAGACCTGGCCTGCTGGAGCTGTCTGTCCAATAAGCCGCAGGATAAACTGACTATACCTTTTCCTGTTGACTGTTACCTCACACATACGCCAGTCCTGCAAGACCACAGCTCAAATCCTAAAACTACATGGTGAATGTCCAATGATGATCTCAAAGAATACTAGTTTGCTATAAACATCAGATCAACCAGCTAATGCTATCAGAAACCAACTGAACAAACAATTTACACTAGTTGGAGCACATCAGAAGGCCCCATTGGAAGTGGGTTGCCGCATTGACTCCAGAGGAATTCCCATTCTTACACAGGCATATATGCTGCTGTAATGGTAGCCATTTGCTCTGGTGAGTTTTGAATTCACTTGATGTTGGTGGCTGGACATCTGAGCACTTCAAGAAGTATCTTCACCTGTATTGGCATTGCTGTGCCAAGTGTATTCTTCACCAATCACAAACACAGTGGGGACTTATTCTTTGTCACTTTTGGTCTTATTGTTTTCTATTATTGCACTGTATTTATATGTTTTTTTATATTGGCGCAACACTATTGTCTTTTACTCGGTTAAAGTGATTGTAAAGTCTCAAGGTTTTTCACCTTAATGCATTCTATGCGTTAAAGTGAAAAACCTTCTTTGCTGCAGCTGCCCCCCCAGACCCCCCCTTTTTCTTACCTGAGCCTGATCCGATCCAGTGATCTGCACAAGCCCAGCAGCTCCAGCTGCTGTCTCTCTCCATATTGTACAGATTGATAGCAGCAGGAGCCATTGGCTCCCGCTGCTGTCATTCAAAACCAGTGATGGGGGAGCAGGGGGCTGGGCCGAGTCCCGCTGTCTGTGTCAATGGACGCAGCAGTGGGACTTGGCAGCAAGCCTGCACGGTGCCCCCAGGGAAAGCAGCTTTCTGTGGGGGCACCCAATGAAGAGGAGGAGCCAGGAGCGCTGGCAGAGCACTGCAGAAGAAGAGGATCGGGGCTAATCTGTGCAAAAACCTTGCACAGAGCAGGTAAGTATAACATGTTTGTTATTTTTATTTTAAAAAAAGTGAACCTTTACAACCACTTTAAAGCAGAGTTCCACTCATTTTTCAGTTTATTAAAAGTCAGCAGCTACAAAAAGTGTAGCTGCTGACTTAATAAACACACACTCACCTGTCCCACTGTCCAGCGATGCGGCCGCCCGAAGCCCAGGTTCTCTCCCCTGCCTCTCCATCACTAGTGTGGTCACCCGGCTGTGACAGATTGCGGCTTCACAGCCGGTTGCGCACTACGCATACACGAGTCACGCTGTGCTTACCTGAATGGCCGAGCAATCTTCTGGGACCTGTGACATGTCCCAGAGGATTGCAGGGGGAGAGGAGGGAGTTGCCTAGTCAAAACTAGGTACCCACTACCCCCCCTAAAAATGACATGCCAAATGTGGCACGTCAGGGGGTTAGGACTCCTTAAAGCAGAAGTTCCACTTTTTGGGTGGAACTCCGCTTTAACCACTTCAATACAGGGCTTTTATACACCCTTCCTTCCCAGACCAATTTTTAGCTTTCAGCACTCTCACACTTTGAATGACAATTACTCAGTCATGCTACACTGTACCCAAACCAAATTTTTATCACTTTTTTCGCACAAACATAGCTTTCTTTTGGTGGTATTTAATCACTGCTGGTTTTTTTAAATTTTTTGCAATATAAGCGAAAAAAGAGAAATTTTTGAAAAAAAAAAAAAAAAAAAAAACACTTTTTTTTAGTTTCTATTGTAAAATTTGTAAATAAGTAATTTTTCTTCATAAATTTGGGCCAAAATGTATACTGCTACATATCTTTAGTAAAAATAACCCAAATTAGTGTATATTATTTGGTCTCTGTGAAAGTTAAAGAGTCTACAAGCTATGGTGCAAATCATTGAAAAATGATCACACCTGATGTACTGAAGGCCTATCTCATTTCTTGAGGCCCTAACAAGCCAGGAAAGTACAATTGCACACAATTGTCATAATAACAAGTTATTTCTCTCACACAGCACATGCATACTTGCAATGACACCCCAAAATACATTCTGCTACTCCTCCTGAGTATAGTGATACCACATGTGTGAGACTTTTACACAGCCTGGCCACATACAGAGGTCTAACATCCAACTAGCACCGCCAGGCATTTTACGAGCATAAATTGCACATCTCATTTGATGACAACCTATCACACTTTTGAAGGCCCTGGAGCACCAGGTCAATGGAAACGCCCACAAAATTACCCCATTTTGGAAAGCTAACACCCCAACGTATAATCTATGAGGCATAAGTCTTTTGAACGGTTCATTTTTTTCCAGTAGTTTTTGGAATATATGGGAAAAAAATGAAAACACATTTTTTTAATACAAAGTTGTCCATTTATAAGCTATTTCCAACACATAGCATGTACATAGCAAAACCGACACCCCAAAATACAATCTGCTACTCCTCCTGAGTATGGCGATACCACAGGTGTGAGACTTTTACACAGCCTGGCCACATACAGAGGCCCAACATCCAAGTAGCACCATCAGGCGTTCTACAAACATAAATTACACATCTCATTTCTCAACCACCTATTACAGTTTTGAAGACCCTGGAGCACCAGGACAATGGAAACACCCACAAAATGACCCCATTTTGGAAAGCTAACACCCCAACGTATAAGTTATGAGGCATAATGAGTCTTTTGAATGGTTCATTTTTTTACAGAAGTTTTTGGAAAATGTGGAAAAAAAATGAAAACGCATGTACACAGCAAAAAGAACACCCCAAAATACATTCTGCTTCTCCTCCTGAGTATGGCGATACCACATGTGTGAGACTTTTACATAGCCTGGCCACATACAAAGGCCCAACATCCAAGTAGCACTGTCAGTTGTTCTAGGAGCATACATTACACACAGAAATTCCTGCCAACCTATCACATTGTTGAAGGCCCTTCATATTTCTAACACATAGCATGTACTGTACATACCAATTACAAACCAAAATACATTCTGCTGAGTAAAGGATAAAGAAAAGATTACCTGCGGTTTTAGTAGTGCAGTGGTCCACAGAGAAGAGCATCGGTCCAGGCAGCAGGCAGGAATGTGGACAGCGACAGCAAAACAGGCAGCAGGCAGGAATAGTCAGTACAGGTAGAGATGTCAGCACAGCCAAAGCATTGGTCCAGATAGCAGGCAGGGATGTGGTCAGCAGCAGCAAAAGGATCAAAGGATCGTCCATGCAGCAGGCAGGAATACTGTCCATAGATAGTACATGCAGCAGGCAGAGGTATGGTCAGCACAGCCAGAGTATTTGTCCAGGGAGCAGGCAGTACCATCAAGCTTAGGGCATCGGTCAGGAAAAAATGGGGACAGGGGTAGAGGCTTCTCCCACCCAAATCGCTTTGAAGATGCCGGGCAACCAAACCCTGTTCTGGGAACACAGAAAACCAAAAACTGGTTTTCTGAACTCAGAACACTATTCTGGAGCCCCTCACATATGCGAGACCCCTGTGTAGCAGGGTGAAAGATCAATCCAAGGGCAGGCAAAAACATGGTCAACAGGCTGAGGTCAGTGCAGGTAAAAGGCAGAAATAGACAGTAGGCAGAGGCATAGTCGATACAGTCCAGGGTCGGTTCACGTGAAAGGCAAAAACATGGTGGAAAAACAATGCAGACGGTAGGCAGAGGCATAGTCGAGAAACAGGCCAGTGTCATTTCACATGGAAGACAATGATATGGATGGTTGAGGAAGGGAAATATTCAGGACAGAAATTGAAAACGGGGAAATGGCAGTATCGGAAATATGGGCTAATAGTTTTCCAGAGTGTGATATCGCTTGAAGCATTCTCCGATGCAAAGGCCAGGTTGGGAGGGACAGTTGGGACAATGGAAGGTGGTATCTCTCATAATTCCTCTTTTTGTGCACACCCGACATTTTTTTTGGCGTCGTCTTCTGGATCCCGTCGGTGGAATATGGTCTGGGAAATGGCGCTCATGTAGTCTGCTGACACAATCGGAGCGAATGCTTTCTGTGGGGGATACTTGTTGATATATCAGGGCAGTGACAATGTCTTCAATAAACTTTAGGAAGTTGTTGGGTGTTTCCGTTGATTTTTGGTAGATGAAAGAATTTAAAAGGGCCAAATGAAAAAAGTAAATTGCGACTTTTTTGTACCAGAAGAGGGATTTACTTGTTGAAAGATAGGGCTTCAACAATTGATCATTTAAATACACCCCCCCCCCCCATATATTTATTGTACTCGTTGATACAGGAAGGCTTGCAAACGGTACCGCGTCTTCTGTGAAGTTCCACCGAGGTGTCATCGTGGATGGTGGACATGATGTACACATCTTTCCTATCCCTCCACTTCACAGCCAACACTTCCTCGTTCCTCAAGTTTGTTGATTCCCCCCTTTGAATGGTTGTGGTGACAAGACGCTGTGGGAAGCCCTTTCGGTTTTTCCTTGTTGTACCACAGGCCAAAGTTTTCTTTAGATATAGGTGGCAAAGAAGGGGCAAACTAGTGTAATAGTTGTCCATGTAAATATGATACCCCTTTTGGAGGAGTGGGAATGCCAACTCCCAAACAATTTTTCCACTTATTCCCATGTACGAGGGACACTCAGGGGGCTGGATCTGGGAATCTTTGCCTTCGTACACGCGGAATGAGTGCACATAACCGGTGGCGCTTTCACAAAGCTTGTTAAGCTTCAAGCCGTACCTTGCCCTCTTACTGGGGATATATTGCTGGATTCCCAGCCGGCCTGTGAAATGCACCAGGGATTCGTCCACAGATATATTTTTGTCAGGGACATAAATTTCGGCAAACTTCTTGGAAACTTCTCCTAAGCATTAGGCCTAAAAACAATTTAAGCTCCGCCACTGTTAGGGGTCTCCATTCAAAAGGGCGGGCATAGCTGGAGCTGGGGTTGGTTGCAATGAATTGTTGGGCAAAGAGATTGGTTTGGTCCACGATGCCTTGAATCAATTCGTCAGGGAAAAATAAAATTAAAAAAATCCATTTGTGAAAAACCTGCAATGTTGACCAGCACACCTGGCTGTGCTGTAAAAGGGGGGGGATCGTGGCTGACCCTGTGGTAGAAGGCAGCCACAATGGGTTTGCCAAGGCATCTAGAAGCTGGGTTTGGGCCCTAATTCTTTGCCGTGCACTTATACTGGGCCTTTCCTCCTGGGTTCTAGCAGCGCTTGTACTGGGCCCCTCCTCCCGGGGTCTACCGCCGTTGGAACTGCTGGTAGCTGCCTGGTGTTCAGACTGTCGTCTATTTGGACGGACTGCTTCCTCTTCTGATTCGGATCTTGATGTGCTGCCTTCGGTGGGCTCATATTCCGAACCAGAATCGGAATCAGAACTGAACTGTGAGAGCTCCCCGTTGCTCTCATCGGTCAGACTGAGTATTTGATATGCCTCTTCTGGGGTGTACACCTTTCTGGACATAGTAGCTGACTGGCTGTATGTACTCTGGTGGCAGGTGATGAGGTGGCAGGTACTCTGGTGGCCGGTGGTGAGGTGGCGGGTACTCTCTGGTGGCGGGTACTCTCTGGTGGCCGGTGGTGAGTACTCTGGTGGAAGGTGGTGAGGTGGCAGGTACTCCAGATGGACTGGTACTCTTTATTTAGGGGGACAATCTGGGCACAGTAGTACAGTATATGTATAGCACAATGTGTAACTCACTGTTAGCTGATCTCCTCCTCACACTGGATCGGTGTGTGAAGAGGAGAACCCAGCAACAGCAGTTACACACACTGCTTTGTTTACATTAGTGACCGGCTGTGATTGGACACAGCCGGTCACATGGTAACGAGCCATTTCATTAGCTACACTGATCGGGCCTGAGCTGTATCCAAGGGAAAAGCCTCAGCCCTGATCACCGCTCTGCGTGCCACCGGAGGCACGCGCGGGCACCGTGCACGCTGCTTCCCAATGCCGCTCTGCATAGTGACAGGCTCCGCCTCTCCCGAAGCTCTGCTGCCCGCCGCAGCTCCAATACCCCCATCGGGGAACGGCTGTGTCCTGAGGGACACGATGGAACCCCGATCGCCGGTCCGCGGGCCCCCAGTAGCGGCGGAAAGCCGAGGCCGTCATATGACGCTCACCCAGGATGGGAGATCCCATTTGACTATGGCTGGGTATTGAAGCGGTTAAGGAAAAACCTTAGACGTAACGGTATTTCTACGAGTCTTTCAGGTTAGCACCTGGAGGGAGCGTAGCTCCAACTATTTTTCCAGGAAACACTGCAGTCAGTTTCTTTATAGACTGGTCACTTCCACCATGGCCTCAGTTGTTTATAGAGTATCTCCAGCCATGCTGAAATTAGATAAGCAGAACATAGCAATAAACCCTTTTTTTAACACAATTAGGGCGGGTCATCAACGCTGTCCTGAAAGACTCGTAGAAATACCATTACCGGTAAGTCTAACTAAGGTTTTCTCACCTCGTCTTTTAGGACAGCACCTGGAGATAAGAGAGTACTTACTCTAGGGTGGAACCACCGCCTGCGGGATTTTGCTGCCGAATGATTGCTCTGACGCTGAGAGCAAGTCCAGCCTGTAGTGGCGGGTAAAAGGTGGAAAAACTTGTCCAAGGAGGTTCAAAGGGTTTTTTCATCAAACCCTGTAATACCCCGATAAGTCCCATTTCGGAAAAATAGGTACTGGCCTAGCTCTGGCCAATGCCTTAAAAAAAAAAAATCTTATAATAAGCGTATCCTGAGATAACGGTCTCTCCAGGAATACCGATAAAGCGGCCACTTGGACCTTTAAAGTACTAGCCACCAACCCCTTCTCCATTCCCTCATGAAGGAATTCTAGAACAGAAATAACTTCCTGTGGCGAAAAAAACTTTAGTCGCACACCAGGAATTGAAACATTTCCATCTTTTAAAGTAAATTACCCTAGTGATCTTTTTTCGGCTATTATATCATAGGGTTGAAACTAATTTATTAGACAAGCCCTTTCTTTTTAGGAATTGCTCTTCAGTAACCAGGCTGTCAATCTGAGATGCTCGATATTGGGATGTTGAAGGGGCCCCTGAGTTAGGTCTCTTCGTAATGGAAGAAACCAGTGGGATTCCACTGCCATCTTCTGTATGGTTGAAAACCATGACCTCTTGGGCCAAAATGGAGCCACTAAGATCATGCCTGTAGCCTCCCTTTGCAGTTTCTTGAGTACCAACGGGATCATCTGGAAGGGGCATAGCACAAGCGGAAGGTCCACGGTTGCGCTAGAGCATCCAGTCGGACCGCTTGATCTCACCTGTTCAGGGAGAAATAAACCTCCACCTTTGCATTGACCTGGGATGCAAACAGGTCAATCTGGGGGGCTCCCCATTTTCCTATTAGCATCTGGAATACTTCTGAATTCAGACGCCACTCTGATTCCAGTACTCTTTACCTGCTTAGAAAATCTGCTACTAGATTCAGATCTGCCTTTAGGTGTACCACTGTCAGGGATGCTAAGTTGCCTTCTGCCCAGGACAGAATCTGAAGAGCTGAGAACAGCAACACTCTGCTTCTCGTGCCTCCCAGTCTTGTTATGCAGGCCACTGCTGTGGCGTTGTCGGACAACACCTGAATGTGGTGACCTCAGACTTGATCCTTAAAGGCCCAGAGTCCCAGAAGAATGACCGTTACTTTCCTCCAATTGGAGGATCTCTTGGCCTGTTTGTCCATGCTCCTTGGGCCATCTGTTCTTCTAGACGGGAGCCCCAACCCCAAAAGCTTGCGTTTGTTGTCAACCTCCTTTCTACAGGAGAAGTCCAGGGTAGACCCTTGTCCAAGTTTGACCGTCTCCTCCACCACCACAGCTTTCTCTGAACCTGAGGGGGCATCTTAATCAACCTCTCCAGAGACTCCTCATAGGACCAATTCCTCAGGATTGCCTGCTGGAGATCTCTTGCATGGAGACGTGCCCATTGCATTGCTGGTATTGATGCTGTGAGGAGTCCTAGTACTGACATGGCTTCCTTGATTGAGATTGGCAGATTTGTTTGGGTCTTTTTTACTGCATTTTGGACTTTCTCTATTTTTTCCTCCGGGAGAAAAATTCTTTCCTGTATGGAATTGATGGTATACCCGAGAAATCTTGATCAAATCGGATCATGTTTGATTTCTCTTTGTTTATGATCCAACCAAGACTCTCCAAGTGTCTCTTTTAGATCCTTCAACAGATCCCCTTCTTTGGCAAATAGCAGGAGGTCGTCCAGGTATGGTACGATTGATAGTCCCCTTAATCTGAGGGGGGGCTAAGGCTTCCTCTATAACTTTTGTGAATATCCTTGGCGAGGAAGACAGCCCGAAAGGAAGGGCTCTGAACTGTAGATGTGAGATTAACCCTCCCATCTTGACTGCTAACCGTAGGTATTTCTGTGATGCTGGTGCTATAGGCACGTGAAGGTACGTATCCCTCAAATCTATGAATGCCAAAAAACAGCCTGGTGTCAGAAGACTCTTTACTGAAAAAAACATGTTTATCCCGAACTTCTTGTATCAGATGGATTTGTTTAGTATTTTCAGGTTCACAATTAAATCGGAATTTCCCATATGGTTTCCTCACTAGGAATACGTGTGAATAGCACCCTCGTCCATCCTCTTCTGGGGGAACAGTTATGATCACCTTCTGTTGAATGAGTTCTTGCAGGAGAGATGACACTGCTAGAGATTTTTCTAGGTCTCGGGAAGCCTGGCTTATGTAAAACCGACTTGGTGGGGACTGAGAGAACTCCAGTCTGTAGCCCTCTGATATTGTTTTGAGGACAAACTGGTGGTTGTTGTCTTCCACTGTGGGAAAAAAGCTTGCAACCTTCCTCCCACAGTCGATGGACTGTCACTGATTTTTTGTGGTTTGTTCAGGAGGTAGGAATAGTACCCCTGACTTGCCCCTCCCTCTTTGGAACCTCCAGGGTCTTTTGTAACCTTTCTCTTGTGTCCTGGGCTTGCGGCAAAGTACAAAAAATTTTCTTGCCCTGAGGGATCACCTTTTTTTTTATACTGGGAGGGCCTTCTTTTTATCTGCCGTCCTATCCAGCATGGCTTCAAGATCAGGGCCAAACACTAAATTCCCCTCGAAGGGAAGACCACTTGACTTCGCCTTTGAGGCCGTATCCCCTGACCGCGTCTTAACCCATAGTGCTCTACGAGCTGAGTTTACCAGGGCTGTCTTGCAGACATTTTTATAGGATTCAGCAGAGGTATCTGCCATGTACCCTACCACTTTCTGTAGTACTGGCAGTGTGTCTAACAGGTCTTTGCGAGAAGTTCCTGCTTCAATATGGGTTTTCAACTGTTCAAGCCAATGCTTTAGGTTCCTGGCCACCAGTTGACGGCATAGCTGGTTTTAAATTGGCTAAGGTTGAATCCCAGGCTTTTTTCAATAGGGAATCTCCCCTTTTATCCATGGCGTCTTTTAGGATGCTTATATCCTCAAAAACCAGGTCTGTTCTCCTTGACACCTGTGAAAAAGCTGCATCAAGCTTTGATTTCTTATTCCATACTTGAGCGCTATCCTCCTAGAAAGGAAATCTCCATTTAGGAGATTTAGAGAAGAAAGGGGTCCTTTCTGGGTCCTTCCACTCTTTTCACAGTTTCAGATAGAAATTTATGCACTGGGAATACCCGATGTTTCACTTCCCCCCATGCCATGGCATGGGGGGAAGTGAAACATCGTGTAAAGACAACTGGGCTTTGTCCTCTTTAATGTTTAAAGTTGTATGGATAGTCTTTATTAGATCATCCACCTCTTCTAAAGATAATCTATAGCGTGAAGAAGAAGCCTCTTTCTCTTCATCCTCAGAACCTGGGGAAACACTTCCCTCTTCGTCCAATGAATCACTGACACCTCTGGGTGCAGAAATACTTGGACGAGAACAGGATGTCTCTACTGTAATGCCTCGTACACACGATCGGATTTTCCGCCAACAAAATTTTGTCCGAAGGGCATTGGCTCAAACTTGTCTTGCATTCACATGGCCACACAAATGTTGGCCAACAATTGCGAACGTGGTGACGTACTGCGTGGTTTTTAAGCTCTTTAGCGCCACCCTTTGAGCTCCTTCTGCTAATTTTGTGTTAGTAGAAGTTTGGTGAGAATTGATTTGCACTTTTCTTTTTGCGTTTTTCATTTAGCGCTTTTCAGTTAGTTTCTTAACAGCCGTCCGTCAACCAGACATGTTGCGGAATCGGAGGAGATACCGTGTTATTTATTATTGGCCTTGAAGTTATTGCTGTGACATTATTTTTTTGGTTGAATAATGATTTGATTTGGTATATTTTCTAGATTTTTGGATGCATAGAATGCACTTTTTGGTTAAGTTCTATTGGCAGATAAAATTAGACATGCTACAAAATACAAATGTAAAATTGACAAGGGACACCAACATAGTTGTATCTTTGATATTAAAAACTACAGGATAATGGTGTTGTGGTAACTTGCCAACATAAAAAAAAAAAAAAAAAAAGGGGAGGAGAAGCATAATAATATTATTCTTGACATCACTAGAAAAAAAAGCCTTTGAAAATGTGTTTGCAATAACTCCATCAGTATCACCAGCAGAGCAGCTTCATTATTATCCCATTAAAGAAGAGAATATGCGCTGCATTTGGAGGAGATTTCATAATTTGCCACGTCACAAATGTTAACTCTCCATTACGAACGCTAGTTTACAAGACCGATCGCTTCTGGCTCGTCCTTGCTTCCGAGCATGCGCGTTTGTACTTTGGACTTTTGTCCGACGGACTTGTGTGCACACGCTCGGAAAATCCGACAACACACATTCATCCGTGGAAAATTTGAAAACCTGCTAGCCAACATTTGTTGGCAGAAAGTCCAACAACAATTGTCCGATGGAGCATACACACCGTCGGATTTACCGACAACAGCCTGTCATCGAACATTTCCCGTCGGAAATTCAGATCGTGTGTACGGGGCTTTAGGCTGTGCAGCCGGGCGTTTGTCCAGATAAGAACGGAACATCTCAAACGCGTCCGCAAGTTCTTTCCAGAAGGAGCTTAGTAGTTCTCCTGGTTGAGTAGCGGATGTAGCTGAGGAAGTCTCCTCCTTAACTAGATGTGCTATACAGGTCCTGTATAACACTTTGGTCCAAGACTCTCTAAGCGCATTTCTGCAAGACAGGCATTTCCTCTTAGGAAGAGGGGAGTAATGTTTGGCTTTTTCCTTGGCTTTTGTCTGAAATACACCAAAAGCCCACTCCATTAAAAACATTTTCTAAACAATAAAACCAGATAAACAGTTAAAGCCCTTTAACCTTTAGGGAAACAACAACCAGCTGCCATATAGAAGAGCTAACCCTTTAGCTCCTGTGTTTGTTACTGCAGCTTTACAACCCTAGT
Organism: Aquarana catesbeiana; assembly: GCF_042186555.1. Classification (NCBI taxonomy): domain Eukaryota; kingdom Metazoa; phylum Chordata; class Amphibia; order Anura; family Ranidae; genus Aquarana; species Aquarana catesbeiana. The sequence continues at coordinate 260,877,353 of NC_133326.1, forward strand.
GACTCCCCCACTGAGTCACCATGTTAAAAAAACAAACACACACTCTTTAGTGCCTGGTCCAAGGAGAGTGATGCAGGCTCCCTTCCTTTCCCCCCAGGGGAGTAAGAGAGGGAAAACACAAGACCCCCAAAGGAAAAATATACAGGGACATCTGCCCCTGCTTACCTGGGTCTGACTGGTGTTAGTGGCTCCGGCTCCTGCCACCGCCGCTTGTTCCTCTTCCATGCTGCCGAGGTCCTAGTGGCATCTGGCTGCCGTTTTATTTAATTTTCCCGGTCCTTTCGCCGCTGCGAGGACAGGAAATTACACCAGTTAAGGCCACCTCCTCACCCTGCGTTCCAACGGCAGGAACCAGAAGCCACGCGCACAGCGGGAAGTCCCGCCCCCTGCCGGAAATGATGCACTCGCCACCCAGGACCCGGAAAGCATGGAGGCTGAAAACAGAGGAGATGCTGCTCTCACCGCTGTGGAGCTCGCTGTCCATCCTTCCAGCCTACAGCCACCGGCCTAAAGAGAGCGAGGACCCCCAGCAGCCTGAACCCTCGCAGGGTATGGAGGAGGAGACACCGGAGCACCCTCCTCCCGTAAGGGGGGGGGGGGATGCTGGGCTGGCCTGTATCAAAGACTACACCACAGGTATGCCCCATACTATCCCCACCTGGGGAGAGCGTAGCACACCCTTGGTTCCCTGCAGCACTTCCACCATGGCGGAGGAAACACTACAACTGAGGCCATGGTGGAAGTGACCGGTCTATAAAGAAACTGACTGCAGTGTTTCCTGGGAAAATGGGTGGAGCTGCGCTCTCTCCAGGTGCTGTCCTAAAAGACGAGGTGAGAAATACTGGCTTTTTGTGTTAACACAGCGCAGATTTTCTCACTTATATTGCCACTTTTACAGGTGTTTGACATTTTTTTTTTTCTGCCTCTAAATGCCTCTCTTAGCCTATGTGTTCAAGCACACTATAGGTGTTTACAGGCAGAACCCGCATCCCCCCACCATTACGTTCAGAAGAGCAGTGTTTGGGTGGAATAAAATGCCAAGTGCACAAAAATGAGCTTTAACGCTAGGCGCGTTTGCACATTCATGCAATCTGATGGCCAGAATAAATTATTCCGGCCAATAAAATGCATTAACACCAAATGCGATTGTGCCCAAGTGCGATTCTGCCCGCAATTCCGAATCGTGCTAAAGCTGTGACAAAATGCTTGATGTGCGTTTGGGTGCCATTTATTCTTATAATGGCACTCCAAATGCGGTGTGATTTTGCCATGTAAAGACGCGCCTGGCTCAGGGCCAAATTTTGGTTCCTGGAGGTCCACCAACCACAGCTCAAGGGCTGTTTATCCCAGTCATGGGGTGCACCTATTCGGCCAAGAAATGTTGAAGGTGCCACAGACAAACATACAATAGCCAGTGTCACCAGTCACCTGTTCTGGCTCTGCAAAAAAGGAAGCAGCTCCTTCAATGCAGAAAAATATCCATAGCCCCATCATAACAGGGAATGACAGATCAATCCCATGATACTGTAAAAGCGTCTTTTATAAAGTGTCATTAAACCCACTGCATTAAAAACTATCAATACATGCTGTTTATACTCACGCAGTCACTATGGGATCTGTTCTCTAATCTGCAAAAAACCTGGTTGATCCTGCTGCTCTCTATCTTCCCCCTTCTGTCCATGTCACCACCGCAGTTGGGAATTCTACAGACCAGTGTTAGCAGCTCTGCCCATATTCAGTTTTCAGTGTATTTTCTACCCTGAGCATTTCCTTCCTATCACATCTGGGCAGCCCATGTGAATATAGAGTCACACATGTGGGTGTATACACAGTGATAAATGACAGCCCACTCCCTCCCTCCTTCATGCCCACTAACCAGCTAAACACAATGGGGGTGGGATATTACATAACCTCCCTGTTATTCTAAAACACAGGCTGAAGTGGCGTGACACAGCCTGTGACTGACAGTTATTGACCCAAACCATGTTATTGCCAAAAAATAATAAAGATTTAATTTCAAACATATTTTTGTATGACAATTTAAAACAGTTTGATTTTAATTATTAATTTTTTACTCTCTATTCCAAAGGCTTTTTTATTTTACATTAGATCAGTAGCAGAGGGCTAGAAGCTCCTCCTGCTTATGTCTCCCTGCAGACAGGCTGGCAAAGAGCTGGGTCATGTGACTGCTGTATATCAGTTAGGAAAAAGGTACCATATGTACTCGAGTATAAGCCGAGTTTTTCAGCACATTTTTTTGTGCTGAAAATGCCCCCCTCAGCTTATACTCGAGTCCTCCTCTGCAGCCTAATCCCCGGCGCTGTTATACATTCAGTTTAATCGCATGCCATGCCTCTGCCTCATGCCCCTTGATCGGCATTGTGCCGGCATTATCTCCTGGCGCTGTGCCCATCTGCAGTCTTATCCCCCGGTGCTGTGATACATTCAGTCTAATCGGTATGAGGCAGAGACAGAGGCACGGGGCAGAGACAGGGGCACGGGGCAGAGACAGGGGCACGGGGCAGAGACAGGGGCACGGGGCAGAGACAGGGGCACGGGGCAGAGACAGGGGCACGAGGCAGAGACAGGGGCACGAGGCAGAGACAGGGGCACGAGGCAGAGACAGGGGCACGAGGCAGAGACAGGGGCACGAGGCAGAGACAGGGGCACGAGGCAGAGACAGGGGCACGAGGCAGAGACAGGGGCACGAGGCAGAGACACGAGGCAGAGACACGAGGCAGAGACACGAGGCAGAGACACGAGGCAGAGACACGAGGCAGAGACAGGGGCACGAGGCAGAGACAGGGGCACGAGGCAGAGACAGGGGCACGAGGCAGAGACAGGGGCACGAGGCAGAGACAGGGGCACGAGGCAGAGACATGGGCACGAGGCAGAGACAGGGGCACGAGGCAGAGACAGGGGCACGAGGCAGAGACAGGGGCACGAGGCAGAGACAGGGGCACGAGGCAGAGACAGGGGCACGAGGCAGAGACAGAGGCACGAGACAGAGGCACGAGACAGAGACAGAGGCATGAAGCAGAGACAGAGGCATGAAGCAGAGACAGAGGCATGAAGCAGAGACATGAGACATGAGGCAGAGACATGAGACATGAGGCAGAGACATGAGACATGAGGCAGAGACATGAGACATGAGGCAGAGACATGAGACATGAGGCAGAGACATGAGACATGAGGCAGAGACATGAGGCAGAGGCATGAGGCAGAGGCATGAGGCACAGGCATGAGGCACAGGCATGAGGCACAGGCATGAGGCACAGGCATGAGGCACAGGCATGAGGCACAGGCACGAGGCACAGGCACGAGGCACAGGCACGAGGCACAGGCACGAGGCCGAGACAGAGGCACGAGGCCGAGACAGAGGCACGAGGCCGAGACAGAGGCACGAGGCCGAGACAGAGGCACGAGGCCGAGACAGAGGCACGAGGCCGAGACAGAGGCACGAGGCCGAGACAGAGGCACGAGGCCGAGACAGAGGCACGAGGCCGAGACAGAGGCACGAGGATGAGACAGAGGCACGAGGATGAGACAGAGGCACGAGGATGAGACAGAGGCACGAGACAGAGGCACGAGGCTGAGACAGAGGCACGAGGCTGAGACAGAGGCACGAGGCTGAGACAGAGGCACGAGGCTGAGACAGAGGCACGAGGCTGAGACAGAGGCATGCAGATGGACACAGTGAAGCTGCAGATGGGCATTGTTGACCCTCTTTTCCACTTACAGTAGCTGCTGCATTCTCACCCTAGGCTTATACTCGAGTCAATAAATTTTCCCATTTTTTTGTGGTAAAAGTAGGTGCCTCGGCTTATATTCGGGTCGGCTTATACTCGAGTATATACAGTACTTTTTTTTTTTTAATTAAATAAATTACAGTGCCATCATCTACATACAATGATAGAAGGGACAATGTAATTAAACTGTGTGTGTTAAGTATCACTTTAATGTGCAATGTTTCATTTACAGCATGCTACCTGTGCAAATCATTATTCAGATACTTACTTTTGTGAACTTGTAAGCTGCAAAAAGTGCCACTCCCACGGCATACAGGGGCATAAGAGCGAATGCCACGCTTCGACTTTCCCCTGTCCTCGCAGACTTCATCTCTTGTTCCATTACACTTTTAATATGATCCATGTTAGAGGAGCCCTTTTCTGATCCAGCCGCATGCACATGCCCTTTAGAAGGACTCTCTGAAAACATTTAAATCAATAATGTGAAAATTCAGGCTACAATGTTTGAAAAGTAAATGGTACCCTTTAACATTAACCTTCAGCAATTACAATTCATGCAATGGAAAGAATGTTGTATAATCAACATACCAGGATCTGTGAAATGTCTGCAGCAACTTGGTACTTTGCCACATTAAAGAGAAGTCCCAGGATATGTAATGTTTGAAAAGAAAGAACTACGGTGCTAAAATACTATTATATCATCTTACAATACACATTCCATCAAGAAAAAGGAGCCTTTTAATATCCATGTATTTCATTTTGACAAAAGCTGCATAAACCTAAAACTTAAAAAATTGGGCTAACTTTACTGTTGTCTTATTTTTTAATGAAAAAAGTGCGCTTGTAAGACAGCTGCGCAAATACAGAAAGTATTGCAACGACCACCATTTTATTCTCTAGGGAGTTAGAAAATAAAAATGTATGTTTGGGGGTTCGAAGTAATTTTCTAGCGAAAGAAAATGTTTTTAACTTGTAAAAGAACAAATCTCAGAAAGAGGCTTGGTCCTTAAATGGTTAAGATGGCATAACATGGCTTCCGGGTTACTAGATCCGAGACCAGAACTAAGCATTGGCTCTGTTCGGGTCTTCGGCCAGCTGCGGATGTGCCAGCTGGTTGCTCGGGCCTCCCATTGGGATGGGAGAGCCCGGGCGAGGGGCGCAACATCCCTTCCCGCTGCTTGTAATAACAGCTGAGCCGCTGCTGAGCTAGGCATCATCCCAGTAAAACCCCTTGAAGCAATATCGGTAATATCGGGTACGTTTGTGGAGACACCGGTTTGCTGAAAGCTGCCAGATAGGCAGACTGGGACTGTGCTAAATCTGGGGTAAAGTCCCATCTATGAACTCTGTATTGGAGCCATCCATACCTCCATCCTAATAGAATCCTAACAGAATTAGAGGATGCCTTCGAAGTGACAATAAAGGTTTACCTTAAGGCGCATGAAATAGTAATATCTGGTGAGTGTATACCCTAAGAGGAGTTTTACTCACGTGGTGGCGTTCTGGGTATGTGGTGCATGAGTGACAACAACTAGGATCACCGTAACAAAAGCTTCACCTACTTAAAGAAGTCACTTCATCGTTTTTTTCTTATATGTGGAATCATATAAAAGCTTGTCACATGAGCATGAACTGACATGAGCGCTGCTACAGCATTTTAAGGACGTAAGATGCGTTGGACTTTTTAATGCTATTGTTTTTTATCTTTATTTTTTTATATATTTTAGCAGCTATTGACCTAATTATTAATGCTACTGTGTTTTGTTTATAGAGATTAAGTTTTACGTAGGTTACATGACATCAACGTTTAAAAGAGGTTTTTTCTTTGGCACTGAGCAATGCTATTTAATCTTTTCTTGCACCTTGGGTTTCTTTGATATAAAATATCATGCAAAGTGGTTGGAGGAAAGCTTCGGAATGGCAAAGATGTTTTTATCACAAATTATGTGATCAGACTGCAGTTCCTCTTTAATGAATTAAAAAAGAAATACACACACACACACACACACGTAAAGTTAGCCCAATTATTTTGTATAATGTGAAAGATGATATTACGCCATGAGAATTGTGATCTTTATTCTAAGCAAAAAAATCATGATTCTCATTTTGGCCAGAATCGTGCAGCTCTACAGACATACTACAGGAGATGGTCAGAGACTGCAGACATGCTACAAGAGATCAATGCAGCCTCACCAGGGCTCATCAGATGCAGCCCTACTAGTGCCCGGTAATGCGATTTCACACTGTCACAGAGCTGGGCGGCCGCTGTAACAGTGTCTCGCCTCCTAGACCTACTCCTATGACACACACGGCACAATGATTCCCAGCATTGGATCAGTGTGCCGTCTATCACAAGAGCCAAGTCTAGGAGGCGGGACATTGTTACAGCGGCTGCCCGGCGATTCAAATCCAGCTCTGTGACAGTGGGAGATCGCACTACCAGGCACTGGTGAGGCTGCATCTGATGACACTCACAAGGAGAGAAAAAGAGGAGGGAGGGGAGGACTCTGACAGGGGCACGCCAGGATGACACATGTGTGGCACCAAGGGTGGACCGCCCCCTTTTCGGTTCCATTAATCTGCGCTTTTTCCCCCGAAATTTCGGTGCACCACTAATTCAAACCCTTTCTAAAATGTTTAGGACTACTAGGGGTTAAGTCCAACATGGTGCATGTCCTAAAATATTATATCCTATAGAGGACTTTTTTTTGTTACCGATGTGTTAAGTGTTTTTTTGTTTTTTTTTTACTTTACTAAACGCTCCCGGGGGGAATTAGATATGAAAACCACTCATGCATGCCTAAGTGACAGCAATAATTCTAGGCCCACTATTCATGGTTGGAACAAGTGCACCCAAGCTACTACTGTACCACCATCTGATTCATCATCAGCTTTAGGAGCACGCACCGCAAAACTCCATACTCAGTCAACAAAAGGGAAAAGGCTGGTGCCACAGGAATTTATGTTAAAATGTGTAAACTTTATTACTACTGATCAAAAACAGCCACGAAAAACCAATGCGTTTCGGCCGTCAGGCCTTAGTCATGGCTCGGATATGGGGGGGGGGATTCTGGTGCTCCTGATGGTGTTATGTCCTTGATATAAAACAGAGGGTAATGGCTGTAATAGCAATTCCAAATAGTTCCATACTAGTAACTAACGTACGCAATAAAAGGAGGCAGCCATCCTCAGAGGGTGTCCAGTACCTCTGTAAACAAGTCAAAAGCAGAGAGAGGGGGAGACTCTTAGGATGTGACGCCATCAGATCCTGAGACATCACATCCTCTTCCGTGTTCCACTGGTCAGCGTGGAGCTTCCCGTCATCCTGGGACATACACTTATCCGGCTAGAACAGTGGTCATCAACCCTGTCCTCAGGGCCCACTAACAGGCCAGGTTTGCAAGATAACTGAAATACATCACAGGTGATATCATTTGCTGCTCAGTGATTGCAGTATTCTAGTCTGCATCTCCCCAAGGTAAAACATAAATTCTGGCCTGTTAGTGGTCCCTGAGGACAGGTTTGATAATCACTGGGCTAGAAGATTTACATTTCCAACAGATGGGGGACCAGCAGCGGAGCCTGCAGAGCGACTTCGGATCAATCCAGGACTGGTCACATCTCCATGGGCATCCTCCCCCGTTTGGACTCTAATGCTGGCCATACACTATACGAAAAATCGGCTGAAATTCGGTCATTTAGACAGTTCGTTCGTTTTTTGGCCAGTTAATGGGCACAAAATCGATAATCGTTGGGACGTTTTTGAGCCGAAAAAACAAAGGACAAGTTTGGAAATTTTCTGCCGAAGGAACAATAAATTGAAAGGTTAATGTGTTTCCCGTCCAAACTGTTTGCATTAGGTATATGTAAAAAAACCTAACTAAAAATTGATTCATTTATGTTCACTGAACAATTTTTCGGTCATTACATGATGGCACTATCGTTTGCTCTCACGGCCGAATGTCTGTTTATCGAAAATGGATTCAGCTGATTTTTCGTATAGGGCATGGCCAGCATAAGTGTTTAGTTTGTACACTTGTTAAGCTGAACTTAGTGTTATACAATTAGTTGGCGCCCCCCCTCTCTGCTTTTGCTCAGCCACGACATGTGCCATAAAATGAACTTAACACTTTTTTTTTTTAGGTTAACAAAGGATCATGTTCTTTTAAAGCATGAACAGCACAGTGCTTGTGCTGTGTAACTTGGTCCCCTGCATCACCTTAAATACCTGGTTGATCCTGCCACGTTCTGTCCTCCCCCCCCTGTAAACTGACCACGGTTAAAGCAGAACTTCAGCCATTTTTTTCAACTTTCCATCTATTAAATCTTCTGCCCTTGTTGTTTTAAACTTTGGATAGTAAAACATTTTTATTCTGCCAGTAAATACCTTATACAGCCCACTTCCTGTTTCTTGTCTGGTAAAAATCCATAGGCTTATGACATCATGCACAGCTCTCTCTCTCACTCTTGTGAGAGTTTGCTAGGAAGGGAGGGGGGGTGAGTCATAAGAGGGCCAATGAGAGCTGCAGAACTGGAGGTGTGCCTCTGTGTAAATCCAGGTAGCATAGGTATATAATAGGTAGCAGCTTCAGCTGCCCACAGTTAAAATGGTTGCAGCCAGACTCAGTGGAGGGAGATTTCTGTAGCATATTTGGCAAGTAAAGAATCACAGTATATATAAAATAATATGAAAAGTGGTTGGAGGGAAGCTTCAGAATGGCAAAGATGTTTTTATTACGAATTATGTGAGCAGACTGCAGTTTTTCGTTAATCATGACTGCTGAGCCCTGACACCATGGTAAATTTACGTGTCTCGTAGCCCTTCCCTTGTAGCACCTCTCCGAGCAGTGCACACATTACTGCTAGCATAACCTGTAGTATATACTGGATGCCTTTTTGTAATATTCTTCTAAATACCTTATTCTTTGTCCCTGATCAGCGGTCACCTAACCGCTTGTCACTGTCTTCCTCCGATGTATACACTAGGGAGGGAGGTCACCTGACCACCCAACAGACGTCAGAGGGAGACCTCCGCCCCTCCCTCCCTAGTACATACATTGGAGGGAGAGCACGACGGGAGGTCACGTGACCGCTACTCGGGGAAAAGGAATAGGGTATTTAGAAGAAGAATTTTACAAAAAAAGTCATACACTGTATACTACACGTTATTCTAGTATTGATTGTGCGCACTGCTTTAACAACCCCTTTAAATTTATTTTTTTACAGATTTTTAGCATGACAAACCACAACACAAATATCTTGTGACATAAAAAATTGGAACTAACACTATTTTATTCTCCAGTGTTGCTTTCAGAAAATGTATAGTGTTTGGGGGGTTAACTAATCTTCAGGCTTAAAATTGTTTTTTAAATATGTGAAAATAAAACGGCTCTGGCAGCAAATAGGTTAAGCCTAAAATGAGGTGCTACTGTCTCAGGTTTAGTATAAAATGTTAATTTAACTATTGTGCCAATATGTCCATTATCTTCCTGTCATGCATTTGTTAAATAATTATATTAAGCAAGATAACAGTGTTCCATTTAGTAGATAAATATCCTCTTACACTAAATAAGCCATAAGATCTCTACAGGAAATAACTGTGCATGCTTTTAACTAGTAATGGCCTTTCAATGCATCAGAGTCTAGGTGTGGCATTTTTCAAATGTCGTAGTAAACTGTGCTAGGGTGAAAAACGGGTTTTACAAGGAAAACTTTAAAAGAAAAAAAAAAAAGTTGCTAAAAAGGAATGATTGAGTTAAACGCAAATGTGACATTTACAACTTGAAATATCAGATTTACAATTTGCTGGATCTTTGGAAAATTGCTCCAAGACAAACACTTTGTTTGCAATGAAACAGATGGGCACAAATCAAAATGATTTATAAAAATGTTTCTTTTTTTTCTTTTTATTCATTCTCAAATAATATATTTTTACAATGTTCTGTTCAATTTGAAATGGAGTTTAATTTTATTTTCTAGCAAATGTGCAGCATAAATCTGCGCACCGTCCAGGTAAGCAGATTTCTGTGGTGGGTTTGGCCAGAGGTTTGTGATCTGTTGCAGACAGGAAGCCTGTACAAATCAGCAATAGGGTGGCACTGTCCACACATAAGGCCCCTTTCACATGGGCAGATAGAATTCAGATTTTAGATGGGAATAGATGAAGTTATCTACCACAGCTAAACTCACATAATGCTTTCCTATGGCCCCATTCACACACTGCGTTTAGCAACGGTTTCGTTACATGGGGTTTTGTGTGGCTGTTCACAAACTCCTGGTTGTAGCCAACACAGACCTAGGCTGATCTGGGCGGTATAGTGTATACAACCCTTAAGATAACAAAATATGAAAAGACCCAATTGTTCTGCTAACAATCATAAAGTTTAACTTTCCTATCACTTTTTGTGATGATGGTAACCAAAGACAAACAGGGAACTAGAGCGAGCCCGCATGAGTGCCCCCATAGCAAGCGGCTTGCTATGGGGCACTCAGCAGGGGGGAGGAACCAGGAGAGCCTGAGGGGGATCTGAGAAGAGGAGGATCGGAGCTGCTCTGTGCAAAACCATTGCACAGAGCAGGCAAGTATGACATGTTTGTTATTTTAAAAGCAATTTTCTTTAAAAGGTATTGTAAACAATCACCTTGTAAAACAACCCATTCAGTCTAAATAGAAATAAAAAGCATAACATTTGTGTATAGATATAATAAAATACCTTCCTGGCTATCTTAGGTGGGCTCAGTCCCTAGATGACGGGTTCATCCAAAGTCTTTAAAGCAGGGGTCTCAAACTGGCGGCCCTCCAGCTGTTGCAAAACTACAAGTCTCATCATTCCTCTGCCTGTGGGAGTCATGCTTGTAAGGCTTCATGTACACGGGACGTTTTTACAACCTCTCCTGAACGATTTACCTTGACAGATAGTAACCTATGTTTAAAACATCCATTTTGCCGAGTTTGCGCTTAGAATCGTTTTTAAAAAAAATGTTTTTAATTTTTTTTCAAAATAGCCAAAAATGAAAAACTCCTGTAAACGAAACGCGGCTAGGCGCGAGTTACTGCGTTTAGTCTTGTTTAGAAGCGTTTGGCACTTGAAATGCCTCTAAACTCAGCTTCTGTAACCATTTTCTTGCGTTCCAAAAAAAAGCCTCTAAACTCAACTGCCTAGAAACTACTATAAAACCACCCTGTGTACATGTACTGATAAGATAACAGAGGAGAGTTCAGGAGCAGTTGAAAAAAAAAATGCCCAACTGCTCCTAAACGTCCGTTTACAGCAGTGTACATGAGGCCTAACTGTCAGCTTTTCAATGCCTCATGGGACTTGTAGTTTCGCAACAGCTGGAGGGCCACCTGTTTGAGACCCCTGCTTTAAAGAATTGGTTCACCTTGGTTACATATTTCACCCATATTTATGGTGGAATGTGCAACATGCTCCAGTAGCTGCAGCCTCTCTCCCTTCCCCCTCTTAGAGACAGCGGGCGGGCATCATCTAACCAGGCCACGTCATTCATTCATTCATTCATTCACAATCCTCTGTGAATGGGAAACTAAGTCCCAACAGCCTTTGTGGCTGTCGGCTTGTAGTTTCAATGAACTACCATGGTGCTGTTGAGCGCTCTGGTAGTTAATTCTTCCTGTCAGTGTGTATCTGTCTGCCCGTACAAGGTACGACCCGACAGATACACTGAGAAGTCTGCAGGAGTCCTGCATGACACCCGCGATTGCAATGCTTTCCAGGCTCCAAGTAAAAAAATAAAAAATAAATGCACATTTTTTTTTACCTGCAAAAAAGGATGTGCATATATTATTATTCTTTTTTAAAGATGAACTTATTCTTTAATTACACCCATCATAAGAAGCCGATTGGTATTGCTGACTGTACCCTAATGAAAAGTTCCCTGGCTGTCAAGTTTATTGATACTCTGACCATTTGGCTGATGCTGAACACATATACAGATAAGGAATTCTAACTTTTCTCTGACTCATGCTTGTTCTCAGTCTGTTACATTTTATTCTCCACTGTGTGAAGCCTTCATTGTTACAAAGTAATAGGTTTGCATAAACCACATTTTATGGCTATAGGATTTGAATGATATGGTACAGCAGGTGTAGGCAACCTTTTGAGCACAGTGTGCCGAAAAATGTTTTCAAAGAAATTGAGCGTGCCAATTACCCCCCCCTGTACATCTGCCCAACCTCTGTACCCCTGCTATTCTGCCCAACCACTGTAACCCCCTCCCCTGCTTATCTGTCCCACCAATGCACCTCCTTTCACATCTGCCCCATCGCTGTACCCCCCTGGCCTTCTGTCCCACCGCTGAACCCTTTTCTCATCTGCCCCAGCACTGAACCCCCTGCTCATCTTCTTCATCACTGTACCCCCCCTGCTTTTCTGTCCCACCACTGTAACCCCCCTGCTCATCTGCCCCATCAATGTACCCCTTTTCTCATCTGCCCCACCACTGTATCCCCATGCTCTTCTGTCTCACTACTGAATCACCTTCTCTTCTGTCCTAACACTGAACCCATCTGCTCATCTGCCGCACCACTGTAACCCCCTTTCTCATCTGCCCCACCAATGTACCTCCATTTCACTTCTGTACCCCCCCTGCTCTTCTGCCTCACCTTTGTTTCCCATGCTCATCTGTCCCACCAATACACCTCTTTTCACATCTGCCCCACTGCTCTACTCCCCTCTTTTTCTGTCTCACCACTGAACTCCCTTTTCATCTGCTCCTGCACTGAGCCCCCCTGCTCATCTGTCCCATCACTATAACCCCTTTTCATTTGGCCCAACACTGAACCGTGACATGGACCATAGGGTGAGTACATGGATTGCAAACTGGCTACAAGGGCGAGTTCAGAGGGTGGTGATAAATGGGGAGTACTCGGAATGGTCAGGGGTGGGTAGTGGGGTTCCCCAGGGTTCTGCGCTGGGACCAATCCTATTTAATTTGTTCATAAACGACCTGGAGGATGGGGTAAACAGTTCAATCTCTGTATCTGCAGAGGATACTAAGCTAAGCAGGGCAATAACATCTCAGCAGGATGTGGAAACCTTGCAAAAAGATCTGAACAAATTAATGGGGTGAGCAACTACCTGGCAAATGAGGTTCAATGTAGAAAAATGTAAAATAATGCATTTAGATGGCAAAAATATGAATGCAATCTATACACGGGGGGGGGGGGGGGGGGGGGGGTTGGGGGAGAACCTCTGGGGGAATCTAGGATGGAAAAGGACCTGGAGGTCCAAGTGTCCTACCTGTGAACCCCTCCTGCTCATTTTCCCCACCGCTGTACCCTCTTCTCATCTATGATATGCAGAGTGGTGAAAGGAAGCAGAGATGAGACACATCTACCTGTCCTAGCACACTCATCCTGCTGATCCACCTCTCGCATCCAGCCCACGTGCTTGTATGTGATGTCACATACAAGCATCTGGAATGGATGCGCAATGATGAGCTCAGGTCAGGAGAAATTTTCTGAAAGCAGTGGGCCTGTGTGCAAGATCATAAGTTGGACCCCCGCAGCTGAGAAAAAGCGTGGCGCTCTGCGTCACAGGAAAAGTTGGGTGTGATTTTCATTGTGCTAAATACTGGCTGTGGCTTAAAGGGACACAGAGTGCAGGGGTTCAGTAGTAAGTGACACAAAGGTTCAGAAATAATTTCAACAAAGTTCCCAGAAGCTCAACAGTAATTCCACAAACTGTCACCTGGTTTTCTCAATCACAATGAAATCCCTTCTTTCTGAGATTGGTAGTGGCAATCAAGAGAGTCATCTTCCTCCAGATGGTGGGTGGGGCTTGCAGGACTGTGATTGGCTTTAGCAGTGGCCAATGACAGTCCTCCTCCTGTACACAGGGACCTCCCCCCTAGCAGAACTGCACCCAATCTCTTCCCCATCACAAAATCTGACGATCGCAGCTACAGACAAGTTAGAGAACTAATCAATGTTTGCCATCTGTTACAATGTGTGGGGGCGCAGTGCCTCCACCTTAGTGCAGATGCGGTGTGGGGAATTCTGAAATTGGAATGCATTATTGTCTCATTGACTTCCCTGCGCTGCTCTGCTGATGGGGAGGGAGTCGAGTGCTGGCAAAAGAGGCTTTGAGTTCTACTTGCAGCACCAGTGCCGGGGGTTGCCTACCCTGTGATATGGTATAGAGTAGTTTGACTCACTACATGAGGCCAGCAGAGCCTCTAAACGAGAGGTCTTATAATGAGCGTTCTTTGCTCCCTTTACTTCATATCATGTACTATATACTTCCTGCTAGTTTCCAAAGTGCTGTGCAACAACAATTTCCTAAGAAATCACATAAACATTTCTAGAATATAAAAATAGTATCACTAATGACTATCATGACAAGAATAAAGAAGTCTTCTGTGGTGGGCCTTTCCTACTGACCTGCCAGATATGAAAGCAGAGCATCTTAATGAAATATCCTATAATGAGCATTCTTTGCTCTGTTTACTTTATATTATGTACTGTACTGCCTGCTACTTTGTAAAGTGCTACGCCACAATAAATTCACATGAACATTCTAGAATATGAAAATGGTATAACTAATGACTATAATGGCAAAAACATACCCTCTATGGTAGAGCTGCACGATTCTGGCTAAAATCAGAATCACAATTTTTTTGCTTAGAAAGATCACGATTCTCACGGCGTAACATCATCTTTCACATTAAAACAAAAAAATTGGGCTAACTTTACCGTTTTTTTTTTTTTTATTCATTGAAGTGTATTTTTTCCCCAAAAATTGCGTTTGAAAGACCACTGGGCAAATACAGTGTGACCTAAAATATTGCAGCAATTGACATTTTATTCCCTAGGGAAGGGGTCTCCAAACTACAGCTTTCCAGTTGTTCAGGAACTACAATTCCCATCATGCCTAGTCACGTCTATGAATGTCAAAGTTTTACAATGCCTCATGGGATGTGTAGTTCCGCAACAGCTGGAGGGCCGTAGTTTGGCGATCCCTGCCCTAGGGTCTCTGCTAAAATATATATGTTTGGGGGGTTCCAAGCAATTTTCTACCAAAAAATATTGATTTTAACTTTTAAAGGATCACTAAAGTTATTTATTTTTTTTAAATAACAAACATGTTATACTTACCTCCACTGTGCAGCTTGTTTTGCACAGAGTGGCCCCAAACCTGGTCTTCTGGGGTCCCTCGGCGGCTGTCTCGGCTCCCCCCCCCCCCCCCGCAAGGACTCAACACTTTCATGCGAGCTCCCTCGCATGGTGTTGAGTGCTTGCGGGCGCGCTCTCGTGATACAGTATGGCTATGGCCGCCGGCTGTATCACTCGGTCCCGCCCCCAGCGCGCCGCATCATTGGATGTGATTGACAGCAGCGCGAGCCAATGGCTGCGCTGCTTTCAATCCATCCACTCTAGCCAATCAACGACCAGGCTGAGCAGCGAAGAGGATGTCAGGGGTGAGCGCAGGACTTTCGAGGGGTCAGGTAAGTAAAACGGGGGGGCTGGGGGGGCCGGTATTGTCAGATTTTTTTTCACCTTAATGCATAGAATGCATTAAGGTGAAAAAACTTTTACCTTTACAACCCTTTTAAGAAACAAGTGTCAGAAAAAGATTTATATAAAAACTTGGCAGACTGCCTGGATTTTTTCTTTACACACAGAAGTTTATCCCTTTGATCTAAGAAGAGTTAGTTACAATGTTTCATGTTAAAAACTTGGCAGACTGCCCAGATGTTTTATTTTGACAGCCCAGTGGTGGTTTCCTTACAATAAGGCGTGAGCAGCCAGCTTGATCCCAAACTCATATTTCTAAACGATAAAGGATAAAGGAGTCATACACATGGATGTTTCTAGGCGGTTTGTTATGCCCAGCATAAATTTTCTGGTGCTTGGACCCAGGGAGCCACAGGAACCATGTACAATTGAATGGCTGTATGCATAATGCCATTCAAGAAAATGCAGATGCAAGGAATTGTCGTTTACAAGAGTAAAGCCGTGTACAGGCAATAACTTGTAAGACAGGCTGTACACAGCCCCTGTGGCTCCCTAGGCATGTGAATGCTCCGGTAATTTTACCCACTTGATATAAAAATACCTAGAAAGGTTAATTTGCATAAATCCTATTTATGTTCTGAGGACAACTCAAAAGATTCAATTCTTCCCTTATTTTACCCCTCGTTCACACCGATGCAGTTTGTCATGCCATGTGACAGTTCCAAGTCGCACCCCATTGCTAGCAATGGAACAGTTCCAATTGCCGCGACTCATACCTCAGCGACTTTGAAAAAGGTTCCAGCACTACTTTTTTTCTGATTTCACTGCGACTTGCATAGACTTCTGTTATATGAAGTAGCAAACTGCAATGAAATCGGGTACAATTTGCACTGATCTGCAGCTTCCAAATTGCGCACAAGTAGTGCGATTTCAAAGCCACACTGGTATGAACCAGGGCTTAGGGAAAAACTTTTCTGCCGTGCTACTGCATGCACAATAATGCACATCATTCCATTTGTTAATGGGTGCTGCGATAAAGCAGCTCATGCATTTTGCATGGGCTTCCAATGCACCTGAAACCTGATCTGACCCTCTTTTCCCAGTGCAGCCCACCACAATGTATAATAGTCGGTTAATGTTGCCTACTATTCAGTTCTGTTCCCTGTATCGGGGTGCCATTCAGATAGATTAATAACACTAATGCAAGCAAGCTGCAGTACTGTGCAAAGCAGGTAAAAGCAGATCTTCACTCCCAAAAAAATGACCTCCCTGCACTTCTGGTTCTCTCCATAAAGTA
The DNA here is from genome assembly GCF_042186555.1 of Aquarana catesbeiana. Taxonomy (NCBI): domain Eukaryota; kingdom Metazoa; phylum Chordata; class Amphibia; order Anura; family Ranidae; genus Aquarana; species Aquarana catesbeiana. The sequence continues at coordinate 260,893,875 of NC_133326.1, forward strand.
AAAAAAGTCTCCTGCTTACCTTTTTGTTTTCTTCTCCTCCCCTCTTTCCCACAACCATTCTTGCCCAAGTATCACATACCCCACAAGGCTGCAGGAGTGGTGGCACACATGGCCAGACCTTGCACACCTCATTACAAGAACCAGGAAAAGACAGCTGGTTTCTGATGACATTATAGAAGATAGCGATGCAGGACCTGAAGTGTGGCAGCGAAACAGTGGATTGCAGAAGGGCAATACTGAATTTGCTAGGCAGGCGTCTCTGTGAATCAAGGACAACCCAGCATATTAGATAAAGGGGTTAAAAAAAATAAAAATAGCTGGAAGAGCAAGGTTCCTCTTTGGAGTTGTATTAAAGTCAACATTTCTTTTTTCCCCAAATCCGATAAGGATAACAAAACTCACATGCATTTTATTTTTATTTTTTTTAGCAATTTCCTCCTCGGAGCTTCCTTCTTCTATTGTCCCCTGGCCAGGTTGTTATAGTCCCATCTTCTCTGCGCTCTCTGTATGACTGAAGATTTCTTGCTTTGATAGTCATAGGTTGTATTCTTCATGTAACGATAAGGAATCATTACATAAAGTATAATGATGTCTTACAAACCAAGCCATGAGGTGTGGAAGCAAATTCTGGAAGATCAAGGTCAGTAAGGGGAGCCTGAGCCCAAACCAAACAGGGTTAAGGTGGACATGCACATACAAGCGATACTAAAGTCTTATTTAAAAAAACAAAAAAAAAAAAACAAATATGTTATACTTACCTGTTCTGTGCAGTGGATTTGCACAGAGCAGACCAATTCCTCCTCTTCTTGGGTCTCTCTTCGGCGCTCCTGGCCCCTCCCTCCTGTTGAGTGCCCCCACAGCAAGCAGCTTGCTGTGGAGGCACCCAAGCCAAGCTGCAGCTCTGTGTATCCATTCAGACACTGAGCCGTGGTTTGGCCCCACCCCCTCTCTCCTCACTGGCTAACTGACTGATTGACAGCAGCTGGAGCCAATGGCACGGCTGGTGTGTTTCAGCCAATCAGGAGGCAGAGTCCCGGACAGCCAAAGCAATGGTAGACATCACTGGATCAAAATGGAGCTCAGGTAAGTATTAGGAGGTGCTGCGGGGGGGGGGGGGGGGGCTGCTGCACACAGAAGAGTTTTTATCTTAATGCATAGAATGCATTAAGATAAAAAAAGTCTGCCTTTACAACCACTTTAACTCAAGCTAACCCTTGAGATGTTGTCTTCTGTTATTCCATTGGGAATCAAAAACACAAACAAGTAAAAATTGAAAAGATTGGGGGGGGGGGGGGGTATTATTTTCATAGCCAAGAAATGTGCAACTCAAAGGGTTAGTTCATTTTTACCAAAAAACTGCCTATGCATGTAAGGGGCGCCTGTAGACAAGAAAAAAAAAAAAAAAACTGTACAGCTTTGACTATGGTTAAATAGTGCCGTTGGTAAAGGTAGAGGCCATTTATGTACCTCCAGAAACCTGGCCAAAAAACTCCCAGAGATAGTATCATCCTGTCCTGCCTTGTGGCTCATTCCCAGCTGTTACTGCTCACCTCCACATCACAGGAATGAGCTTTCAAACCCCAGAACAGGCGGTCCACTATCTTCTCTGCCATAGCATCGCTGATCTCAGAGCTACTGTGACAGAGGAAGTTCTAATTTATGAGGTTTGAATTAGCTGGGAGTGTCTTGGCAACACCCTAGGAACAAGGAAGGACAGAACAATGCCATCTCTGGGAGTTTTCCAGCCTCCGGAGGTAAATAATGGCCTATAGCATGGGCATTATTCAACTTTAGCCAAAGCTGCAGAGTTTGTTTTTACAAGTGCACAGGTAGTTCTTAGTATAGGTGAACTAACCCTTTTAGGTGGATTCAAAGCAAATGTGTGTAGTTTGGATGGAATTGGAATGACTTAGACACTATCATTTCTGAATGGTTGTGTGTGTCCACGCTAGGGGGATTTTTTTTTCTTAATCAGAATACCATAAAGGGCCCTTTCACACAGCCGCCTTCTGTTTCGATCAGCAAGTCTGCTGAGCCCTCACTGATCAGAGTAGGCTTATGACAGGCCTGTGTCCACTCAGTTTATGCAGAGCAGACACAGACAGACCCTACTTTGCTCTATGAACGGCTGGGAGTAAATGGACACATCTGTCTGTTTACACCTGGCTGCTTCCGATCCGGTCCGCCCAAACACAAGATGATGCAGTCCGTCTCCATTTTTTTAGTGGTGGTCTTGATCAGACTCTGAGTTATAAACAAACCCGGGTATAAACAGACACAAGTCTTCACCCGCCGGTCCACAGACTTTCCGATTGGATCACCCATGTGAAAGGGCCCCAACTCACGTGCATTTTATGCTTTTTAAATTTCCCCCTCAAAGCTTCCTTCGATACCACTGACCATGCTGCTATATTCCTGTTCTCTCTGTGATTCCTAGACCTATGGAGTCCTATAAGTCTGCAATGTGCACACACCTGCTCTGTACTACAACTCTATATTATTCTGCTCTTCAGAATGCCACACATAGGCAATGCAAGAGGGGCACAGAACTGCTGTGGAGGAGAGGTATGGCGTTTGCGGTGCTTTGATAAGCTGCATGTAGAGTTGTAGCGCAGAGCAGGTGTGCGCACATCGCAGAAATTCACACAAGGCTCCATTGAGAAGCTCTGAGGAAAAAAAAAAAAAATTATATATATATATAAATGCATTATGTTATTTTTATTTGATTTAGCAAAATAACTTTAATTCCACTTTAAAGCTGGCCATAGATAGATCACAATTCGCCCAGTTTAACAGGGATCAATTCTGAACCCTCCATGGCTGCTCCTGTTCAGTTCTTGAACACCTTGTTGGAAAGTTTTGCTTCGATCAGTGCTGATCAGTGTATTCTGACTGTAGAGGAGTCCCACTGTCAGAATACAATAACACAGCAGGGAGGATTCCTCTATTCACCTCCAATGTGTGGGAATCGGGGCAGTTTTTTTACACAGCCTGCTGGCTGAAAAAAACCTCCAAAAAACGAATCAGCGTATGGGCAGCATTATGCCTAGTACACATGATCAGAGAACTGGACGAAAAATACAGCTTTCAAAGTGACTGTACGAAAATCTGATCATTAGTACACAGCTTTTGAAAGCCAATCAAGACAGGTCATGCGAAATTATCCGAAGGGACAAACATGAAAAATGTTCTTGTACGATAACAGAACGAACGATTGATTTTTCATTTAATCAGTAAAGCAGGGATGTCAAACACACATTCATCGCAGGCCATATAAACAGTGTGGTTGCCCTCAAAGGGCCAGTTGTATATGGGGTACACTACAGAGTGCAGGGTTCAGGAGTGTGCTATGTGCAGAGTGCAAAGTTTAGGAATACGCCATGTACAGAGTTCAGGGGTGCGCCATGCACTGAACGCAGGGTTCAGGGGTGTGCCGTGTACAGATTGCAGAGTTCAGGAATAGGCTATGTACAGAGTGTAAAGTTTAGGGGTGCACCAAGTACAGAGTTCAGGGGTGCGCTACTTACAGACTGCAAAGTTTAGGGGTGCGCTAAGTGCAGAGTTCAGGGGTGTGCTATGTACAGAATGTAGAGTTCAGGAGTGTGCTATGAGCAGAGTTCAAGAATATGCCATGTACAGAGTTTAGGGGTGCGCTAGGTACAGAGTGCAGAGTTTAGGGGTGCGCCAGGTACAGAGTGCAGAGTTCAGGGGTGCGCCAGGTGCAGAGTTTAGGGGTCAGTGTGCTGTGTACAGATTGTAGAGTTCAGGAATAGGCTATGTAGAGAGTGTAAAGTTTAGGGGTGCACTAAGTACAGAGTGAGGAGTTCAGGGGTGCACTACTTACAGACTGCAAAGTTAAGGAGTGCACTAAGTGCAGAGTTCAGGGGTGTGCAAAGTGCAAAGTTCAGGAATAGGTTATGTACAGAGTGTAGATTTTAGGGGTGCACTAAGTGCAGAGTTTAGGGGTGCGCTGGGTAGAGTGCAGAGTTTAGGGGTGCGCTGGGTACAGAGTGCAGAGTTTAGGGGTGCGTGAGGTACAGAGTGAGCAAACTAAACCCCAAACCTTCTTTGCATCTCTCTCTGTCCTACCTGGCCTACCTCTAGTACCTCCCTGTGTAGGCAGTGTGCCTTGCAGGGAGATGGTTCTCTCACTCTGGAGATCTGCGTGTGCAAGGATTGTTAGAGCAAAGGGTGGAAAGCCAGAGGTGGTGGCAGAGGAGTTCCACCTGCAAAACTGGGTGCAAGGGCCACATAGCAAGGCCTGGAGGGCCGGATTCGGCCCATGGGTCTCGTATTCGACATATGTGCAGTAAAGTATTCGTCTGCAAAAAAAAAAAAAATCGGAAGACCAAGACCACACGTGCTTAGAAATTAAAGAATACATTACAATACAACACATTACTTCACTTCTGAAGCTGTATTGTGTCCTAGGGGAATTTGTGTAACTTTAGTAACCTATTGGTTTTCGATATGAGACTAGCATGCAAAGAAAAAAGTAGACAATCATTCATGTGATATTCTTATTGGGTGTACGAGGCTTTAGTCCCGCAGCCTGTGATGACCAGGACTAATAAAGTGGCCAATCCCCCTAGTGCAGACACCTGAGAGAGGGTCTAACCCATCCACTCTACATTCACTTTAAAGTCTCTCTACCATTCCTAGACTATAAAAGAATACCATTAAGGACTAGGAAGGTAAGCAATGTTCATCACACAGCCCTGATCTCAGAAATATTTGGCTTCCTAAGAATATTCATGAAAGTACAGCCAACAAAACAAGCGTGCAGACCAAAGCCAGGAGTTTGTGTGACAACAGGTGCCTGCCTTGGTGCTAGCCCGTCCTCTCCCCTTGGTTACCTGAGTGTCCTCGGTAGGGAGGTGCCATCCTCCTGGGATCCTTCTTGCCCGCCTCCCCTGGCCCTCCTATCATCCTGGGCACTAGGAAGCACAGGCACAGTGCCAGGGACACTGCCAGGAGGATGTGCTGGGAGCTAGAGAGCACCATCCCGCCCGTCCTCTGTCCCGCACACACTGATCGCCGCCGCGGGGTGTGTCCCACACTTCACTCTCCAGCTGATTGGCTGGCCCCGGGAGTGACGTGTCTATACAGGAGACATGTATGTACCCTGGAAGTCATCATACAGAACAGGCCTAGGTGGTCCGAATAACATGACAGCAACACAGGGGTCCCCCCACCCACACAGACATTCTAGTGCAGGATGGCAGGATCGGAAAGGATAGCATTGCAGTGTAATATACTAGATAGGAGCCAACCAATCAGTTCTATCTTGCGTTTCACGTTGGAACGCAAACATCCTCTTCCCGTGTCGCAGACTCTGGTTTCCATGGTAACCGTCGCCGCTTCCTGCTGCTGCTGCTGCTTTGTGACCCCCGTGATCAGATCAGATCAGATCGGGCGGTATTAACTAGGTAAGTGCACACCTGTGATCGAGCTCCCAAAGGGGTCGTTTTAGCAAAGGCCCTGATCATAAGGAGTCCAGTCTCTAGGGTGGGTTGTCTTTACCAATAAGCCTGCCTTATGTTGCAATGCAAAAGTCAAATGGTTACACATCTGAATTGTAAACAACTTTAAGAGAACCAGTCGTGACCGGAGTGCAAAAAATCGGAATATTCAGTGTTAAAAATTGCACTGACATGCAAGATCTGATACCTCCACACCGACTTAGCGTTAAGGCCCGTAGACACGATACGAAAACTCGGAAGTAAAATTTCATCCGGCGAACGATCTGCCGAATTTCGGATCGTTAGTACGGTGCTTTCGACAGCCGATTCCAATTTTTCGTCTGACAAAAGCTGGATGTGCAGACTATAACATTTTTGTCGGAAGTGAACTCTACGTTTGATTTTCATTAATCAGTACGATTTTCGTCTGAAAAAAAATCATAAAAGCAAGACTACGCATGCTCAGAAATGTAAGAACACATACAAAACTATTCAACACATTACTTCACTTCTGACGGTTTCTGTCGTACAGGAATTTTCATATTGTGAGTAACCTCTTCACTTTCGACATGAGACTAGCATGCAGCAAAAAACAGACGAACGGTTGTCCAAAAATCTCATTGTGTGTACTAAGGATGAGCTCAGGCGTGTTCGCACAGCCCACGTGCAGAGCCCACCAGGAAGTCAGCACTGCGCTGCGCCAATCACAGGCATTGAGACATCGTACTAATGCGCAGCTGCAGAGACTGGGAAATGTCTCACTGTCTGTGATTAGCGCAGCGCAGTGCCAACTTCCTGGCGGGCTCTGCATGTGCGCTCTGTGAACACGCCTGAGCTCATCCTTAGTGTGTACGAGGCATTACTCATTTAAATGCGGGTTCACATTTGTGCATGCAAAAATCAAGCAGTTTCCCACAACAGCAGCACATCCCTTTTGCAAGCGTGCAAAAGTGCCATTAATTCTTATTGACAGTGCAATGCATCCTGCTAACGTGCTTGTGAAAACGCATGGTGGCAAAGTTCCATGCGTTTTGGCGTGGCGCGTTTAATAAAAAAAGGGCCATGGATGTCTTTTGTGCAAATTTTGCACATAGGGCAGCTCGGTGGAATGAAAGGGCTAACCCAAAACTCAACCCACAAAAACTCATCCACTGTCACACCTGCATAGGTGCAAATGGAACCTTATGCCGCGTACACACGAGCGGACTTTACGGCAGACTTTGTCCTGCGGACTTTTCAACAGACTTTACAATGGACTTTCCGAATGAACGCATTTACCTACACACGATCAACCAAAGTCCGACTCGAGTCCGTCAAAAAGATTTGAAACATGTTTCATTTCTAGGTCCGTCGAACTTTTGGGGAAAAAAGTCAGCTGGAGCCCACACACGATCGAATTGTCTGACGGACTCCGGTTCCCCAGACCAAGTATGCCATAAAGTCTGGTCTTGTGTACACGGCATTAGGCTTACAAAGTTGAACTCCAGTAAGGATAAAAAAAAAAAATGATCTTTGCAGTGGGGCTTTCACTGCACTGCAAGGGTTAAAGTCTCATTTCCCTTATCGTCTTTCAGGACAGCACTTGAGAGAGTGACTCCTCCCCTTGCCAACAGGAAACACCTCTTCCACCAAACTTTAAAAGGAGGCTCCTTTCCACACATTGTCAGTTTTTGTGTTTCCTCCGGAGGGAACACTTCGTGGGGAAGTCAGGGCTCTCAGGTGCTGTCCTGGGAGCTCAGGTTTCCTGGTTTTTTTCATCAAACACTTTTTACCTCATGAGAGCTGTTCCTCCCATTCCACAGCTGAGGTGAAGTGCTGCTGGCTGGGCTCCCTCTCCCTCTTCATATGGGCTCAGGGTGAGTCCGACTGTCGTGGGCATCGCTCCTAGGCGGCGGCAAGACAGGCGGTGGCCGTTTACTATATTTTTTTCTCAGGTCCACCGCCTGTTGCTCATTGCACCGCCGCCATATTGGGGATGGCAGCGGGGCTCCATCCGCCGGAAGTGAGGCATCAGGAGGGGGCGGCGCCCACGGAACAGGCGTGCGGCGTCATTTCCGCCGGAAATCGCAGAGGGAAAGGGGAGGAACGGGGCTGGTGCTTATTTAGCGGTTCTGGTCCGGCGCACTGGCGCTATTGGAGTCCGGAACCGGCGTTTAGCCACACAAACACAGCAAGCGCTCCTCGATGGAATCGATGGCGGCAGCAAGTGGGACAGGCACAGGCACCAGCAAGGCCCAGGTAAGGTGCAGTTGTATACTGTCTTCCCTGTACTGTGGGGTCTCTCTCTCTCTATCTCCCCCCCCCCCGGTGGCAGGGGCCTGTCTGGGCACATAAAGCAGTTAGCTCTTACTGTGCACCTGTGGTGAGCATCCTTGGGTATAGGACAGGTTGTCTCACTGGGATGGTTTCTTCTTTTGTCTCATGGCAGGCCAAGAGCTCTGATCCAGTGGCAAAAAGAAAATGTCCTTCATGTAAATCCAAGCTACCTGAAGGATGGAAGAAGACGTTATGTCAAGCTTGTATTGATTTGCTAGTTAAAGAAGAAGCTTCTTCCGCTTGCAGCGACTTGATTGCATCAGTTAAAAAGGAACTTGATGCGACTATTCAATCATTTCGCTCTTCCCTAGCAAACCCATCCCTGAGTCAGCCTACTACCTCACAGTCCTCCCAAGGCTCACTTATAGTCCCGGTGATGGAGACTGAGGCATCTCCTACCCCAGAGGGACATTCCCCCTCTCAATCTGAGGATTCTGACGAGGGTGAGGAAGGAGAAAATTTACCTTCAAGATTTAAATTGTCTTTAGAACAGGTAGATGGCCTGTTAAAAGCAATCTATACCACACTGGGTCTGGAGGAGGAAAGAAAGGAGTTATCTCTGCATGATAAAATGTATGCAGGGCTTAGCGAGCATAAAAATCGCAATTTCCCAGTACACTCTGTTATTTCTGAAGCTATTAAGAAAGAGTGGGCAGAGCCAGAGAGAAAGCCTTTCTTTCCCAAAGCCTTAAAAAGGCGTTTCCCTTTTGATGAAGATCCAGCGGCGGTTTGGAACAAAAACCCCAAACTAGATGCCGCGTTTTCCCAGGTCTCGAGGTCTACAGATTTGGCATTCGAGGACATGGGGGTGTTGAGAGATCCCATGGATAAAAGGATGGACCAGCTACTAAAGAGGGCTTGGCAATCCATCATGGGAAATCTTAAACCTACTATGGCAACTACAGTGGTATCCAGAAATATGGAGTTCTGGTTAGAGCAACTTAAGGCCCATATCTCAGCAGACTCACCAAAACAAGAAATTTTGGATTCATTTTCAACTCTGTCTGCCGCTGTCGCATTTATATCGGATGCTTCAGCGGAATCAATTAAAATGACAGCTAGATCTGCTGCCCTAGCCAACTCAGCCAGAAGGGCTCTGTGGTTGAAAACTTGGCCAGGGGATGCGGCATCCAAAAACAAGCTGTGTGGGATACCGTTCCTGGGTGACTTGCTTTTTGGACCTGATTTAGATGCGGTTCTAGATAGAACTGCTGATAAAAAGAAGTCTTTTCCCATCAAAAAGAAAAAGCAGCCAGTTAAACGGTTTTTTCGTTCCCCAAGGGCTCAAGAACAAACCAAACCCCAGGAGAAAAGAAAAAATTGGGCATTGCAGAAGGGTAAAGGCAAAGGAAATGTCCTTTTCCATCCTCCTGCAGCCTCCGGTAAAGCACAATGACTTGTGCGTACCAGTGGGGGGAAGGCTTCAAAGTTTCCTTCCCCTTTGGGCCAGCATGACAGAAAGTCTATATATTTTGGACATGCTGTCCCAAGGTTACAGGATAGAGTTTTCGGATCGCCCGCCAGAAAGATTCTTTGTAACAAACCTACCAAGGGATCTAACAAAGGCTCTGGCCATGAAGAACCTTTTAAAGGATCTGAGGCACCAGAGGGTAGTGATACCAGTATCCCCAGAAGAACAGGGTCAGGGTTTCTATTCACACATCTTTCTGATAAGAAAACCATCCGGAAACTTCCGTCTTATCCTCAACCTAAAACCCCTGAACAAGTCAGTCCTATACAAAAAGTTTTGTATGGACTCAATTTTCACGGTCAGAAACATTCTGACAAAAGATTGTTTTATGGCATCAATCGATCTGAGGGATGCTTACCTTCATATTCCTGTAGCACCTCAGTCCCAGAAGTTCCTGAGGTTTGCGGTGAATATGGGCAAGGAGATTATACATCTTCAGTTCAGGGCCCTTCCCTTCGGCCTGTCGTCAGCTCCTCGTATTTTTACGAAGATAATGGCGGAAGCTCTCGCCCCTCTTCGACTCCAGGGGATTGCGGTAATTCCATATCTGGACGACCTCCTCTTTTTTGCCCCATCCAGGGAAAAGTTGCAGGAGGATTTGAACAAATCCCGCAGTCATTTGGAGTCACTAGGGTGGATAGTGAATGTTCAAAAATCAAATTTCATCCCAGCTCAGCAAGTACTGTTTCTGGGTTATTTGATAGATTCAGTGGAGCAAAAGATTTTTCTCCCAGAAGAGAAAAAGATCAAGGTCCAAAGGGTAATAACGGCACTACAAACAAATCAACTGATTTCAGTCCGAAAGGTTATGTCGGCTCTGGGGACATTAACCTCTTCAATGCCAGCCATCCAATGGGCAAGGCTGCATTTCAGGACTCTCCAGAGGTTCCTTCTAAGGACATGGAACCACAGGACGGAGAGTTTGGATACAAAAGTAAAGATTCCCACCAGAGTCAAACGTTCACTTTGGTGGTGGAAAAGTCAGGTGGTACTGCAAAGAGGTCTTCTTTGGTCTTTTCCGACCGGGAAAGTGATCACAACAGACGCCAGTTTGCAGGGATGGGGGGCCCACATGGGTCAAGCCTTAGCGCAGGGAACATGGTCCCAGTTCGAGGCCCAAAGATCCTCAAATTGGAGAGAGCTGAAGGCAGTTGCCCTAGCATTAGCTTTCTTCTCTCAAAACCTCATAGGTTGCCATGTCCAGATTTTGTCGGACAATGCCACGGCCATAGCCTACCTGAACAAACAGGGAGGCACAAGAAGCAGGGCCCTTCACTTACTGTCAGTAGAGATTCTGGAGTGGGCGGAGAACCACTTACTATCTCTATCCGCAGTCCATCTAAAAGGCACATTGAACGAAGTAGCGGATTATCTGAGCCGACAAAAAGTTCAGGAATCAGAGTGGAGTCTGAACAGGAAGGTGTTTGCATTAATCACCAGTGTTTGGGGCCTTCCGCAGGTAGATCTGTTTGCTTCAAAACAAAACACGCAGCTCCCGAATTTTTTCTCCCTTCAGAGAGACATTTGCTCTCAGGGGATAGATGCTCTGGCACATCCGTGGGATTTTCACCTGGGGTATGCTTTTCCTCCATTTCGATTAATCCCTCTAGTGTTGAGGAAAATACTGAAAGAGAGAGTATCAATCATTTTGATTACTCCATATTGGCCAAAGAGAGCTTGGTTTTCCACGATTCTGCAGTTGGCAATCAAACCATGTTGGCATCTCCCGCTCAGTCAGGATCTGTTGATTCAGGGGCCAGTGCTTCATCCAGGGGTAGACAGGTTAAAGCTCACTGCCTGGTATCTGAGGAGCAATTAATGAGAAGCAAAGGCTTTTCAGAAAGTTTAACTGCTACGTTGCTTTCCAGTAGGAAAAAGGTAACCAGGGATATTTACGCCAAAGTATGGAAAGTATATGTTTCTTTCTGTCATTCCGAACATAGGGGGGTTAAAGACCTAGTTTCAGTGCTGGAATTTTTGCAAAAGGGTGCAGACAAGAATCTGGCGGTCAGCACTCTTAAGGTGCAGGTGGCTGCCTTGGGAGTTTATCTGGAGAGATCCTTATCTTCAGAAACTCTGATCATGAGATTTTTCAAAGCACTTTCCAGGTCGAGACCGGTACCGGTGAAGCATTTCCCAAATTGGGATCTCTCGGTGGTTCTGCAGGCTCTGGCAAAAGAACCATTTGAGCCTTTACAGGCCATATCCCTAAAGAATTTAACTTTGAAGACTATTTTTCTGGTCGCAATTACTTCAGCAAGAAGGATTAGTGAACTGCACGCCCTATCAGTAAAAGAGCCTTTTTTGTCAGTTTTTCCTGATAGAGTTGTCCTTAAAGTAGATCCGGGGTTTTTGCCAAAAGTGGCAAGCTTTAGTAACAGGTCTCAAGAGATTACTCTACCAACCTTTTCTGCTAACCCTTCGGGTGCAAAGGAAGAGCAGTTTCACAATTTAGACGTAAGACGTATCCTATTACAGTATTTGGAAGTAACAGGAGGGTTTAGAGTTTCAGATTCATTATTTGTTCTTTTCTCTGGAAACAAGAAAGGCCAACAAGCATCAAAAGCATCATTGGCTAGATGGCTTAAGACAGCTATTTCTGTAGCCTATTCTCAAATGGGTTTATCTTCCCCGCTGGGAATTAGGGCTCATTCAACAAGAGCCCAGGCCACTACATGGGCAGAAAGAGCTGGTGCCACCCCAGATCAGATTTGTAAGGCGGCTACGTGGTCAAGCTACTTAACGTTTGTCCGTCATTACAGACTGGATCTCCTATCAGCAGGTGATCAGGCTTTTGGCAGAAAGGTTCTGCAGGCTGTGGTCCCTCCCTAGGGGGGTAAGTCTCTATTATCCTCTCAAGTGCTGTCCTGAAAGACGATAAGGGAAAATTCAAGTTAGACTTACCGGTAACTTGTTTTCCTTGAGTCTTTCAGGACAGCAGCATCCCGCCCTATTGTTTTTTCATATATATACTGTGACTAATCATATCTCGATTATGTGTTCCAGTTTGGGGCCGGAGGTTCTCTACTACTACTGACAATGTGTGGAAAGGAGCCTCCTTTTAAAGTTTGGTGGAAGAGGTGTTTCCTGTTGGCAAGGGGAGGAGTCACTCTCTCAAGTGCTGTCCTGAAAGACTCAAGGAAAACAAGTTACCGGTAAGTCTAACTTGAATTTTTGTCTGGGGGGACAGAAAAAGTAACTATACTTCTATTTCTTGCTTCTCCAGCAGTCTGTCTTTAGTGCTCCAGGCTGTGTGTGGGCCCTCGACTTGTGTACAATGCACGATCACTGGCCCTGCATTGTACAGGATGGAGTCAGAGTGTCTGTGCATTTAACCCCTGCAAGTTCATTCATTTTTTGGAGTTTAGCTTTAAAAGAGAAGTATAGAGTTTTTTTTTTAAGAATCATACTTACCTAGGTGGATGCAGCATCGGTCCCCCTGCCGACTCTAACAGTGAGGCTAGGTTTACATATATGCGATGCGGGAACCAGCGCAATTCGTGTGCGGGTTCCCGCATCGCATTTCTCTTGCAATCAGTTCACACTGCCCTCTGCGAACCGCTGCGGTTGTCAGTACAATGTTAATGACACCCCCAGATCAATTCACAGATCGCAGTGCAAACTGTGAAATGGTGCAGAACCCCAATGCAATCCGATTCCAGTGCGGACCAAAAAAGGGTCCCGCACCATCCTGGTCCGAATGCGATACAAGTTCAGCCATACAATCTGTATGGCTGAATTCGCATCGCACAGACATCACATGTTCTCTGCACAGAAATGCAATGCGAATCACATGCGATGTCTGACATTGCAATAATGTGAACCCAGCCTGAAAACTGAGCAATCAAACCCTCCCAATCGCTCATTTCTCAGAACTCCCTGAGCAGAGAGCTGGTGACTATCAGCCACCGCTGTCTGTTCTGCTTCCCCTCACTCACTGGAGCACTGGGCTGGGGGGAGCAGCCGGCTCAGCCTCTCAGCAGCTCATTGAGCTGCTGAGCCAGGTGTCGGTCCAGGAATGTGAGCGGATCCCGACTTCAGTATCACAATGTTGCCTGAGTCTGAATCGGCTCTGGGACATCAGCTGACAGCGGGCTTCAGCCCGCTTTCTGCTGAAAACGGGTCACAGCAGTGCAAAATGAACTGCAATGAGCTTTGGCTGTACTTCTCCTTTAAAGTACAACTAAAGGCAAAACTTTTTTTACATTTTGGACAAAATGGAGAGAGATTAGCACACTTGTCAGGTTTTTAGTGGTACCCCTGCCCCCTTTTTGGAGATTCACCCTCTTTACTTGTCCTGTTTACCATTATCATCAAAAGTGAAAGTAAGCGAAAATCCCAAATTTTGGGCTGTCCCCAGAACAGTAATAGAGAGGATACTAGTTCTGGTGACCTGCGGAGCTCCAATGGATTCTCTTAAATTGCAGGGATTTCCTCTCACTTCCTGTTTTGGGTATGGGACAGGAAGTGATCGTAAATCTCCCGGATTTACTCCCGGAGTTCTAAACGGAACACAGATGGCAAAAATAAAAAAAACATAACCCTCCCTTATTCTATCCAAAATGAAAAAAAAAGTTTTGCCTATAGTTCTACTTGTTTAAGCGGAGCAGAAATACTTACCAATCTTTTAGCAGTCTGATATCCCTTGCCAGTGCTCGCATCTTCTGCCTGTTTTTTTCTGATTGCCAGACTGCGGTCATCTTCACTGGCTGGTGTGAGATGATGTCAATGAGGCTTTGGTTCGGCTTCAGTGGGGCTTCAAGCGAGCTTTGCCATAGACTTCTATGGAGGCTTTGAAGACGCTATGAAGCACAACTAAAGCTACATGGGGTATAATTATTGAAGCGAAGCCGAAGAAAAGCAAAAGCAAGTGTAAACAGGACTGTAAGCTAACCATTTTATTTAGTGACAGGGCTTTGATTAATGTTCAGAGAGCTTTAACAAAGCGTTTCCGAAGCCTTATTTGGAAGCCAATGTAAACTAGCCCTTATGGTTAAATTTAGGTTTCTTATACTGCAGAAGACAGTGCATGCCTCTTATGAAATAAAGAGAGTGCCTACACGTAGTTTTTGAAAATGGGACTTTAGTTCCAGCTTAACACAAGGGTGAGGAAATATGTTTACTTATAAACATTAAGGGCTCATTTACACTTGGTTCGGCTTCAACACACATTAACGGCTACTTTACACTTGCTTCAAAACAAGGCTTCTCACAGGCTTTATTAAAGCTCTCTAAACGATAGTCAAAGCCCCTGTCACTAAATAAAATGGTTAGCTTACAGTCCTGTTTACACGTTGCTTTTGCTTTGCTTTTCTTCGGCTTCGCTTCAAAAGTGATACTCATGTCGCTTTAGTGGGGCTTCAAAATGTCTTTAAAGTCTCCATAGAAGTCTATGGCAAAGCCCCACCGAAACCTCATCGAAGCCCCACAAAGCCTCACCGAAGCCCCAACCAAGGCCCATCGAAGCCCCATCAAAGCTCCACCAAAGCCCCACCGAAGCCTCATCAAAGCACCCAGCAAAATAAAGGTGTAAACAGGACTGTAAGCTAACCATTTTATTAAGTGGAAGGGACATTATCACTTTGGTTCACCATTTCGTTCTTGACAACATGTTGCAATAACCCATTTTCAAAATTATAAGCTTGTGTTCCTTCATCTAACTATCTAACTTGGCAGCCTTTCTGTGTAGGCAGCACAGGCCCGCATACACATTTCCGACGTGTCAGACTTGAAAGCTGCAAATGCACAATTCCCATCGCATGCGTTCCTGTAGAAATGGCTGTGCATGTAAGTGGGTATTGAGGCGACCACCAGCTGGAACCATAAATAGTCAAAGCAAAAGAATGTCACCAGCACACCATAGATCTCCAAAGCTTTAATCAGCGATCACATTGTTACGGCAGATACCAGCGCTTCGGAGCCGCGCAGGACCCCTTTATCAGGCATGTGATTGCTATCTACTGTAACAATGTGATCGCTGATTAAAGCTTTGGACCCGTTCTGGAGATCCATGGTGTGCTGGTGACATTCTTTTGCTCACACTTTAAAGCTGATCTCCAGGTTTCCTGTTACTTTAAGTAGTTTGGACCAAGCTGGGCCAAACAAACTATTTAGGCTACTTTCACACTGAGGTGCTTTACAGGCGCTATAACGCTAAAAATAGCGCCTGTAAAGCACCTCTCCTGTCACCTCAGGCTTTCACACTGGAGCGGTGCGCTGGCAGGACGCTAAAAAAAGTCCTGCAAGCGGCATCTTTGAGGCGCTTTAGGGGGGGTGTATACACCCCTCCTAAAGTGTCCCCTGCCCTTTGAAATCAATGGGCAGCGCCGGAAAAGCGCCACTGCAGCGGCACTTTGCGGGTGCTTTTAACCCTTTTTCGGCAACTAGCGGGGGTTAAAAGCGCCCCGCTAATGGCTGAAAAGCGCAGCTAAAACGACGGTAAAGAAAAAAATAAATATAAAAAAATAATATAAAGTAAAAATAGCGGCGCTTTAGCGCTGACGCGCCCTCCCCCCGCACATAGGAGCAAATACTGACTACTGACACCAGTGAGTTTCACACCAGTTCAGGGAACTTTTCCCTAACAGGCACTACAAGAGATTTATTAAAAGTAATTAGGGAATGGATAGATATTAAATTTGTGAATTTTACATATCAGTTTAAAAATGAGACTTTTTGGATTTCTCAACAGTGATTAAGGTGCGCTATTAATATTTTTTTTTACCAAAATTTTGTAGATTTCAGAATGACTCTTGAGATAAAAGGAGTCGCGGCCTCTCCGCGAGGTCATACCCAGCCTTCATCAAAATCTCATCCTGCCAAGGTACATTGTTCTAGCTGTCCTTCTGTAATGTTAAGACCTGTGGAATTAGATTTGCTAATGTGTTATGCAAAACTGATATGGTAATAATGTGGCAAAGTGAGACGTGCATCAGTTTTCAGAGGAATGTAATGCAAATGTTATGTGAACACAGGTGTATATGTAAAGCGCTGCGTAAATCGGCGGCGCTATATAAGTACCTTAAATAATATTTATATCAGGTAAAGTGTTTGTCAGACACCCCCCCCCCCTCCAAAAAAAAAAAAAAAAAATAAGAATTTTATTGTGGAAGATCTTATTGGAATAAAATTGATCGAGCGTAGGTGTGCCCCCAATCTGAACCAAGATGTGCCCTCAACTTCCACCAACCTGTCTCTACTGGGTGTGGACGATTCAGAGCAATCCATCAAACCAGCTGAGCTCAGCTTTTTAATTTGTGTGCAGGGTTATCTACAGTATCTGCACTTGGAGGGAGGCACAGATTTTAAGATAGACGTGGAAGCTTAGGCTGTATCGGCATTTTGGATGGGCTTTAATATCAACCACAATCAATATTTTCTTTCAATAAGTACCTATTTATTTAAGAATAAACAGCATTCAAGTCCCATTATCATATAACATAATGCCGTAATCCTTCTGTTGTAGGAATATATGTGGACAATATTTACCACCTTGTATTGGGGCTGCCATTGTAGTGTTCACTAAAATAGTGCAATATTCTCAAGGAATGGCCTTTTTCATTCTTCCTAGTCACCAACACAGACATTTTTATCAATAAGATTGATAAAAATGATTTAAATGTCTGCTGGACACTTTATTGGGCCACCACTAGGATGTGTCCTTTCCTTAAAGTGATAGTAGTCAGCAGCATGGAACATTATCTTCAAGTACCATCGGGTCCATAAATATTGGGACATCGACACAATGCTAATCTTTTTGGCTCTATACACCACCACAATGGATTTGAAATTAAACGAACAAGATGTGCTTTAACTGCAGACTTTCAACTTTAATTTGAGGGTATTTACATCCAAATCAGGTGAACGGTGTAGGAATTACAACAGTTTGTATATGTGCCCCCCACTTTTTAAGGGACCAAAAGTAATGGGACAGATTAACAATCATCCCTCAAACTTTCACTTTTTAATACTTGGTTGCAAATCCTTTGCAGTCAATTACAGCCTGAAGTCTAGAACGCATAGACATCACCAGACGCTGGGTTTCATCCCTGGTGATGCTCTGCCAGGCCTCTACTGCAACTGTCTTCAGTTCCTGCTTGTTCTTGGGGCATTTTCCCTTCAGTTTTGTCTTCAGCAAGTGAAATGCATGCTTATTCGGATTCAGGTCAGGTGATTGACTTGGCCATTGCATAACATTCCACTTCTTTCCCTTAAAAAACTCTTTGGTTGCTTTCGCAGTATGCTTCGGGTCATTGTCCATCTGCACTGTGAAGCGCCGTCCAATGAGTTCTGAAGCATTTTGCTGAATATGAGCAGATAATATTGCCCGAAACACTTCAGAATTCATCCTGCTGCTTTTGTCAGCAGTCACATCATCAATAAATACAAGAGAACCAGTTCCATTGGCAGCCATACATGCCCACACCATGACACTACCACTACTATGCTTCACTGATGAGGTGGTATGCTTTGGATCCTGAGCAGTTCCTTTGCTTCTCCATACTCTTCTCTTCCCATCACTCTGGTACAAGTTGATCTTGGTCTCATCTGTCCATAGGATGTTGTTCCAGAACTGTGAAGGATTGTTGTTGGGCAAACTCTAATCTGGCCTTTCTGTTTTTGAGGCTCACCAATGGTTTACATCTTGTGGTGAACCCTCTGTATTCACTCTGGTGAAGTCTTCTCTTGATTGTTGACTTTGACACACATATGCCCCGTACACAGGGTCGGACTTTGTTCGGACATTCCGACAACAAAATCCTAGGATTTTTTCCGACGGATGTTGGCTCAAACTTGTCTTGCATACACACGGTCACACAAAGTTGTCGGAAAATCCGATCGTTCTAAACGCGGTGACGTAAAACACGACTATAAACGGGGCAGTGGCCAATAGCTTTCATCTCTTTATTTATTCTGAGCATGCGTGGCACTTTGTCCGTCGGATTTGTGTACACATGATCGGAATTTCCGACAATGGATTTTGTTGTCGGAAAATTTTATCTCCTGCTCTCCAACTTTGTGTGTCGGAAAATCCGATGGAAAATGTCTGATGGAGCCCACACACGGTCGGAATTTCGGACAACACGCTCCGATCGGACATTTTCCATCGGAAAATCCGACCGTGTGCACGGGGCAATACACCTACCTCCTGGAGAGTGTTCTTGATCTGGCCAACTGTTGCGTGTTCTTACACTGTTCCTACACCGTTCACCTTATTTGGATGTAAATACCCTCAAATTAAAGCTGAAAGTCTGCAGTAGCAAGCACATCTTGTTCATTTCATTTCAAATCCATTGTGGTGGTGTATAGAGACAAAAAGATTAGAATTGTGTCGATGTCCCAATATTTATGGACCTGACTGTATGGACCATTTTTGGGGATAAGAAAAATGAAGCAAATGGTGTAGTGATATAAACAAAAACCATTAGGAAGAGTAAAAGGAAAAAGAGGAGGAGAGAAAAAAAGATATGGAAGAAAAGGAAGAAGCCAGGTGAAGAGCCCTCCAGCGTGTCATAAGGGCATCCGTGAGCACAGTCAGAATTTCATAATGCAATTCTGAGATTGAGTTCTCTGACTGATTTACTAAAACTGGAGGGTGCAAAACCTGGTGCAGCTGTGCATGGAAGCCAATCAGCTTCTAACTTCATCTTGTTCAATTAACCTTTGACAAAAACATTGAAAGCTGATTGGTGCATGGCTGCACCAGATTTTGCACACTCCAGTTTTAGTAAATCAATACCACAGTCTCTTACATCCCAATTGTAAGTTAATAAGTAAGGACCAAATTTTAGACCCCTGAATCTTCAAATGGATAGAATGGGGCGTAGTGTCTATTCACTTTTTACACTTTTTGGGTGAATGGGTAGGGGTATGTACCCCATACTCATTCACATGGGGGGAGGGGTGGGATCTGAGGGCCCCCTTGTCAAAGAGGGGTTTCAAGATTACGAATAAGCCCCCCCGCCCGCAAACCCCCAGAACCATTGGCCAGGGTTGTGGGGAAAAGGGCCTGACCCCATCAACATGGGGACAAGGTGCTTTGGGGGAGGGGCAGAGCTCTGTCTGCCCCAAAGCACCCCCCTCCCAAGTTGAGGACATGTAGCCTGGTTTAGGGGAGGGGGGATTTTTTTTTTTTTGCCGGAGACCATTCGGAGATGCTCGGAGACACTTGGAGACACTCAGAAACACTCCATTCCCGAGTATCTCCGAGCGGTCTCTGAGTGTTTCCGAGTGTCTCCGGCGCCCCTGCACCTCTGGCCACATGCAGTACTGCATACACAAGCAGTGGCTGTGGAAAAGATTATCTGAGTTTCCTTTATTTCCTATGGGGAAACTTGCTTTGATATACAAGCGCTTTGGATTACAAGCATTCTTCTGGAACTAATTATGCTCGTATGTATAGTAATTTAAAGTCCATTTCCAGCCTTACTCTACCTGCCCCCAAGCCCCCCCCCCCCTCCCAGAAGCCACCCGGTGATGTCACAGGTCCTTCAATTTCTTCTTTAATGGTGGGCAGTGCTTACTGCAGCACAGAACACCTCCCATGTAACCACATATGATTGACATTGCGTGCTGCAGAATTTGTGCCCAGGTTAGTGTAATAATGAACCCCCAGGGGGTGTTTCCATGACTGAGCTAACAGGAAGTTGTTTTAGGTAATTACACATACATGACTTAAAAAAGAAGATAATACGGTTAGTATGATGTTGTTGGTTTATATTTTGTATGACAATAGAGTCCTTTAAAAACGACTTTTTTGGCTTTTTAAAAAAAAATCCAGAAGTGTGTACCCTGCAGTGTAATTCCTATGTTGTCTGTTAGGGCTGGTATATACAGTATGGCCTCTGAGTGCATGTATGAACTGACAGCAGTTCCTTGCTTTGTTGGTGGTGGGGTGAGAAGAAGTCATACCCAGCAAATGCGGCTTACTTTGGGGGTCCCCAAATGCTTCTTTTCAAAACACCAATATATAAATGCTTATTATAATTCAGCCTGAATCTTGTCCTCAGTGGGTAATCCTGTTTGACCTTTACGTAGATGCTGCTATCATATCCCAGGTTTGTTTCATATTGTCCAAGCTGAGCAGCACGCTTAACCAATGAAGAACAAAATAAGCACAAAGATCATTTCTACAAAGTAGTATTTCTTTTTTTTTTTTTTTTACAAATTAGGACTTTTAGGGTTTTCCTAAGTGAAATGCCTGGATTCTGTAAAATGTAATAAAGTAATTTTAGTGGCTGTGGATCTCCTGAAGTCACTTTGTCAGTTTGGCTAACCTGTTGAATATCTCTCTACTGGTGCAGGGCTGGCGATCACAGTCACAGGCTGCTGAAAGTCGACCACCTGAGTAAGTACATGGCATCATTGTGCAGATCAGGGTGGATATATATCAATGATTTTTTTTTTATTTAAATCTTTTTTTTTTTTTTTCAAATTTATTTTAATAAAATGCTTTTGAAGTAAAAATCTATCAAAAGATAGTTTTCTATTTAAGATACATTAATAATTTAGTTTATCCAGCATGAAATGCTTGAGGCTGTATATTCTGCAATATTTACATTTTTGGTAAACTCATTCAATGAATCCAAGCTCTGCAAGCTGAGATAACATGCACTGCATTGATGCATTCACACAATTTCACAGTAATCATGAGATAAAATAAAGTACCGAATATTCCTTTATCCCATTGTTTTGCAAATCTATGTACACTACAAACTGTATGATTAAATCGGTTCTGATATTGTTGTTTTACTAACCTGACAGCTTATTATTCTAAATAAGAAACCTTCATTTTGTTTGCAAATATTAAAGATTCTAACTACCAGCAAGAATAAGTCCTTACATTTAAAGAGCACCTGTCATGTCAGATCCATCATGGCAGCGCCGGTTAGCGGGCATCCACTCACCTGCTGTCGCCACGTCCCTCACCTTGTTGTGTCACTGCCGCATCACCAGCTGTCCCATTAAAGTGAATGGGACTGTTGGTGAGTCAACAGCGGGTCAGAGGAGGAGCTACTGCGGGACAGAGATGAGAGTTGCTCTTTAAAAATGATGATTTAAATCAAGTTGATTTAAATCAAGCCTTTTTACTAGTGATTTAAATCATTATTTAAATCGTGATTTAAATCAAATCCACCCTGGTGCAAATTAAATAAAACCTTTACACCGTTCAGTATTAGCAACAAAGAGGGGTTGCTAAAGGCAATTAGGATGTCCACTTTGCAGGAAAGTTGTACTGTGCAAGGGAATTTTCCCCAGAGCCTAGGGAATGTGGGGGAATTTCGCTTTGCAAAGAATACCCAATCACGTGCAAGGAAATTAAAAAAAAAAACACAATTTGTGCTTACAAATGATTGAATGATGAAAGTCAGCAGAGATTCACCTGATTCAGTAAGCTCTGGAGAAAATTTCTTTGCAAAGTGATCTCTTTACTTGCTTTTAGTAAAACAACCTCAGAGACTGAAGTTTCCTCTGTATAAAGCAGACATTAATCATACACAGTGTACTATGAGTGCAACGGTCAATTAAATATTTAATCAATCAACCAATCAATCAGTCCCGAGCTCAGATATCTAAATTATGATGTATTAAAAAAAAAGCAATCAATAAGGCCTCTTGTGCACGGTACTGATGTTTGAGCATCTGATTTTTTGGACGTAATTTCAGGCATTTGTTTTGTGCGTATACGCGCATATTATTGAGTGTATTTGTGCGTATATGCGCGTATATGCGCATGCACGTACAATATATTCCTAAGGAAAATGAATTAACATTTATTGTCATATGCGTGCAACGCAGATTTTTTCGCATTTTTTTTTCACTCAAGAATACACAGCTCTTGTTTACGTGCCTGTCTGTACAGACACATTGTAAACAAAGGGCTGCATTTTTAGATCATTAAAAAAAAACGCTGTACTGAGCTTTTTCAAGCTGCAGTGTGCAAGAGGCCTTCAAAGAAAAAAAAAATCAAAAACAAAGAGTATATCCAATTCTTCTTTTTTTAGTTACTGCATCATTTTATGCAACGCTGAATTTATATATGGTAACTAGTACCTTAAGCCACAGTGCACTTACCCACCAAGCTACATTATTTTATATGGTTATTTGTGAATTGCATATTTGTCCTCGTATAATGCACTATATTGGAAATGACTAGGTAGATTAGGTTAGCTGAATGTTCAGTTCTATTGAAAAAAGATATCATGCAGTATGTAAAGAACAAAGTTTGTCATCTTGAGATTGCTGTTTTGTTGTAAGCTATCTGGCAGGGATGGAGACTGCCCAACTGTATGGGTGCATAAGAATATTATACTTGTCTGCATATGAAATGTATATAAAACCTTGTGCTATTTTATATTTTATTAGTGGAAACATTTAGGAGGTGTGGGACTTTAAAGGTGCAAAGCGACAAAATATAGATCAACAATGTATAAAAAATATATACAATTTTTATTAAATGAACAATGTCATAAAAACATTTCATACAATATAATCATAGCCGGAGATGTGTGCAAAACATCCTATAAATGACAATGATTTACTTTAGTCACGTCCATATTTTTCTACATGTTTCGCCATATGGCTTCCTCAGGAAAGAACGTGAGGGTTCTTTTATTTAAGTATGAAAACCTGTAATCCGACAACTTTGGTTGTGCAACAAAAAACAAAGAAAAATACAGATTAAAGCATCAAATATAAGTACATGGTATCTTATTAAACATTTATGGCTGCTCTTCATATGGAAGGCAAGAAACCCCAATAGAAAAAAAAAACCCTACCTTTATATTTTATTATTTACATTCTATTCAGACACATCCAACTGGCTTTATAAATTCTTCTCATTGAAAAAAAAAAAAAAAGATTGTTGCTTCTGATATCTTGTTGTAGTAACATCTCCATCCCCTATTCATCCCCAATTCATTATAAAGCTCCATGCTTGCCTCATTTTAGGTTGCATGTGTATGTTAGATATGCATAGAATTCACAAAGCTTTTACCTGATTGTATGATTCCAAAGAGAGCAATTATATTATAATTGATGAATTAAAAAAAAAGGAAAGAAATACATTATGTATTACGGAAAGTGTTACAGATGCAGTAATGAGCCAGAAAATTATAATTTAAAATGACATTTTCAGTTTAACTTGAGTCTATTAATCACTGCCAGTGACTAGCAAGGTGCCGTGCTCAGATTTACAGTATCTTTTTTTCTGCTACAATGGTTACCCATTTTACCGTCAGACAATAACCATATATACACCGCAGACCTAGTCTAGATTTGCCCTGAAATTAGCTTCTTGCTGTAAATTGCTTTTCTACAGCATTTTACAGTTCTGTCCATTCACTGTTGTCCCTGAAGTCACTAGCTATAACTGCTTGTGATAGCACAATACATTCATTTATACTTGCCAATGAAACATGGAGAGACCAGTAACCAGAACCACCTTCATTTCCTATGAGTATAACATCTGTGCAGAGAAATGAGATTTTACTATGTGTTGGGACATAGCTACAAGGTAAGCATGATTACTGGCTTGAAATAAGATAGAGGAAAGGTCAAATACAATAAAGAGAAGCTTATCAAAATGAAAGCTGTGGTAGCTCAAGTATATACAATAAATAGGTCTCCAAAAAATATTTCCCCATTACGACACCCTTGTGTAATGTAGGATCAATCATGTGTATCTTATAGAGTAGACCATAGCATGACTTCTGATTTCAAGCTTGGTGTTATAGTCCTGGCCCTACATGTGAAGATAAACAATCATTCAATCATTTCAGACAATTATTCTCTCGAAAACAATAGTTTGACACAACAAAGAAATACATTGGCGTGGCCAAATTTGATTGGATTTTCCATCAAGGCTGATTGTTTCTTTATGAAGACTAATATGTTTCTCTATCAAAGCACCCATTTGTTGGTAGGATTCTTTCATTAAAACTATTATTGTGTTGAACAATCATGTTGTACATGTATGACCAGCATTCTGACCCAATGTTTCTCACATAAAGGGGTTGATTTACTAAAGGCAAATAGACTGTGTACTTTTGCAAGTGCAGTTGTTCCCCAGCTTACTAGATGAGGTAAAGCTTCACTTCATAAAGAATACCCAATCACATGTAAAGAAAATGAAAAAAACATAATTTTTGCTTGCACATGATTGGATGATGCAAGTCAGTAGAACTCTCCCTCATTTACTAAGCTCTGGAGCAACTGCACCTGCAAAAGTGCATAGTCTATTTTCCGTTAGTAAATCAACCCCTAAGTGTCATTATACATAAATTTCATTCTCGTTCATTGAGGTACACAGGATTTAGAGACAATTGGGTGATACTACTACAGGAGGGGGCACTGTCAAACAAAACAGTGACCAGCCTGGTGTAACCCCTCCCATTCCCAACATGCCTCAATTTATCTGGTGTTCTAGGAGGGTGGACTTCTTTTCTCTACTGAGAAAAGTGTAACCATTTTTACTAGCTTTCTCTTCAAATTTTTTTTTCTCAAAAATCTTTTTCTTCTTTTGTATGCATTGCTTGAGCTGGTCTCTTTTGCAGCTATTTGTATCTGCATATCCTCAGTGACAGCTTTGGATGCCGTACCATGACCCCACTGAACTAGCTGATTGTGGGGCCTGCCTGGAATGTGACATTCAGGCACTGGACTCTGCCTGTGGCCCTTTCCAGATATCTGTGGTAATCAGCCACAAAGCTCTTTCCAGATCAAGAGCCGTGGTACTGCCTCCAGGGTGACGCAGTCTCCAAAGATTCAGTTATGAGTAGTCTGTGTGGGTCAAACCATTGCACCTATTCGCAAGAGACATGTTGTTCTACCTTGGTAGGTCCTTCAGCTGCCTACAGGGACCTGATCTCCTTGGCCATTTGAATCTGTCGCGTACCTGTTCTGAAATGATGAGGTAGGCCTCTCTTGTATCTCAAGCCAAGGTCCCACTGAAGGTGGAACAGAGGGTACTGAGGGACAGGAGGAACACGAAGGCCGGCAGGTGTTGATAGGAGTGCTTGCAGCAGGTGATGCAGGCTGGAAGAACATCAGGTCAGGAACAGTGCACAGTGATCCAGCCAAAGTTAAACGGGCACTCCGCATGGGCTGCTGGTTCCAGATGCGAGGCTTGTCAAAGCTCCCAGCAGACTAGAGACAGGAACTCATTGTGGTTAGCAGAGCTGATACAGGTGACAGCCAGGTAGGCACTCAAACCAGATGTGGGAACAGAGCCAGGAACACAAGCGTCGTCACAGGATAGCCGAGGTCAGCAGCAGGCAGGCAGCAAGGTACAGAATCATGGGGAAAAGACGCAGTCAGGAACGGAGCTGAGGTCAGGAACTGGCAACAAGGCAGAATCAGGATCCAAAATCAGGTCAGAGGTAAGCCAGGTCATCAACAAGGGAGCAAGCAGAGTAGTAGCAGGATGCAGAGAATAGCTGAAAGACCAGTCAGCACTTAAACATCAGCAGGAGCATACTTAACCACTTATTGACCGGCTCATGTGCATATACGTCGGCAGTTTGAAGATGGATATCTCGGTAACGGCAGCAGCTGCTGCCACAACCGAGGTATCCATCTTTAGAACCAGCGGTTCTGTTTACGATAATGGTGGTCTCTGCGGCGGATTCACTGCGAGATCACCGTTATAGGCGGCGGGAGAGGTGCCACCCCCCTCCCGCCGCTCTCCCGCGCCCTCCGCCGCTTACCGGGGCCGTCGGTAGCGGCGGAGGCGATCGGGTCCTTTCACGTCTGTGGTATGGAGATGAGTGAGGGCAAGATGGCCCCCACCCGTCTCCATACCATAGGAGGGCGGAAGCAACATCAAAACGTCACTTCCGCCCATACGTCTTAAAGGCACATTTTTCTGTTGTCATTTTTGCAAATGACAAATTTTTTATTTTTTTTGCATTTTAGTCCAAATATGAGATCTGACAACTTTTTGACCCGAGATCTCATATTTAAGAGGTCCTGTCATGCTTTTTTTCTATTACAAGGGATGTTTACATTCCTTGTAATAGGAATAAAAGTGACCCATTTTTTTTTTTTTTAAAACAGTGAAAAATGAATAAAATCAAGTAAAATAAATAAGAAAAGAAAAAAAAATTTTACAGCGCCCCGTCCCGTCGAGCTCGCGCACAGAAGCGAACGCATAAGTGAGTAGCGCCCGCATATGAAAACAGTGTTCAAACCACACATGTGAGGTATCGCCACGATCGGTAGAGCGAGAGCAATAATTGTAGCCTTAGACCTCCTCTGTAACACCAAACATGCAACCTGTAGAATTTTTTTAACATCGCCTATGGAGAATTTTGAGGGTAATAGTTTGACGCCATTCCACGAGCGGGCGCAATTTTGAACCATGACATGTTGGGTATCAATTTACTCGGCGTAACATTATCTTTCACAATATAAAAAAAAATGGACTAACTTTACTGTTGTCTTATTTTCTTATTCAAAAAAGTTAATTTTTTCCCCAAAAAAGTGCGCTTGTAAGACTGCTGCGCAAATACGGTGCAAAAAAAAGTATTGCAATGACCGCCATTTTATTCTCTAGGGTGTTAGAAAAAAACAATATATAATGTTTGGGGGTTCTAAGTAATTTTCTAGCAAAAAAAACTGTTTTAAACATGTAAACACCAAAATCTCAAAACGAGGCTGGTCCTTAAGTGGATGCCAACCTACACTGTGTGCATTCCTGCATGCCTGTTCACTTTTTTGGTAAGAATTCTGCACGCATTTATGCGAGCCAAATGTCCGATAGGCATTCTCTGTCAGAACCTCTCCTGATCTCAGCAGCTGGTTCATGATACCTGCAGTTTTTACCTAGTATTCTCAGTTACTATGGTCAAGTAGTGCATCACAAGCTCAAGGGGAGCAGTCCCTCTGTATTGGGTTTCTACAGCTCACAATCCACAGGTCCAAGGTGGCATACAGTGCCCCTTCTTATTATCCTGACACTGGCAGCATGGATTCTTGTCTCCTGCTTGAGTCCCTACATTTCACAGAGTCTTCCTTATCTGTGTCAGGTGTGGTCCTCCTCCCCCTTGGCTTTATCTGGTTGGAGTTTTCCACATTTATGCAGGAGTTTATGGGACACATTGCAGCTTTGATTGCTGACTCTGAATGCAGAATATGTAAGTGTACTCTGATGCCCAAAAGAATCATTGTCTGCTCTATCTACAGCCGTAGCAGCCTCTGAACATTTTGCTGTAGAGGCTCTGTCTAATGAAGATTTCCACAAATCCTTGCTCAGAGATTCTGTTCCTGAGGAGTCAAAGGCAGCTGCCATAGCTCCTAGGCTTAAAGAAACCACCTCTATTCTTATTGATGAGGTGCAAACCAGCCATCCTGAAAATGGTAGAGCAGCCTGTGGCTTTTACTAGTGCTATTACTAGTCTGGGATCCCTGAGGGGCCCTAAAGCTGACAGTAGACAGATTGAAACTCGGCTGGTTCAGCAGGATTTTTAATTCATCGATGGGCAGGTCTGTCAGGTTTTTTTCGTATGATCATTGTTGCTGGCTATAGCTGGCAGCTGTAATTTTTGTATTCTGATGGTGGGGAAATCTCCTGTTGTCAGAACACAATAGCGCCATTGGCTGAGAGCGCTGATCGGGAGCCGGCGCTGTTGGCTTTCCAGCATGCTCATCCAACAGAAGCTAGCCAAATGGCCAGCTTCTGTCGGACTGAGTGCCTTACACACAGTCGGAATGTCGGCCAGTTTTTATTGAACTGACCAATGTCACCCGACATTCAGTCCGTGTTTACGGGGCTTTA